>NC_139622.1:9074909-9184909 GCF_964270895.1 Podarcis filfolensis
CCTCGAGAAGGACCCGGGCGACTACATGTGCAACGGCACCAACGAGAAGGGCGAGGGGAACGCCGTGATTAGCCTACGGGTGCGCAGCCGCCTGGCAGCTCTGTGGCCGTTCCTGGGGATCGTGGCTGAAGTACTGGTCCTCGTCACTATCATCTTCATCTACGAGAAGAGGAGGCAGCCCAACCAGGTCCCTGACGGTAAGTTGCCTGGGGAGGGGTCAGTGAGCCTGCTTTGGGGGACAGGAAACACATGGCTCCTCTTCAGCGGGCTTCTTTACTTTTAAGAAACTGGGTTAGGGCAGGCATAAGGACCTCCTTTAACGTTATGGTCTGGCTCTACCCCTGAATGGTTAGGTGGATTTTATCAAATGAAAGATCCAGAGAGCATCACCGCCTTTTTCCAGAGAGGTCCTTTTTATTTTTATATATATATATATATATAAACCCAAAATCCAAGCCTTATACCATCTGTCCCTGGGTTGAATAAAAACACTACGTGAAAGCTCCCCACGCTCCGGATAAGCCCTTAAAGGCGTGCCCAACATTCTTGCCCCTTTTCCACATTGACCCTCGCTCATGCGCCCTTGTTTCAGAGTTAGCCTTCCTTCACAATGACCAGCGTGAAAGGAAATGCCCAAAATATAAGAGTTTTTCTTGAGCAGCATGGCAGGTGGGCGTGGAGCGGTCCCCCTTTTGCGGGACGGATTCCCTGTGGCCTACCAAACCATCCCTTCCGATTCCAGTGTCCAGGCTGTGAGTGCTGGTGCTCTTACGCTGTCCGAAAACAGGGGAGGCATTTGTTGTGAGTGTGCAGGTTGGAGAAGATTCAGGGGGATGGAGAACAGACCAAAGTGGGCCACAATCTTGCTCCCCCCCCCGCCCCGTTCAGAAAGAGCTGCCTAGAGAAGGGGTGGTTGTGTGAGGGAGGAAAAAGAGTCCTGGATGGGGGACAGGAAGCGTTAACAGCTACCAGAAATTCTGCTAGTTGAGGTTTCACCAGTTCCCCTTTCTCTGAGGTCTCCTGAAACAAGCACAGAGCTGTCCAAAACAACAGACTGGAGCCTTTAATTTTTATTTTTTGTCACTGCCACGGAAGTATCCGTAGTCCCTATAAAACAGCTCTGTGCATCCTATTATTGGGTGTTTGTTTCTGCAGATCTGCTGTGCCTTTTTTCTCCGATGTGGATACACCCTTTTCAACTGCATGCCACCCCCCCCCCCAAACACACACACTTCTTCTGCCGTGTAGGGCTAAGAGCACACTTGGCTGTTTTTCTAAACTTACCTCTGTGTTTTGCATCTGCTGCCCCCCCCCCCAACTAATATGCAGTCGCCATCTTCGGGGGTTTAGGCTCCTGAAAGCTCTACTTTGAAATATCTGCCATGTGGAGGAGGCCCACTGGACTCCATCTCTCACCAGTCCCAGTATGGCCGGTAGCAAAGGGTAATGGGAGGGGGAGGAGTTTGGAGTTGGGATTTGATATCCCGCTTTATCACTACCCAAAGGAGTCTCAAAGCGGCTCACATTCTCCTTTCCCTTCCTCCCCCACAACAAACTCTGTGAGGTGAGTGGGGCTGAGAGACTTCAGAGAAGTGTGACTGGCCCAAGGTCACCCAGCGGCTGCATGTGGAGGAGCGGAGACGCGAACCCGGTTCCCCAGATTACGAGTACCGCTCTTAACCACTACACCACGCTGGCTCTACAACACATTGGGAGTTGTAGTGCAGTGGCAGCACCCGGGCGGCCACGAGCTCGCCACTCACACTTTACAGTATGGATTTATGTAATGAATCTCTTGCTCCTAAAATGCTTTGTTGAAAACAAAAAGCTGCTTAGGGCTACATTCAGCCACAAAGTTCACAAGGTGACATTGGGCCAATTGTCTGATCATAGAGCGGGCAAGACAGTACAAACCCCCAGTGGGGTAAAGAAGGTTTGTGTGTTCAGAAAACCAAAACCTTATCTCTGTGGTGTGGTGTGTCCTTGCTGGCATTATCTTTGCACTCTTCCTTCCTCTTCTTCGGCTGCATGTTATCTGCTTGTGGTAAGTGGAAGAGCCAGCTCCCAAGTATCACCCTCTTCCCCATGTGTTGGTGATGGTCTTACCTGCTGTGTGTGTGTGAGAGAGAGACAAGACATCTAGCAGCCCTGTGCTAAAATGAGAGTCTAGTGATATTGGGAAGGTGACAGCGTCCCTGCCCCTGTTGTGAAGAATAGGCATAGGGGGCTTCTCTGCCCATCAGATGGCAGCATGGTGTCCACCTGAAAGGGTCTGTGTGTGCTCCTGCAACGCCGCCGGCAGCCATTTTCCTCTAGCTCATAGTGCTGTTTCGTTGTGCTCTTGTGGTGGTTCGGTCCAGAAATGTGGAGACCCTTTTTGTTGTGCTTCAGCCTTCAAACAGCCTCTTCGCTTGCTCGCTCGCTTGAATGTGCTTCCCTGGTGTGGAGTCGGCAGTCTGCCACACCAGCAGAGTTGGGGGAGCCTGGGAACTTAAGATTTCCCAGGTCTCCCTTTCTCTCTAAACCTTACAAAGCCCACAATGGCCAGCCCTTGTTATATCAGCAGTAAACTGGAGGTGAACTTGAGAGAGGGTTTTTTGTCCTAAGGGGACAGATACCCACAGAATTTTGGAGTCCACGGTTTTGACGGTACAAGCTAGTTAAAGGGGAACTGCAGTGTTGAGCCCCTCTCCAGCAGAGATGATATGGGTGGGGGATGTCAGATCAGTGGAATCCTGTGTCGCTCTTGAGAGCATGTGGACGGTTTCAGGGAACCCTTCATCACATGCGCAGAAGCACACAGGCCAGGCAGTCGCGTTGTGGGGTACACCCCCGCTGCCAGAGGGTGGGTGGGAGTTGTAGTTCAAAACATCAGGAGGGCATCAGCTTGGTGAACGTTGGTGTGCAAGCAGTGTTAGAAACTCAGATATATATATAAGCTATGTACCAAATGGGCTCCTTACACCAAGGTTGCAGTTGCAAAACCAAATGCCTAGTTGCCATTTTGGGACAAGGCGGCTCTAAAGTCTTTGATTCTCAGTTAAACATCTGGCTAGTCCAGGTGTCAACCTTGACCTAGGTTAAGAGCTTTGAGAACTTAGGAGAAAAGTCCCTTGTTCCAGGAACAGTCCACATATATATTGGCCTATTCTGACGTCTTTTTCTTAATGCTGACTGCGCCTTCTCGGTAGTGGCGCTCGCCCTATGGAACGCCCTCCCATCAGATGTCAAGGAAATAAACAACTATCTGAAGCCAGTCCTGTTTAGGAAAGTTTTTAATGTTAGATGTTTTATTGTGTTTTTAATATTCTGTTAGGAGCCACCCAGAGTGGCTGGGGAAACCAAGCCAGATGGGTGAGGTATAAATAAATTACTACTAGTACTACTACTACTGCTCAGGCTGCACAAAAAAGATATTAGGTTCCAGAAATCCATTCTGATTGTTTATTAGTGTGTGAAAACATGCCCAGATCCCCATACGGTAGAGATGTCAGGTGCCATCCTGGTACTCGGGTATCTTCCCTTGGTCACAAGTAGCCAATAGCCAGGTGCAAAATGCGCATGGCAAATTTCAAGCTGTAGGTGTCTTTAGGCAGGCTGGGGTGGCGAGTTGGGAATGCATACGCCAGTCATCCAAAACTGGCTTTCTAATCTTGTTTTTTTCCTCTTTCCCCCCGTCTTGCTTCCATCTCCCTGAAGATGACGATGGAGGGTCTGCACCACTGTGAGTATCAAGGCACAAACACGTGCCCCTTCCTCCTACCCAACCCCCCCCCTCTCTCTCATTGGTGGGAAGTGGTATTGAAAGGGGCTGAATCTCTTTAACCCTCTTGGAGGGGCTGCATTGTTCCTGGCAAAGCACACAGTTCTATTGGTTGGTTCTTCTCTCTCTCTCCATTTTTATTTCTAAACTGCTTAGTGGGGTTGGAAAAAGCCGGGGGGTGGGTGAGAGAGGAGCTGTACTAAACAGAGATACAAAGAGCTGCATCTCTCCAAAGATCATCTAGCAAGGCCGGAAGTGTCAACTGTGTGCTTGGCGTGAAAGCTGATAGCTGGGATGGCCAGTCTAGGGCAGATTTTGGGGAGAGAAGAGCCAATCCCTTCATGGGCCAGGTTTAATCAGCGATCTCTAAACAGGAGTCAGACCCACCAGCCCACATCCAGTATTTGTTTCCTAAGAGGCTGGGAGCCCTGCACTTTCCATGGGAACCTCTGCCTACCTCAGTTGCTTAGAGCATGGGTAGGCAAACTAGGGGCCGGATCTGGCCCAGTCGCCTTCTAAATCTGGCCTGCGGACAGTCCAGGAATCTATGTGTTTTTACATGAGTAGAATGTGTCCTTTTATTTAAAATGCATCTCTGGGTTATTTGTGGGGCGTAGGAATTCGTTCATTTTTTCGCCTTCAAAATATAGTCCGGCCCTCCACAAGGTCTGAGGGACAGTGGGCCGGCCCCCTGCTGAAAAAGTTTGCTGACCCCTGGCCTTAGAGCATGGTGCCAAGATTGCAGCTTTGATCCCCATATGGGACAGCCGCTTATTCCTGCATTGCAGGGGGTGGGACAAGATGATCCTTAAGGCCCTTTGCAACTTTGCACGTCTGCAGCGGTTGCACTCCCCTTGTCTGAATCGTCCAACTAAGCTAGCCCCAGGTTCTAGTATTATTTTGGGTGGGGCGTCCTGCAGGAAAGAATTTGGGTTCCTTATATTAATTTGGGTAGGAGGGGGCACTTGGATTTTCCTGCTTTGATGCCTTTTTGTGGCCCATCACCAAGTTCGGAGATTTCCTCTGGGTCTCACATGTCCTGTTTCTTCTCCGTTCCTTTCCCCTCCAGGAAGAGCAATGCCACAAATTATAAGGACAAGAATGTGCGCCAGAGGAACGCAAATTAAGCAGACGGCAAGGTAGGGGTTCAATCTGGGTGTCTGGAAGTGGCAGGGTGGGGCAAGAACTTCCAAAAAGGTACCATATTTTTCACTCTATAAGACGCACCAGACCACAAGACGCACCTAGTTTTTGGAGGAGGAAAACAAGAAAAAATATATTCTGAATCTCAGAAGCCAGAACAGCAAGAGGGATCGCTGCGCAGCGAAAGCAGCAATCCCTCTTGCTGTTCTGGCTTCTGGGATAGCTGCGCAGCCTGCATTCGCTCCATAAGACGCACACACATTTCCCCTTACTTTTTAGGAGGGAAAAAGTGAGCCTTATAGAGCAAAAAATACAGTACCTAGCCTTTCCCAGAGATAAAAGCTCTGCTTGCTTGCTCTCTCTGGTTCTGGCTTAGGAAATGGCTCTTCCAAATTGCCTAAGCAGGGGCCTTTGTGGTGTTTATGTGTGGGAGAACTGAGTTTGAATCTCCACTTGGACATCACATGCACACACACCTCATAGGGTGTTCTTGGGCCTGTCACACCAGGCCAGGGGTGTTGTAAGGGGCAGAGCAAGATTACTCCCCCCATACATCACCCTGAGAAGGGCCAAGGTAGAAAGGCGGTTGATCAGTTCCATGGATTAATAATTGTTTGGAACAAGAGGGAAGGTGATCTAACACTTCATATATTGTCGGTGGTATCGTGGCCCTCCTCAATCCTGTCTGTGATGTCATTCCCAATTCACAGATGGGGAAACTTGTGTGTTGAGCTCTATTGGCAGGGTGGGGACGTATTATACAGCCATACCTTGGAAGTCGAACAGAATCTGTTCCAGAAGTGCGTTCGACTTCCCAAACATTCGGAAACTGAAGCGTGGCTTCCGATTGGCTGCTGGAAGCTCCGGCAGCCAATTGGAACACCCGTCGGACGTTCAGGTTCCAAAGAATGTTCACAAACCTGAACACTTACTTTCCGGTTTGCAGCGTTCAGGAGCCAAAAAATCTGAGTATGAAGGTGTTTGGGATCCAAGGTATGACTGTAATAACCTAGGAGCAGGACATTCTTAGTTACTGTATGTACCGCATTTTTCGTTCTATAGGACGCGCCTTGTTTTAGAGGGGGAGAACAAGAAAAAAAAATCTCCCCCTCTCTGCCCAGCGCCCCTTCAGCGAAGCGGCAGGAGGCGCTGCACAAAGAGGGGGAGAATTTTTTTTCCTTGTTCTCCCCCTCTAAAACAAGGTGCCTTCAGGCGGCTATCGTATTTTTCGCTCTATAGGACGTACTTTTTCCCCTCCAAAAATTAAGGGGAAATGTGTGTGCGCCCTATAGAGTGAGTGCAGGCTGCGCAGCTAAGCCCAAAGCCAGAACAGGGAGGCGGAGCGCTCTGTCCCGCTGTTCTAGCTTGGGTGTAGCTGTGTAAAGCCTGTCCCGGAAGCCTCACGCCTTTGGAGTGCAGCGGGAACTCGCACTGCGCTCCAAAGGCTTCAGGGATCTTTGAGGCTGGCAGTGGGGGAAAGCAGCGCTTCCCCCCACCGCCAGCCCCACAAGCTTGGGGGGCAGCAGGAAGGCGGCTCGCCACCTTTGTGCTGCTCCCAGACCTCTTTGAGGCTTTTCCCCCGAGGAGGGAGAAGGGACTGACTGGCCGTGTCAGTCCCTTCTCCCTCCTGGTCGAAAAGCCCGCAGGAGCTGTGCGCTCCTTAAAGAGTGCGTGGCTCCTGTGGGCTTTTGTGGGAGATGGGGGAATTCCCCCACCGCACGCAAAAGCAGGGAGAAGGTCTGGGGAAAGCGCACAGGCTGCGTGCAGCCTGTCCGCTGCGGGGAATCATATTTTTTCCCTTGATTTCCCCCTCTGAAAACTAGGTGCGCCCTATGGAGTGAAAAATACGGTACCTTGGAAGCCTGGAGGGCGAGAGGGGTCGGTGCGCACCAACCCCTCTCACTCTCCAGTGAAGGCAACCCGAAGCCTCTGGAGCGCTGTGGGAGTTCCCGCTGCGTTCCGGAAGCTTCGGGTTCCTTTCGACCTGCTCTTTGGGGCTGGTGGGGGGAAGCCCACCGCCAGCCCCAAAGAGCAGGTCGGGGAGCAGCGGCAAGGCCCGCAGCCTTCCTGCTGCTCTGCGAGCTTCTCGGGGCTGCCAGGGAAGCCCAGGTCTCCCCCCAGCCCCAAAGAGCAAAGAAGCCAAGACAGCGAGCGGGACGCATCCTGCTCGCTGTCTTGGCTTCTGCCATAGCCGCGCGCAATCTCTTCAGCCGGGAGAGGCTGCCTCCCGCAAAAGCTAACAGGAGCACACGGCTCCTGTGGGCTTTTCTACGAGGAGGGAGAAGGGACTGACTGGCTGCGTCAGTCACTTCTCCCTCCTGAGGAAAAGCCCGCAAGAGCCGCACGGAGCTTCTGTGCGGCTTTTGGGGGCTTTTCCTGCCTGCCTCCCCCCTGCATTCGCTCCATAGGACGCACACGCATTTCCCCTTCGTTTTTGGAGGGGGAAAAGTGCGTCCTATAGAGCGAAAAAATACGGTGCTTGAGTATAAGCCGGCTTATACTCAAGTGAGGTGGCGGTGGCGGGACGAGCGGCCTGAAAGGAGCCCTTTCTCATTTTTGTTCCCGCCGCCGCCTCTCGCAAGGGCAGGAGCCGCAGTTGGGAGAGGCTCTGCCCCGCGCTGTGCCTTTCCCAATTGCGGCTCCTGTGCCTGCTCTTGCAAGCATCAGAGGCAGAGGGACAAGCGGCGAGAAAGGAGCCCTTTTGGGCCGCTCGTCCCTCCACCGCTGTCTCTGCCGCTCGCAAGGGCAGGCACAGGAGCCGCAGTTGGGAGAGGCAGGTGGTGGCGGAGGGACCAGCAGCGAGAAAGGGCCTTTCGTCCCACCGCCTTTGCCCCTGTCGGCGGTGGAGAAGGAGGAATGAGCAGCCCGAAAGCAGCCCTTTCTGGCTGCTTGTTCTTACTCCACCGCTGCTGCCACCACCAGGTTTGTGGTGAAACTCATAATTTTATTCTTTGAGTTTGTTTTTACAATCAAGCGGCGTACAAATGTCATGAAACAGTTTTTTCGCTCCATAAGAGGCACTATTTTCCTCCTAAAATGTAAGGGGTTATGTCTGTGCGTCTTGTGGAGCGAATGCACTGGGCGGCAGAGGGATCCCTCGGCTACCGCTGCAGTCGCGAGCTGAGGGATGCCTCCGCAGCCGGAGCCATGGCTCCCCTCCGTCGCTCGCTGAGAAGCCAGCAGAGCAAGAGCCACTGCGCAGCTATCACTCTTGCTCTGCTGGCTTCCCAGCAAAGCGGGAGGAGGGACGGACGGGAGCAAGCAAAGCGAGAGCCGCTTACATGGCTTCTCTCCCGCTTTGCGCAGCTCTCACTTTGCTTGCCCATCCCTCGCCGTAAAAGAGGAGGAGACACCGGGACAGGTGCTTTGCAGCAAGGCGGGAGCAGGGATGGGCAAGCAAAGTGAGAGCTGCGCAAAGCGGGAGAGAAGCCATGTAAGCGGCTCTCGCTTTGCTTGCTTTAAAGCAAGAAAAAGCGAGAGCCACTTACATGCTCTGCGCGGAATATTTTTTTTTCTTGCTTTCTCCCTCTAAAAACTAGGTGCATCTTACGGAGCAAAAAACACAGTAAATGAAAATTTCCTTAAAACAGCATTAGCATGCTGAAGAGTCATACACAGTGATGAACTTACCCTAATTCTACGTCTTCTTTCTCTCTTTCAGGTGACATGTCAGCTGAGCTGAGCGCTTAGGGTGTTCCTTCCAATCGTCCCATGCCATAGCACCAAGAATATCATAGCGCCCCCTCGCAAAGATCAATTCACTACACGTTTTAAGAGAAACAAAATCGTAGAGTAAAATCTTCCTCTTTTTTTTTTTTTTAAGGAAAAAAACCCAGTCTTTTTTTTTTTTTTACCTATACATTAGCACATCCCTTTTTAATTTTTATTTCTTTAATGTAGTCCTCACAATTTGAGCCTCGGGTGTTGCGGGGGACAGGACAGGAGGCGTTCTTTGGGAAGGGGAATTTGAAGGGTGAGCTAAGATCTGTCTGCCTTCCCCGCAGCCCCAAGTTGGAGACTTTATTTCCCTGGCAGCAAACCGCACGGGAAGCCGATCAAAGCCACGCTTTACGATACAGCACAGCAGGGCATCTCTCCCCTTCTCCCCCTTCCTAAAATGACCCTCAGCTTTGGGGAGGACACCAGACGACCAGCTGCTGGTTTGGCCGGAGAATGCAAAAAGGCAAAGGGTTTCGCCTCCTTTTCCACCTCAGCAGCTTCTGTTAGGTCAGAAAATAGCCAGCTTGAGCCCCACTGCCTTTTTCTAAGACCCATAGGGAAGCCTCCCAAGAAACGTGCAACTCCTGAAACCACGCGTGGTCTCCTATAGCTTCCCTACCCTGCCCCACACGGCCACCAGCAATGGGTACCACTGCCACCAAGATCCTCGCTTTTTCCAGCACTGTGGCTTCTCTAAACACCACATCCTTCTTCTTTTGGCCCCCTTTTTGGGCCCTTGTAGCTTTCTCTGCAGTGACCCGTTTCAACACTACAAAAAAAAACAACAAAAAACCAGAAACAAATACTGTGTGCCGTGCCTGCTTTTTTTAAAAAAAGGGGGGGGGAGTTCATGGGGGTGAACCAATCTCTCGTGTTCTGTGTCAAAGCTTGGGGTGGGAGCTGAGGGCATGCCGCTGCTTGGAAGTTTCTCCCTTTCTGTCCTCTTAAGCTGTTGCTTGTGGGACTTAGGGGGGAGGGCTATTTGCAAGGTCTGCAGCCCCCACCCAGCCATGACCTGAGTCTGCAACCCTGCAGCGTCTGAGAAGAGATTCACACTGTCCTGTCACCCATCCTCTTCCACTTGCTGCAAACAGCTCACCTGCTTTAAGAACAAGCTGATTTTCCTCCAAATAAAGCAGATTTACTTTTCCCGCCCCCCCCCCCTTGGTCTCTTCACCCCCTGCCACCCCTCTGTGGAGTTGCACATTTCTGCGACTCACCTTCCCATAAAAACACGGCAAGAGCCTAGTCCTCATCGTGCTGGGGAAAAGGAGCTGATTTAAATCGGAAGCTGCCAATAAGGTTACCAGGCGCCCCCGTTTCCCGGAGACAGTCCCCGGATTTACAAATCAGTCCCCATACAAAATCCACTGAAGTTGAAAAGTGTCCCCGGATTCACTGAAAAAAAACCTGGTAAATTTACCCTAGGCTGAGGCAGCCTGTCTAGCTCTGTTGCCTGTTCTGATTTTTTTGGGGGGGGTGGGGGAGATCCTAGGAACTGTGCCTGAATGCAAGGCAGATAGATGAAAGAGGTAAAAGCGGCGTGGACCTTGCCTCCTTGACCTTAGAATGGAATTTGTAGCCAAAGGGCACACCAGGTGAGGGTTCATCCTGAGTGGATGATGATGGGGAGAGAGAGAAAAGGGACGGGGGACAAAGGTGTAGAGAGGAGCAGAAGGTGCCTAGCTAGGGCAGAGGAAAGTACAGCCATACCTCAGGTTACAGACGCATCAGGTTGCATTTTTCCAGGTTGCAGACTGCCGAAACCCTGAAGTACCGGAACAGGTTACTTCCGGGTTTTGGCGGCCGTGCGTGAGCAAAAGCGCTGAATCGCAACCCAAGCGTGCGCAGACACAGGTTGCGAACGTGCATCCCGCACGGATCACGTTCGCAACCCTAGCGTCCACTGTACCTATGAAAAATCGGCACGCCTTGGGGTAGCAGCCGGGGAGACTGGCGCTAAAGGAGCTTGAGGAAGACGGAGTTTTTAAAAATGAGAACTAGAACCCTGGAATCAGACGTGAGGCTTAAATCGTTCAGAAGGAAAATCCCACAGAAGAGGAGCAGGGTGCGAGAGGAAAGTACAGGAGAGGAAGGTATCCAGTTGTAAGAAGAACTGTTTACTATCTCACAAATGCAGCAGACAAAACAGGTGGAGATCTCGAGGGCTGAGAAATAGATATTTGGCTGCTGTTCCACAGAGGCAGACCGCAAGTGGGCCTTGCAAAGGATTTTAGTCCTGGGTTTTTTGGGGGGAGAAAAGGAAGCTTCAGAACAATAACCAGGAACATCTCTAGGACCCATTACCCTGCTCACAAAACCAGAGGTGTTAGCGTTTAAAATGCACAGCAAGAGAGAACTGGGCCGCCTGCGGGAGCAAAGCAAAGACCCATCGACCGCATGACCTTTAAAGCCTTCCCTCTGGCACAAGATTTTGACAACAACCTTATCTCCCGTTCCCATCGTCCCTCCCAAGGTGCATGATGCAAGCTGCATGTTTACAAGCTCTTGTCGTTCCCCAGATAGGACAACGTCCAGCTCTGTCCCTGATGAACTCTGCATGCTCTCTGCGTATATAAAACCATGGCTTTTGTAGAAAGCTTTGAAGCCACCTGTTAATTTAAAATTTGGACAGCTCCAGCCCATGAGTGAAGGCAGGCTGTGGGGGGCATCTATCATCTGCAGGGGTGCATTCCGTTCTGTACAAATGTGCTTTGGCAATAACCGTATCCCTTTCTTCCAGTGCACAGAAACATCCTAGTAATGGGCAGGGCAAACCTAAGATTTCCCTTTTTTAAGGTGCAGTCACTGGGGGTTGGTGGAAAGGGAGCCTGGGACCTTCGCCTAATTTCATCTGTGAGAAAAGGAGGTATCTGAAGGAGAAAATTCTTAAGTAGATCTGCGTAACTTGCTCCCCCTCCCCAAGTACCATATTTTTCACTCTATAAGACGCACCAGACCACAAGACGCACCTAGTTTTTGGAGGAGGAAAATAAGAAAAAAAATATTCTGAATCTCAGAAGCCAGAACAGCAAGAGGGACCACTGCGCAGTGAAAACAGCAATCCCTCTTGCTGTTCTGGCTTCTGGGATAGCTGCGCAGCCTGCATTCGCTCCGTAAGATGCACACACATTTCCCCTTACTTTTTAGGAGGGAAAAAGGGAGGCTTGTAGAGCAAAAAATACAGTAGCTTCATTCCCTGCTAGGGAGGAAGCAAATACAAGACTCCAGGCTAGAAGTCTTGCATAACAGAGATTTCCCTGCTCCTTACACTAAGCAGAAATGAAAACTAGAAGCTTGGCTTAAAAAACACACATAGGATTTGGAATCCTAAGACAGGCACAGCATGCTTTCAGTTTCCCCATTACCACTTTCGTTTTCAATATAAAGGCAAAGGACCCCTGGAAAGTTAAGTCCAGTCAAAGGCGACTACAGTGGTACCTCGGGTTACAGACGCTTCAGGTTACAGACTCCGCTAACGCAGAATTAGTGCCTCAGGTTAAGAACTTTGCTTCAGGATGAGAACAGAAATCGCATAGCAGCAGCAGGAGACCCCACTGGCTAAATAGGTGCTTCAGGTTAAGAACAGTTTCAGGTTAAGAACGGACCTCCAGAACGAATTAAGTTCTTAACCAGAGGTACCACTGTAAAGGTAAAGGACCCCTGGACGGTTAAGTCCAGTCCAAGGCGACTATGGGGTTGCGGCGCTCATCTCGCTTTCAGGCCGAGGGAGCCGGCGTTTGTTCGCAGACAGCTTTCTGGGTCCTGTGGCCAGCAGGACTAAACCGCTTCTGGTGCAACGGGACACCGTGACAGAAACCAGAGCGCACGGAAACGCAATTTACCATATTTTTCGCTCTATAAGACGCACCAGACCACAAGACGCGCCTAGTTTTTGGAGGAGGAAAACAAGAAAAAAATATTCTGAATCTCCGAAGCCAGAACAGCAAGAGGGATCGCTGTGCAGCGGAAGCAGCAATCCCTCTTGCTGTTCTGGCTTCTGGGATAGCTGCGCAGCCTGCATTCGCTCCATAAGACGCACACACATTTTCCCTTACTTTTTAGGAGGGGAAAAGTGAGTCTTATAGAGCAAAAAATACGGTAGCTCCCCGCTGCAGTGGTACCTATTTATCTACTTCAGGGGTCAACAATCTTTCAGCCATGGGCCAGCCCACCGTCCCACAGACCTTGTGGGGGGCCAGACTATTTTGAAAGGGAAAAAAAAATGAACGAATTCCTATGCCCCACAAATAACCCAGAGATGCGTTTTAAATAAAAGCACACATTCTACTCCTGTAAAAACACAGATTCCCAGACCATCCTCGGGCCGGATTGAGAAGGCGATTGGGCCGCATGCGGCCCCCGGGCCTAAGGTTGCCTACCCCTGATCTACTTGCACTGGTTTCCAACTGGTAGGTTTTAAATATAAGCTTGTGATAACACACATTTGCTGCCCTGTTTGGGTCTGCAAAACGACAGTGTGTCTTGGTTGCTCCAGTAGGAACAAACTGTATCCTGCCAATGAGCTTGGGTAGATTCAAAAGTGGGAAACAGTGGCTTCCCTATTAAAAGGGGAGGGTAGCTTTAAAAAAGAGAGAATCAATTTGAGAGTGCTGGCATGAGAGCTGGGATCCATCCATATTCATTTTAGCATGCTCTTTCCCAAACCGCCACCACTCAAAACCCCAAAGCACCCTCTTGCAGATAATGGTGTGCGTTCCTGCTTTTATTGACTTGTTCCTTGCATCTGGGGCAGTGCCCCAAGCTGTGCAGAATAATAATAATATAATAATAATAATAATTTATTATTTATACCCTGACCATCTGGCTGGGTTTCCCCAGCCACTCTGGGCGGCTTCCAACAGAACACTAAAATACAATAACCTATTAAACATTAAAAGCTTCCCTAAACAGGGCTGCCTTCAGATGTCTTCTAAAAGTTCGGTAGTTATTTTTCTCTTTGACATCTGGTGGGAGGGCGTTCCACAGGGTGGGCGCCACCACCGAGAAGGCCCTTTGCCTGGTTCCCTGTAACTTGGCTTCTTGCAGGGAGGGAACCGCCAGAAGGCCCTCGGAGCTGGACCTCAGTGTCTGGGTTGAATGATGGGGGTGGAGACGCTCCTTCAGGTATTCTGGACCGAGGCCGTTTAGGGCTTTAAAGGTCAGCACCAACACTTTGAATTGTGCTCGGAAACATACTGGGAGCCAATGTAGGTCTTTCAAGACCGGTGTTATATGGTCTCGGCGGCCGCTCCCAGTCCCCAGTCTAGCTGCCGCGTTCTGGATTAGTTGCAGTTTCCGGGTCACCTTCAAAGGTAGCCCCACATAGAGCGCATTGCAGTAGTCCAAGCGGGAGATAACTAGAGCGTGCACTACTCTGGTGAGACAGTCTGTGGGCAGCGAGGGTCTCATCCTGCATACCAGATGGAGCTGCCCTGAACACAGAATTGACCTGCACCTCCATGGACAGCTGTGAGTCCAAAATGACTCCCAGGCTGCGCACCTGGTCCACAAGGTTGCTGGTTCTATTCTGAGGGCAACTAATACTCTTCTACGCAAACCCTCGTTCAAACAACCTATTGAGAGTTTATGTCCATTTAAAAAATGAGCAGGAGAAAAACACTGTGCCTCCGTTAATCAAGAACTTATCTGGTGGCTGGCAGCCAAAGAAACAGCAGCCATCAACATGGTGGGGTTTGAGTTTTATACAGCTCTGGCCCTCTCGGTCCATTTTCTGTAAAAGGTAAAGGACCCCTGACTGTTAGGTCCAGCCGTGGCCGACTCTGGGGTTGCGGCGCTCATCTCGCTTTACTGGCCGAGGGAGCCGACGTACAGCTTCCGGGTCATGTGGCCAGCAGGACTAAGCCGCTTTTGGCGAACCAGAGCAGCGCATGGAGATGCCGTCTGCCTTTCCGCCAGAGCGGTACCTATTTATCTACTTGCACTTTGACGTGCTTTCGAACTGCTAGGTTGGTAGGAGCAGGGACCGAGCAACGGGAGCTCACCCCGTCATTGCGGGGATTCGAACTGCCGACCTTCTGATCGGCAAGTCCTAGGCTCTGTGGTTTAACCCACAGCGCCACCCGCGTCCCTTTCCATTTTTCATTTTCATGTTTCCATTTTCTGAAAACAGCCCAAATATTCTAGCCCCGGAATGGGGAATACTCCGGCTTGCAGCTCACAATGTGGCCCTCCAGTCCTCTCTGCGAGGCCCTCAGGAAACCCCTCAGGCCACACCCCCTAATGCCCATCAAGTCTGGCTGTGATGTGCCCTTGCTTAACCTGGTTGAAGGGGCACAGAAAATAAGAGGTGGTGTTATTTATCAAGCAACGTGCAGATTTTGTCAAAATAAAGTAACTAGTTATACCGAGAGACACCACACGAGGGCGCCCTTTCCCTACCGCAGCCTGTTCCTAACTCGCATTTTAACCCCTTGCAGCCCTTTCCTTTGTGCATGTGTATGTGTGTGTCTTTTTGAAACTTACTGTTTTATTGGGTCTTCATAAAAGGAAGCACAGTGGCGAAGGAGGGAACCATTTTCAGCCGGAGAGGGCCACAATCTCTTCGGCACAGCCTTCTGAGAGCCGCATGCTGGAGGTGGGGCAGGGAAACAGTTTTACATTCTGCCCCCACCAGGGAAACAAGAAGCATTAAGAGAACTAGCAAAAGTAAAAAAATCACTCAAGGAGGGAAAGCAGCCTCAGGGAGGATTCTGAGGGCCAGGTAGGGAGAATTAGAGGGCCACATTGGCCTGAGAGCCCCCACCCTCGCATATTACAATTTTTCACTGCGAAAACACCCTTTGCCAGTCGCTTTGTTTGGTCCCAGGGTTTCATTTCATCGCCTCTTTTTCTCAACGGGAGTGCAAGGCGGCGGGCGCATGGCGCACGCCTCCCCCCCAAAAAAAATATACCGTATTTTTTGCTCTATAAGACTCACTTTTTCCCTCCTAAAAAGTAAGGGGAAATGTGTGTGCGTCTTATGGAGCGAATGCAGGCTGTGCAGCTATCCCAGAAGCCAGAACAACAAGAGGGATTGCTGCTTTCACTGCGCAGCGATCCCTCTTGCTGTTCTGGCTTCTGAGATTCAGAATATTTCTTTTCTTGTTTTCCTCCTCCAAAAACTAGGTGCGTCTTGTGGTCTGGTGCGTCTTATAGAGCGAAAAATACGGTAATTCCCAAAACAACCCTCTGAGGTTGGTTGGGAAGAGAAAAGTCAGCAAAGAGAGCTTCACGGCCAACTGGAGGGGATGGGCGAGGCTGGATTTGAACCCTGATCTGGGCCAGGTCCTGGGAGCTGAGCAGCCAA
Source organism: Podarcis filfolensis (assembly GCF_964270895.1). NCBI lineage: Eukaryota > Metazoa > Chordata > Lepidosauria > Squamata > Lacertidae > Podarcis > Podarcis filfolensis. The sequence goes on from NC_139622.1 coordinate 9,090,845, forward strand.
GCTAACGGGAAGGGGTGCCCCATCCTGGCGCCATCGAGCCGGCCAGAGGAGACCCCCAAAGCTGAGGGCCCAGAGGCCTCACCAGCTGCTTGCCTTTGCTGCTCCCTCTCAGATGCCAGAGACATCACTCAGCCATGACTCAGAGCAAGACACAGCCTACATGAGCAGCTGTTGACTCATTCCTGGGGTGTGTGGGCGCCTAAGCGCATGGCTGCGCATTGTGATAGGAATTCTGAGGTCTTAGATATATGGCAATGTTCATAAGCGTACCAACCAAGCACGTACATAGATCAGCACAGGAAGACCGACCTGGAACCATTTTGACTCCCAAACTGAGCAAATGTTTTCTCTGCAAGGCCAAAGTGGGAAACCTCCCCATTGTCTTTTCCTTCACAAATCCTGTCTTAAGGGTATGTCTGTGTTTGAATAGGGTGTGAGCCTGTGACCTGGCCCAGGAACGAAGTATTTATCACTACAAAAGACTGGCCAGGATCCCCAATCAAGTAACCTGCCAGACAGGAAATAAACAACGACAGGAGAAAAACATTCAATTTTCTGTTTAGACCACCTTTTTTGTGATGTAGGTGTGATGTATCTGGGGGGTGGTCTTAGGTTACACCCCTTCTGTGATGTATGTATGATGTTTCCGGGGGTGGTCTTGATCTAAAGGTAAAGGGACCCCTGACCGTTAGGTCCAGTCGTGGCCGACTCTGGGGTTGCGGCGCTCATCTTGCTTTATTGCCCAAGGGAGCCGGCGTACAGCTTCCGGGTCACGTGGCCAGCAGGACTAAGCCGCTTCTGGCGAACCAGAGCAGCGCACGGAAATGCTGTTTACCTTCCCACCGCAGTGGTACCTATTTATCCACTTGCACTTTGATGTGCTTTCGAACTGCTAGGTTGGCAGGAGCTGGGACAGAGCAACGGGAGCTCACTCCGTCGCAGGGATTCGAACCGCCAATCTTCTGATATGAAAGTCCTAGGCTCTGTGGTTTAACCCACAGTGCCACCCACGTCCCGGTCTTGATCTACAGGGTGGCAATTTCAAAAGTCTTTATAAGGCCTTGTGCGCCATTGTTCGGGGTTCCTCCTCCCTCCTGCATGTGGTGTGTGAGGACCCTGTTGCAACAGATCAATAAAGATCAGGCTTACTAGCTGCTTTGCTTCTCAATATTCTCTGGTTGGCCTCTGTTATCTTCTCCTACCAATAGGGAACCTATGTAAGGACTCTATAAAGGTTCTTGGATACCCCATAAGGGCAATTTTTGTTTACAACAGCATACAGGGAAGAGGTTTGAAGCCTCTCTCGCCACCGTAAGCAAAGCATGGCGCTGCTACCCACTCCTTCAGCTTTCCTGGATTCGGTGGGGTCCCTAAGGGTCATCTAGTCCAACCCCCCGCAATGCCCAACTTTTATCGGAATGCAAAAGGCCAGACGACAGCCAGTTTTAAAGCCCCAACACACACACACACACACACATTTCTGGGCACTCGCTTTATGACCTGGCGGTCAAGGCAAGCAAGCTTCTCTATCCAGCCCCCAGAAGCCACACCATACCTGTCAACCGTCCCTTATTTGGCGGGAAACTCCCTTATCCCAGCGCCGTGTCCCGCTGCTGTCCCTTATTGATGATGTCCCTTAAATTTCCCGGGTTTCAAAGGAAGCAGCTCCTCTCCCTCCCTCCCTGCCGGCCAGGGAGGAGGGAGGCTCCAACTGTGTTGCTTGGCTGCGTTGCTCACCCAATAAGGAGTCTAAGAACGACGGGGGGGTGGAGCTTGCATGCCTTGTGCCGATCAAATCGGCCGCGTTGCCTGGGGACTCGCCTTTGCTCAGCGCTTCCCAGCGGAGAGGTGACGGTGGTTTTCCTTGCTGCATCCCCTTTGCCGGGTTGCTGCGCTGTGGGAACCACTGCTTGAGGCTTCGTTTGGCTGCTGGCTGGGCTTTCTGCCTTTGGCTCGGAGGGGCTCAGAAGTCGAACATACCTGTGCCCCTTGGAAAATCCCTTATTTTGGCTGCTGATCCCTTATATCCGTGGCTGCTGGTCCCTTATTTTCAAATCTGTAAGTTGACAGCTATGAGCCACACCCCTTCCCACAAGCCACACCCCTTCCCACAAGCCACGCCCCTAACCAGCCCTGCCTTGCACCCTCCTCTTGAGCGCTTTCACCGGACGGGAAACGTGTCCTTGAACTCCAATCACGATTTCTTCCAGAGATAAAAGAGGGCTGTGTGTAGCAACCCGCCTAACGTACATACGGGAAATTTGTGTACATTGCCCCTCCCACTTTTGCCTCTGGCTCCGCCCACTTCTAGAATGCGGCTCCTGGAAAGTTGCCCAGAAAGAAATGTGGCCCTCGTGCCCCAAAAAAGCTTCTCAAACTCTGAAACAGAGAACAGTCCTCAATGAAGCTGCTGCCAACCCGTGCAGGGGACGCTAGCTTCAGCGTCCCCCGCCATCTTCCAGCTCTGCATCTGTCAAAACCCGGCTGATAATTAAAATACTGTCTGTGTTTCTCAATTAACCAGAGAAAGCGCTTCTTGATAGCCCTGCGTCCTCCCCCCTTGGCCCTGAAAAAAAGCAAAGAAACCCAGTTTATTTAATTTAATGGCTGCCTGTGTGTCAGACCCCAGGCAGGGAGGAGACTCAGCTCGTTAGCAGCAATTAGCGAGCTTCTGCCCATACACGACTTCTAATGATCCCCAAAGAAACAACAGGCCTCATCTATTTATAGGCAATATCCTCCCCCCCCCATTTTTTTCTTCTCTCTGCTACCCCATCACCACCACCAGGCAACCTCTCCATTCCAGCTTCCTCGGGAGCGGGGCGCTAAACAGAAAATCAAATCTTCGCTCCTGGGCTCAGCTCTCAGAATTGTCATAGGAATTTTATGGTCTTAGATATATTATAATGTTCATAAGCGTACCAAGCAAGCACGTACATAGATCAGCACAGGAAGGCCAACCTGGAACCATTTTGATTCCCAAACTGAGCAAATGTTTTCTCTGCAAGGTCAAAGCGGGAAACCTCCCCATTGTCTTTTCCTTCATAAATCCTGTCTTAAGGGTATGTCTGTGTTTGAATAGGGTGTGAGCCTGTGACCTGGCTCAGGAACTAAGTATTTAGCATTACAAAAGACTGGCCAGGCTCCCCAGGAAATCCAATCAAGTACCTGGGGACGTGGGTGGCGCTGCGGGTTAAACCACAGAGCCTAGGACTTGCCGATGTGAAGGTCGGAGGTTCGAATCCCCGCGACTGAGTGAGCTCCCGTTGCTCGGTCCCTGCTCCTGCCCACCTAGCAGTTCGAAAGCACGTCAAAGTGCAAGTAGATAAATAGGTACCACTCCGGCAGGAAGGTAAACAGTGTTTCCGTGCACTGCTCTGGTTTTCCAGAAGCGGCTTAGTCCTGCTGGCCAGATGACCTGGAAGCTGTACGCTGGCTCACCCGGCCAATAAAGCGAGATGAGCGCCGCAACCCCAGAGTCGGCCACGACTGGACCTAATGGTCAGGGGTCCCTTTACCTTTACCTTACAGTGGTACCTCAGTTTATGAACAGCCCTGTTTATAAACTATTCGGTTTACGAAACTCCGCAAAACCAAATAGTTCGGTTCCGGTTTGCAAGCTTAACTTGGTCTACAAATGGAAGCCCACCGGTGGCGGGAGGCCTCATTAGGGAAAGCACGCCTTGGTTTAAGAACAGATTTGGTTTAAGAACGGACTTCCAGAACGCTGTAGACCTGTTTCTGCACACCCTGCCATTCACGTTCTCCTCCAGCCAGCTGGGCCCTCAGAGTTCAAGGACAAATATTCGTTGTTGACATCCACCCGTCTCGAGAGACAACCGAAGGGTGAAGTCAAACCATTACACCAAAATGCCATCTCAAGTCTGGGCAGGGGGTCCTGGGCTGCCCAAGCAACAAGACCCCCTTCTCGGCCTCAAAGATGGGGGTCCAAAGGAGAGTGGAGCTAGACATTTGGCACCAGTTTGGGTACAGGGGTCACCAGAAGGAAGCGTACAAAGCGCTATCCAGACTACACTCTGGATTTGTGTGGGGTTTACGCGGGGGGGGGGGGGGACGCTGTGGTCTAAAGCCTCTTCGGCTTGCCGATCGGAAGGTCGGCGGTTCAAATCCCTGCAGTGGAGTGAGCTCCCTGCTCCTGCCAACCTCACAGTTCGAAAGCACACCAGTGCAAGTAGATAAATAGGTACCATTGCGGCGGGAAGGTAAATGGCATTTCCGTGCACTCTGGTTTCTGTCATGCACCAGAAGCTGTTTAGTCCTGCTGGCCACATGACCCAGAAAGCTGTCTGCGGACAAACGCCAGCTCCCTCGGCCTGTAAAGCGAGATGAGCACCTCAACCCCATAGTCGCCTTTAACTGGATTTAACCGTGCAGGGGTCCTTTACCTTTACCTTACTCTCCTGAGCCTTTTCGTCTCCCAAATATACCTCACAATGCAGTGATGGTTTAGGATTAGAATCTTTCTTCACTCTGCAGCAAGTGCAGAAATGGCTTTCTTGACCATCAGACCCAATTTTCTCATCCTCTCCATGCACTGGAGCCTGTCTTCACATGGCGGGGGGGGGGGTGAGAGAATCCTTAACTCCCTAAGGGTTTGAAACCCATCACCTGGTTTAGCCAGGCAGAAACACACCAGTGGGGTGTCTGTCAAGATCCTCCGGGGCAGCAACCAGGGGCCGGATCGAGGACTCCGGAGGGCCACATTTGGGCCCGAACATCCCCATCCCAGGGCTAGACGAAAAACGTCACTTATATCAAACAGAGGACCGATCTTTGATCTCACCCTAAAACAAAGAGAGGGCACTTGCCGTTCGCCAACTGATGTTGGGTAACTCCCAACCCCCTCCCCCCAAAAACCGCAACTTACATTAGAAATCAGGGAATTGTGGACTCGCGGCACGGGCTGGGCCCTTAAGTGGTCATCCACTCCAACCCCGGGCTCAATGCAGAAATTTAGGGGGAAAGGACTGCCCTGCAAAGCAGAGATTTCTGGGCTACACGGATCTATAATTTGACATTCTTGTGTATGCCATAAGGGAAAGGGAGCAGTTTTTGTTTACAACAAAATGAATGGAAAGTTAATGAATTCCTCAGATCAGAGAGTGATGATCCCCAGACAGAACAGCTTGCAAACCAAGGAGGGAAAGAAGGGGAGTTTGGCGAGGGGGGGGGGACACATTCCAAAGATGCTGTGATTAATTAGCCTGGAAATCTGTGAAGAATCAGTTCCTGTGATAATGATCTACATTGAGGAGCTGCTATCTTCCTCCCTTTCCCATCCCGTAACTTTCCTGCTGCCTTTAAAAAATTAAAATAATCATCATCCTTCTCTTCCCCCCAGAAGAAATAACACTCAACTAAATTTGACTTAAGATTCCAGGAGGCTTACCTTTCGGACCGAGGGCAGAATCGGGGAAGAGTTTTTCCTCCCTCTCTCGTACGGCTAGAATTCGTGGGCACCCAAGCGAGCCAAAGGACAGACAAAAGGAATTCTTTGCACGGTGAGGAGTTAAAACCGTGGAACTACCCGCCACAGGAGGCGGCCATTGCTGGGACGGCTTTAAAAGAGGACTGGGCAAATTCAAAGAGGAGAGGGCTATCGATGCCTACTAGCCAGAAAGGCTGTGCTCTTCCCTTCACAGCAATGATTCCGAATACCAGCTGCTGAGAACCGCAGGAGCAGAGCGGTCTTGTGTTCAAATCCTGCAGTTCACAGGCATCTGGTTGGCGACTGTGAGATGCGCCCCTGGTCTGATTCTTCAGGCTCCCTTTATGCTAGCAGGCAGTATTTACCAGACGCAGAATTCATGAGAACCCTGTCGTTTAAAAGATCACCATCCAATTTCTAGGCCTTATGGTGGAAAAGGTGTAGACAGAATATCGTGATAGGAATTTTGAGGTCTTAGATATACGTTAAATGTTCGTAAGTGTACCAACCAAGCACGTACATAGATCAGCACAGGAAGACCGACCTGGAACCATTTTTGATTCCCAAACTGACCAAATGTTTTCCATGCAAGGTCAAAGGAAAATGGAAAAGCCTCCCATTGTCTTTTCCTTCACAAATCCTGTCTTAAGGGTATGTCTGTGTTTGAATAGGGTGTGAGCCTGTGACCTGGCCCAGGAACTAAGTATTTATCATTACAAAAGACTGGCCAGGCTCCCCAGGCAATCCAGTCAAGTGAGCATTAACAGGTAACCTGGCAGACAACAGGCAAACAAAGCACTCAGATTTCTGCTGTAGACCGCCCTTTCTGTGATGTAGGTATGATGTATCTGGGGGTAGTCTTGGAAATTTAAAATGTCTATATAAGGGCAGGCACACTTTTGTTTGGGGTTCCTCCTCCCTCCTGCGTGTGGGAAGTGAGGACCCTGTTGCAACAGATCAATAAAGATCAGGCTTGCTAGCTGCTTTGCTTCTCAATATTCTCTGCTTGGCCTCTGTTAGTTTCTCCTACCAAGAGGGAACCTACGTAAGGACTCTATATGGGCTCTTGGATACCCCATAAGGGGAAAAGGGCAGGTTTTTGTTTACAACAGTGCCCTTTTTCTCAGAAGCTGGGTAAGCTTCTCAGTGGTCATAGGGCGGCCGGGCGGGGGTCTTTTATATACCACCCAGATCTCCCCATGAAATGAGAGCCCATATATAATGGCTAGTGTGCTGGACCAGGGTTCAAATCCCCACTCAGTCACTGAAAGGGATTTTTTGGGGGTTTTTTGGGGGGGGGGCTGCCACCATCTCTCTCAGCCCTGACAGGGCTGTTGTGAGGACAAAATTCAGTGTCGAAGAGCCCCCACCTCGGGCGAACAGGCGGCATTCAAATTCCAGAAATACCGTAATTTGTGCTCTATAAGACTCACTTTTCCCCTCCTAAAAAGTACGGGGAAATGTGTGTGCGTCTTATGGAGCGAACGCAGGCTGCGCAGCTATCCCAGAAGCCAGAACAGCAAGAGGGTTTGCTGCTTTCATTGCCCAGCGATCCCTCTTGCTGTTCTGGCTTCTGAGATTCAGAATATTTTTTTTCTTGTTTCCCTCCTCCAAAAACTAGGTGCGTCTTGTGGTCTGGTGCGTCTTATGGAGCGAAAAATACGGTGATCGAATAAAACCGTTGTTTCGCCGGAGAAGCAAAGTGGTGCAAACCCGAATCGTATAGGCAGCCAATTCTCTTCCAAATCTGGACTGGCGCAGTCCAGAAATTTAACACACGCCCCCCCCCCACACACACACCAGAGGAAGACCCCGCTCCCGTCTCCCCACCATCATATACACTTCGTAAGTTCAATAAATGTGAATTTGGATGAGGTGAAGGACAGAAGAGCAACGCCGGTGGACGGCAAAGGAGCACTTTGGTTCTGCCATGTTTTATTACACAGGATGGGTCTGGATGAACAGGTAAGACTTTTTTGTTTTGTCCACGGGACAGAAAGCAGCCACTTCTGAATTAGCAAAATAACGAGAGAAACCCCACTTGCCTCCGCCAATCGGACATTTGGTCAGCAAAGCCACGATCAGTTTAAAACCAGTTGTACATTCAACATCAAAAGGCGCGTGGTTTTTGGCGAGAGGCGCTGTTGCGGAGAGGCGCAGACTCTCCCCTCGTGGAAAAGGAGGTCGGCTCGCCGGAAAGTGGAAGACGAGCGGCCGGTTTGCTCGCCGCGGAACGAGAGGCGAGCCAGACCGCATCGTGATTCAGAAGCGGCCCCACGGAGGAGATGGTCAAGGCGGCGCGACTTCCAGACGCCGAGACCGTGGACGGGACGGGAAAGGTATTCGTGGGAAAGCGAAGATTTCAAGGGTCAAAAACAGATTCGCAGGGAGGGGAGAGCGGAAAGCGATCTCCCCCCGTGAGGTCCCAAGGCCAGTCCTTGGAGAAATTCAATCCTAAACATGGATTACTCGCAAGGAAAAGCTGCAGGTGTTTCAAGCGGCCTTCCGCCTTTGCGAGGGGCCTTGCAAACACACAAACATACACACACGCTCCTATTGCATTTTAAGAAAGTTCCTTATATCCACACCCCTTTAGAAAAAGAGGGGGAAAGCTCATTCTCAACTGTAACTGACTTGCGGGACAGCATTTGACCACTGTCCTCCGATTGCAACCTCCTTGAGGACAGAGACCCGTCCAGGTTTCCTGCGTAAGTAAGGTGCTGTCTACAACAGTGTAGATAAAGTCTCCTAAAACCAGTTTTCAGTTTTTGGCCTCTTCCCACTGCTGTAAGTCTTGCTGATTCTATAGATTCACAAAATCTTGTTTGCCTAAAACCAAGGGCTCCAGGTTCCCCGCATTTTCCAAAGCCACGCTGCCTTTTGGAGACGATATTGAGGGTGACTTTTAGATTCCCCCCCCAGCTCTCCCCCTTCCAGATCTCTGAAAATCAACGATGGCAAGCTGAAAGCGCGTATTATCTGCCAACATTTACAGTACGGCTCTAATTTCATAGCGACAGTTTGAAGCAGAGAAGCTGCAAGGGAAAGGGAGAGCTTGACCCTGTCCGCCGCCTTAGACTTAACCCTCATCGCCATCCCATATTTTCTCTGTCCTATCCTGCTTTACGGGACACAGGTGGCACTGTGGGTTAAACCACAGAGCCTAGGACTTGCCGATCAGAAGGTCGGCGGTTCGAATCCCTGCGACGGAGTGAGCTCCCGTTGCTCGGTCCCTGCTCCTGCCAACCTAGCAGTTCGAAAGCATGAAGTGCAAGTAGATAAATAGGTACCGCTCTGGCGGGAAGGTAAACGGCGTTTCTGTGCGCTGCTCTGGTTCGCCAGAAGTGGCTTAGTCCTGCTGGCCACATGACCCGGAAGCTGTACGCCGGCTCCCTCGGCCAATAAAGCTAGATGAGCGCCGCAACCCCAGAGTCGGCCACGACTGGACCTAATGGTCAGGGGTCCCTTTACCTTTTATCTTTACGTTGACAAGCACCCACAAAGGCCAAATCAAAGCTCCCTAGACTGTATCGCCCCATTTCCCCCCCGTAATGCAGACAGACTCCCCATTTCAGCATTGACATCCCAGCTCTTGTTTCCTGGAAAGGAGCAGGGAAACCATGGCTTGCAAAAACGTAAAATAAAAAAATAAAGCAGGAACTAAACATGGATGATATGGACAGGGAATTTGGACTTCACAACTCACCCCCCCCACAAAAAAATACTATTACCAGTTCCTTCCTTGTCTCCACCTCCTTCTCATCCTGGTCAAATGACTCACATTTAATGCCATAATGCCAGGGGGACAAATTCACGTCCTTCCGCAGGGCCTGTAAGACAGAGCTATTCCGCCTGGCTTTCAATTTGAACTTAGCCTGATCTTTTATTCCCCTTCCTTCCCTCCCTCTCCCCTTTTATGAAGATTACCCGCTCTGGGATCCCACAGCTAATTCTCCCCTGGTCTCCTTGCTGGCCCAAATAGGACTAATTTAGCCAGCTAGCCCTGGTGATCATCTAATGTTTATTAGATGGCTTTCCTCCCTAAATTGATTTTTAATTCTGAATTTATTCAAAAATTATTTTTCGACATAGGACTTATTTAGCCAGCTAGCCCTGGTGATCATCTAATGTTTATTGGATGGCTTTCCCCCCTAAATTGATTTTTGAATTCTGAATTTATTGTTATTCAAGTTTTATACGGCGTTGTATGCTGTTTTTTGTTGCATCAATTAAGTGTTTTAAATTTGTTGTTAGCCGCCCTGAGCCCGGTTTTCTGAACCGGGAAGGGCGGGGTATAAATAAAATTTAATTATTATTTATTATTCACACAACTGAGGGGGGCAGCCCTCTTTTCGCCCAAAGGGGGAGTTGATCATCTTGCATGAAACTTTTATTTTCCAGAATGCAAATCATCTTAGCAGACCAGAGGCCTTTAAACTGCACACACACAGGCACACCTTCCTATTTCTCATCACAAAAAAATGGGATTTTGTTGCAAAGGGTCAGTTTTCTAGCTCTCGTCGTCCCCTGGGGAATGTAGGGCGTGTCAAATCCTTAGCAACCAAAACAGCGGGGAGGGGGGGGTCAGGATTTCCCCACTCAGCGCAAAACCCAGGCATCAACCCCCTTTCTCCCCATTGCTCCAGCTACCTTGCGACTTCCCAACGCGGGACCCAGCTACGCTAGTAAAAATAAAACGTTATAAATGCATTATAACACTGCGACGCCAGAGGGCGCTGTAGAGCTGAAATCAGAATTCTACAAAATTTCCCATTGTGAGCTTTAAAACGGGGGTTTTTTCCCCCAGAGCGTTTTTTTGATAGCTGTGAGTAGATGCAGCACAAGGGAATTGTTCCAAATTTTGTGCACAAAGGCTTCTAAGCCACACATCCCTAGAAACATACTCTCTCCCCCTCGCAAAATTATAAATTGATCGCGGACGCAGCCCAACGAATGTTTGGTGGCTCAACGCTATCGCCACAAATCCACAAATCTCTGGTACCCAGGATTCACGACGCTGGGAATTGTTTCTCGCTGAAATAAAGTTTATAGTCCTCAAGAGAGAGGCGGCAGCCCCCAGCGAAATTCTCAGGAGCCAGAACGATCAGGCCAGACTGAGGTTGACTGAAGAGAATAACCCGGAGGGTACCAGAATCTATAGGGCTGAACTGCCATCTTGTTAGATGGAGGTCAAGTGAGGATGATGGACCGAGACTTCCCCAACCTAGTACCCTCCAGATGTTTAAAAAGCACAGCTGGGGATCAAACCTGGGACATTCTGAATGAAATGCAGATGTTCTAAGCCAGGGGTGCCCAAACTTTTTCCAGAGAGGGCCACATTTGATGAAGTGAACATGCGTGAGGGCCGGCCAAAGTTATTGACATTTTTTAGGATTGAAGTTGAGCTTTTTTTTACAATTTTTGGGGGGAGATTTTAGGATTTCGCCCCAGGACACATGCTGCCACTGGGCCCCCGGATTAAATCAACCACCAGGCCGGATTAGGCCCCCGAAACGGACTCTGGACATGCCTGCTCTAAGCACTAAGCGACGCTGCCTCCTCGCGACTGTGGCTCCACCAAACATGCGCACAAACACACAATTCCGAAGACAAGGGACGAAACGACAGGTTGACGTACAGACATGCGCACCACAACACGTCTCACAAGAGGCTGGCAGAGGGAGAGGCACAAAACCCGAGGCTGGCTTGTTACGACACGAGAGTAAGGAAGAGGGCCTGGCTAGCTGTGGAAGGTGGCGGCTGCCTTGTGAGTCTGTTTTGGAGATCTCTTATCCTCCCCACATACTTCAGGCAAGAAGGAGGGATGGGAGAAGGTGCGTCTGGACCGCCTAACCCCATGCAAAATCTGACGCACTGCTCAAACAGTTCTCAATTCATGGTATGCAACAATAGCAGCAAGAATACTGATTGCAAAGTATTGGAAGACACAAGATTTACCCACCCTGGAAGAGTGGCAGATGAAGGTGATGGACTATATGAAATTAGCGGAAATGACTGGCAGAATCCGAGACCTGGGAGAAGAGTTGGTGGAAGACTGGAAGAAATTTAAAGACTATCTGCAGAAACACTGTAAAATTAACGAATGTTAAAATGATGTTGGATTGAAAATAAGTGGCATTAGCAACAAAGTTAACAAGAGTATGCAAAATTGAACTGAAAATGGATGAAAATATAGAGTTATGATATGTTAAGATATAGAGTTAAGATAAACGAAAGAGGGTAAGGATTTGCTGATTTGATTATTTAAATGGGGATACAAAAAGCGGAGGTGTGAGGAGGCCAAGGAAACAAGATAATGAGTTAGGGTTACAAAAATGGATTTGTTTTTATTCTTTTTTTTCTTATTTTATGTATTTTTCTATGTTTCTTTTATTGTATTTTTTTGTTTTTATATGATCCTTTAAATTTATGTTTTTGTAAAACTCCAATAAATATCTTAAAAAAAAAAAAAACAATCCTCAATTCATGCCCAAATTCCCAACGCATGCATGCGCCGCTTCTTTTTGCAACCCTCTGATTGGTTGGTTGAGTGATTGAGCTCTTGTTTAGCCCACTCTTCGTGAAAAACCGATCCTAGACATCTTAAGAATGTCTATAATGTAATGTGGTGCAAGATTTACGTATAAGCTAAGCAAGCTATGGCTTAGGGCCAAAAAAGGACAAAAAAAAAACCAGGATGTACATTTCCAAAATATAAGATACAAAACAAATAAAATAAAACCTACATCCAGCAACAGTGTTTTGTGTTGTGTAGGCTCCTAGGATGTAAGTCATGGGCCCCGCCTGCTCCTTAAAATATCACTGCTTTGCTCCTTTCTATATATAGGGTGCCTACATTCTGCATAGGGATGCGGGTGGCGCTGTGGTCTAAACCACAGAGCCTAGAGCTTGCTGACTGGAAGGTCGGCAGTTCGAATCCCCGCGATGACGGGGTGAGCTCCCGTTGCTCGGTCCCTGCTCCTGCCAACCTAGCAGTTCGAAAGCACGTCAAAGCGCAAGTAGATAAATAGGTACCGCTCCGGCAGGAAGGTAAACATCGTTTCCGTGCGCTGCTCTGATTCGCAAGAAGCGGCTTAGTCCTGCTGGCCACATGACCCGGAAGCTGTACGCCGGCTCCCTTGGCCAATAAAGGAAGATGAGCGCCGCAACCCCAGAGTTGGCCACGACTGGACTTAACGGTCAGGGGTCCCTTTACCTTTACCTACAGCAACAGTGTTTTGTGTTGTGTAGGCTCCTAGGATGTAAGTCATGTGCCCCACCTGCTCCCTAAAATATCCCTGATTTGCTCCTTTCCATATATATATATATATATATATATATATATATATATATATATGGACCCTATATATATATGCTCAGTCCCAGCGCCTGCCAACCTAGCAGTTCGAAAGCACCCTCGGGTGCAAGTAGGATAAATAGGGACCGCTTACTAGCGGGAAGGTAAACGGCGTTTCCGTGTGCTGCGCTGGTGCTGGCTCGCCAGAGCAGCTTCGTCACGCTGGCCACGTGACCCGGAAGTGTCTTCGGACAGCGCGAGATGGGCGCGCAAGCCCAGAGTCGGACACGACTGGCCCGTACGGACAGGGGTACCTTTACCTTTATATATAGGGTGCCTACATTCTGCATGGACTGGTTGCACGGCAACATGGGCAAATGGCTTGAGATACCTATGAGGTCCATAAATGACCATATAGCATATATTCAACACAAAAAAACAGCAGCAAATAGTTGTTGGCAAAGGACAGCTGGACATAGAAAGGGCCCCATTACCTTCTGGAGCTTAGGGCCTCATCAAACCTAAATCCGGCCCTGATGTAAGGAAAACAAACTAAGTAATCGGAGGGGGAGGGTCAAATCCCAACAAGAATAAATCAAACTTCTACCACAGTCTGGGGGGTGGTGGAGAATAAAAATGTATTTCACACCTCCATAAAATAACTTTGCATGTTACCAAAAAACCCATCAAGGGCTGTATTATTGACTGAGCCTTCCCCAAATCGGGATATCCTATCCAGCTAAATCCTACTCACCGGGCTGCAAGCCGATCTTAGCCTTACTCACGAGAAGATCCGTCGAAACAAAGGCGCACATGCACAACTAATGCATTGCTTCCGTTACAATTCAGCCGCAATGCAACCCACCGGTTGCAATGGGGAGTCCATTGTCTCTCGAAAAAGGGCTGGCTGGTTTCATTTGCTGGCATTAAAACAGTTTAAAAAGCCAGCCTTTAAACCGTAACCCATTTCACAAAGCCGGCAAAGGAGCTATTAAGATTTAATTGCAAAAAAACCTCTCACTGACCTGTTCCTTCCCCAGCAGAGCACCCAGGTGGAAATCCTGAATTTAAGAGGCTACAGGTGCAGAGGCCAATATTATTAAAGGAGCAGGGCAGAGCTCCTGCTTCTTGTAGCAACCTCAAAAGCAATGTTGTAAAATTCCTCCAGGTGATTGATATATATATAATCAACCTGCCGCTGGACTCCATTTATCCCTGACCATTGCTTATATAAAACTGATTTTGATTTAAAAAAATCTAATTGACATTTCCATCATTAAATATCCACTGTTGCAGTCATACATTCATTGACTTCCCTCCTTGCCCTTCCACGGTTCTTTAAATTTCCCCATAATTTCTGCATGTTCTAAGAACAAAACAAACAAACAAACAAACAATCATTGAATTTAGTTTCCCCTCTCCACCCAATTATATCTCTCTATTGTGTGTTACACTGCTGAATTTACCTTAATCCAGGTAGCATTTTCACTTGCTGGAGTCTCAATATTTCAAGAGCAACAGTTTCCACCAGCCTTGTTCACCTACTCCCTTGTAATTTGGGCTCACCTGTCTGCACTGCACATTTTAAAGCAGTATCACACCGCTTTAAAACTGCCATGGCTCCCCCCCAAAGGATTCTGGGAGCTGTAGTTTCTTAAGAGTTCTTAGGCTATCCATTATTCCCTTCCTAGAGCTACAATCTATAGAGAGGTTTCACCATAAATTTCTCTTCCCAGGGAATTCAGTGAATTGTAGCTCTGCAAGGAGTCTCTAAACCAGGCTTTCAGCTCCCATAGAAAAGACTACAGTTCCCATGATTCTTTGGGTCAATCTTGTTTTAACAGATGTTTCAGAGTTTTGAGATTTTTTAAATTGTAAACCCTTTCATTTCTGTTTAATAGCAAGCAGTCTATTATAATAAACAGGGGGCAGGAACCCCTTTAAAAGTGCAAAGTTACCACTGACGAAGGGAGCTGATGTTATTTTTATTTTTAATGTTGGAAGGGGAACCATAAAGCAAATTGGTACTCAGCAAAAACCTTTGCCAGTCTGCTGCCAATCATCTAGACACCGGCCATCAATCATATAACACCGGTCCTGAAAGACCTACATTGGCTCCCAAGACGTTTCCGAGCACAATTCAAAGTGTTGGTGCTGACCTTGAAAGCCCTAAACGGCCCAGTATCCCTGAAGGAGCGTCTCCACCCCCATCGTCCAGCCTGGACACTGAGGTCCAGCTCCGAGGACCTTCTGGCGGTTCCCTCCCTGGGAGAAGCGAGGTTACAGGGAACCAGGCGGAGGGCCTTCTCGGTGGTGGCGCCCTCCCATCAGATGTCAAAGAAATAAACATCTCTCTGACTTTTAGAAGACATCTGAAGGCAGCCCTGTTTAGGGAACCTTTTAACATTTGATGTTTTATCGTTTTTAATATTCTGTTGGGAGCCGCCCAGAGCGGCTTGGGAAACCCAGCCAGATGGGCGGGGTGCAAATAATAAATCATTATTAATATTATTATTACTGTTCAACCGCCCCTGATCCAGAGGTGCTGAGCAGGGACTGCCAGCCATTAAGGTAAAGGGACCCCTGACCATTAGGTCCAGTCGTGGCCGACTCTGGGGTTGCGGCGCTCATCTCGCTTTATTGGCCGAGGGAGCCGGCGTACAGCTTCCGGGTCATGTGGCCAGCAGGACGAAGCAGCTTCTGGCTAACCAGAGCAGCGCACGGAAACGCCGTTTACCTTCCCGCCAGAGGGGTACCTATTTATCTACTTGCACTCTGACGTGCTTTTGAACTGCTAGGTTGGCATGAGCAGGGACAGAGCAACGGGAGCTGACCCCATCGCGGGGATTCGAACCGCCGACCTTCTGATCAGCAAATCTTTGCACAAATCCTCTCGTTCTCCATCTATGCAGAACAAGGACTGACGACATCCCCCGGAAGTCTTTCTAAGAGATTCCCAGGGAAACAGCTGTTTCCCTACTGCTCCCTCCTATGGATTTTCTTATCTCCATCTGTGGCCCTTTTAGCTTGATAGATTTCTTGCCATTTTTTAAAGGAGGAAGCACAGATGCTCGTGGGTGCATGTGAAAGGACCATATTGCATTCAGAGAAAGGAAGGGAAAGACTTTACAGCTTGATTTTCGCTTTTTTTAAAAAGAGGAACAGAGTGGGGATGGGAATAGAGACTCCAAGCCTCGCTCTCTTGAAGATGCCAACTTATTTCCGCTGGAGAATTCATTTCTCCACCCACAGAGCAGCCAGTCACCAGCAGCCAAGGAGGCCCTGAATACCGTGTTTTTTGCTCTATAAGACTCACTTTTCCCCTCCTAAAAGGTAAGGGGAAATGTGTGTGCGTCTTATGGGGCGAATGCAGGCTGCGCAGCTATCCCAGAAGCCAGAACAGCAAGAGGGATTGCTGCTTTCGCTGCGCAGCGATCCCTCTTGCTGTTCTGGTTTCTGAGATTCAGAATATTTTTTTTCTTGTTTTCCTCCTCCAAAAACTAGGTGCGTCTTGTGGTCTGGTATGTCTTACAGAGCAAAAAATACGGTATATTGACAGATTTTCTAACCCTGCCATGCCTTCTGCTTATAGAAAGAAGCCCGGTTTTTAAAAGATATAGATGGGCTGCCTTCAATGAATTCCTACTCAGAGGAGACCCATTGAGATAAAGGGACCAGAGATTCTCAGAAGACTGGAATAAACATGCGAACTATTTGAAAAGCAGCCGTAATTAACAGATCACGCTAGCAGGACCACAAGAAGTTTTGCAAGGAGGAATATATGAAATATTGTAAGGGAGGCTATGATGAGAGAGTCAATAGATAATGAAAAGCAATAGTGAAATTAAGAAATGTAAATTAAGTGGGAAAATTGGAAAATTTTCAGATGGGGTTGATGGAAGTCCAGAAAAACTGTATAAGGTGTGACCTGTGTTGAATGACTATTGAAAATTATATATTAAAAAACTAATAAATATATAAATGCAAGTCGCATTTATTTCAATGCTCCAAGGAGGACAAATATTTGGTACAATGCGGTATCTTGGAGGAGACTGGCGGGAACTAATTATTATTATTATTATTATTATTATTATTATTATTATTATTATTAAAATTTGCATACTGCCCAATAGCCATAGATCTCAAGGCAGCTGACAACGTAAAATTGCAACATGAAAAATGCAAAATAGATGACGAAAACAACAAGAAGGAAAGCAATAACCCCTTCTTCCACAACAGATTTTAAAGGGCATAGGGCGTCAATCACCCCAAGGCCCGGTTGAAGAGGAACGTTTTCGCCTGGCACCTAAAGGTGTACAGCGGTCCCTTGGTTCTCAAACGCCTTGGTACTCAAACCACTTGGAACCCAAACACTGCAAACCCGGAAGGTTTGCGAACTTTTTCCAGAAGCCGAACGTGCGCCGTTTTGAGTGTTACGCTTCTGATTTGAGTGTTACACTGAGGTCTGTCTGTTTTTGCTATTTATTTTGGGTTTCTGTTTTTGCGGCTCTTTTTCTGTGACTGCGTGGAACCCAGTTCAGCTACTGATTTTTTGATTGTGTGACAGCAGTACATTGCTTATTGCTTTCGTTTTATGGATCCATGGTCTCGTTCGATAGTAAAATCCATGTTACATTGCCGTTTTAGGGGTTGTTTTTAAAAGTCTGGAACGGATTAATCCGTTTCGAATTACTTCCTATGGGAAAGCGCGCCTTGGTTTTGGAACGCTTTGGTTTTGGAACGGACCTCCGAAACAGATTAAGTTTGAGAACCAAAGTACCACTGTATATGTTCTGTGAAACGCATTTGTTTTAAACCATTGGTTACGCTGGCTGTTTGGGGGGGGCTGACGGGAATTGGGGGTCTCTGAGGGGGCACACACAGAGAGCCTCCAAATTCCCCCCCCCTCCACACACAAACACCCCATGCAATTGCGTTTCCACTGATCACCACTGTCAGGTAGACTGGCTCTGAATGTGGATGCTCTGTTTTAACTTTTGCAGTTAAGTAAGTAAAGTAAAATAAGCCACATGGAAGGAACACTAAGAAGCTAAATTAGTCCAGCTGGAACAGATCACCAGACCATCAAGACCAGTACCTCGACTCCCAACACCAGTAGGAAGCAGCCAGTGATATACTGCCTTCAGCGATGAATTTTTTCCCGACGCTCCAAAGGGCCGGGAAACCCGCAAATCCCGCCAACGCACACGCGAGGAAACAAACGGGGGGGGGGGGAGGTTGTCGCTAGAACTGCCCTCCCTGAATTTGCCCGAAACCTTGTGGCAGTGAGTTCCGTAAGCTGCTAACGACAGGCTTTCAACAGGAAGGCACTAGAGAGGAAAGTTTGGGTGGGGGGCGGAATAGCAGACAGGCAAAAACACACAAATCCTTCTCCACGGATTGGGGACTTCCAGAGAACCCACTCGCCATTTCCCCAAATGTCGCACCCGGTATTTAATACGTCCCCCCACAAAAAATTAAAGCCTTTTAGCAGGCATGCAAAGACAGGAAAACCAGGTTTTCACAGGAGGCGGAGGGTTCGACTGCTGGCAAAGTGTGGGGCCGCCGCCGCCGCAAATCCCCTCTCTCCAACGACACCACTTTTTCCTAACTGTCCCTCCCCAAAATCCCCTTCCTTCCGGGGTTCTCCGTGGAGCGGTTGCATAAGGCTCTGCGCATGTGGTCTTTTACCGTATAGATATCTATAATTGATATTAACTGTTGGAGATATATATGTATTTATGCATGTATATATCTTACACATATTGGGTTAAAGTTGCGCGTTAAGTCTAGAATATGGCTTTTGGTGGTGCAGTCACAGCAGGGCGAGGTGGGATGGAGAGGAGATGGGGTCACCGGGAGCCAAACTTTGGTCAGGAGCGACGGGTGACGGTGGAGGGGCAGCTGGCTCTCTTAATCTCTCTCTCTCTCAACACACACTCAAATACCAACACCCCCCTAACAGGGCTCCCCCCTAAACTTTCCCCAGCTTCTGTACGAACCATGGGAGTTCCTGCCCCACTTTCCCCACAAGCAGGCTTCGTAAGCTGCCCGGCGGGCCCCCGGCGTTGCGGCGGGCACCGGGGCACGACACCCATCCGCCCGAAGATCTGGCCTGCCCCCCTTTTCCCCTTGCCACCAGTTTTGTGCAGCAAAAGGAGCGGTCCGCAAGAGAGAAAAGGCGCCCCCGCGATGGGCACTGAAGTGGCGCCTTGCCGCCAGCCGGGTTGGGGGTGCCGCCCTCACCCCGCGGCCGCCACGGTGCCGCCGGCTGCTCGGGTCAAAGGTCACAAGTTGGAAGGAAGCCTGGATTTTGCTGGGTCTGTGTCGGGCGTGCTAAGGGCAGAGTCCTTGCGGGCAGCACCCGAGTCCGGCGGTGGTGTAGGGGACCCCACGGGCACCGGGTGGGGCAAGCTCCCACGGGCTGGAGGCGCAGCCCCCCGGGGCGTACCTCCGGGGCTCTGGGCGGAGGGGGCCGGCGAGGGGGAAGAGGAGGCCGGGGACGCCCCTTGGCCTTGCCCCGCGGCGATGGAGGAAGAGGACTCGCCGGCGGACGGCGGCGGGCTTTGGCCCATGGTCTGAGAGACGCCATGCGGCAGCGACGGCTGCGAGGCCGAGAGTGGGCGCGTCTCCTGGCTTAGGCTGCTGGTGGGGAGCGCCTGCGTGCTTTTGTGCGCCGCTAGCCGCTGTGGCGAGCCGGGCGCCTTCTGCTGAGTCAGCGAGAGCTGGGAGCCCGACTGGCCTTTGGCGCCGCCGTAGGGGAACGTCCGGCTGGCCAGGGGGCTTTGCACGGGCGGCCTAGGCGCCACTGCGGGGAAGGGGGCGGGAGGCTGCTGTGTCGGCGGGCGCTGCGGTGGCTGTGGCTGCGGCGCGCCGTGTTGTTGTTGTTGCTGCTGTTGCTGCTGTTGTTGTTGCTGCAGGTTGAGCTGCTGGTGTTGTTGCAGCAGCGCTGGCGAGATGGCGAAGGGCCCCGGGACGGCGCCTTGGTACTGCAGCCGGCGCACCATGCGCGGGGACCCCAGTCCCAGAGGCCCCACCAACGGGCTGGCCATCTGCGGGCAGAAACTCATGGCCACGGCCTGCTGGAGCGTGGCGATGGCCGATGTCACCTGGGGCTGAGGCGCTGGGGCAAACATGGCCGCGTGATGATGGAGTTCCGCCTGTTGGACCATCTCGCGGTCGTAGCGGACGATCTCCTGTATGATCTCGTTCTCCTGGTTGTTGAAGACGCCCGAGTTGAGGTCGTGCTGGACTTTGTGCAGCAGGATGGAGTTCTTCTTGCCTGGCGGGGAGAGGGGGAAAAGGAGAGAGGATCAACATTGTAGCATCATACTCATGATAATAGGGATGCGGGCGGCGCTGTGGGTTAAACCACAGAGCCTAGGACTTGCCGATCAGAAGGTCGGCGGTTCAAATCCCCGCAATGACGGGGTGAGCTTCCATTGCTCGGTCCCTGCTCCTGCCAACCTAGCAGTTCGAAAGCACGTCAAAGTGCAAGTAGATAAATAGGTACCGCTCCGGCGGGAAGGTAAACGGTGTTTCCGTGTGCTGCTCTGGTTCTCCAGAAGCAGCTTACTCCTGCTGGCCACATGACCTGGAAGCTGTACGCCGGCTCCCTCGGCCAGTAAAGCGAGATGAGCGCCGCAACCCCAGAGTCGGTCGCGACTGGACCTAATGGTCGGGGGTCCCTTTACCTTATGTCGTTCGGATGCCTGATGATCGTCTTCCAAAGAAACTACTCTATTCCTTACTTAAGAGTGGAAAGCGTAATGCTGGTGGTCAACAAAAGAGGTTCAAAGACTCTTTCAAGGCAAATATTAAAAAATGTAGTATGAACACCGACAACTGGGAAACACTGGCCTGTGAGCGCTCCAGTTGGAGAACAGCCTTTCCCAAAGGTGTCGTGGGCTTTGAAGACACTCGAACTCAGGACGCAAGGGAGAGACGTGCTAAGAGGAAGGCACGCTTGGCAAACCCTCACCGGGATCAACTCCCACCTGGAAACCAACGTCCCCACTGTGGAAGGACGTGGGGATCCAGAATTGGCCTCCACAGTCATTATGAACTCACTGTTAAAACCGTGTTTGTGGAAGACAAACCAGTGATTGCCAAAGAAAATGAAGATCATCATCATCATCATCACTCTCAGTGGCGCTGAAAGTGGTACTGCCGGAAACCGCAAGCGGGGAGAGTCTTGTGTTCGAATTCCGTGGAGACTTTCCCTGATCTGGTTGCTCAGGCTGCCGGACAAGGTTGGCCAGCCGCTGGCCTGACCCACCAAGGCTCTTCCGATACTCCCTCAGCTCAGTCTGTGTGAAGCTGGGAGATTTCAGTCGACAGAGCACGACTCTTAATCTCAAGGTTGCGGGTTCGAGCCCCAGGTTGGGCGAAAGATTCCTGCATTGGAGGGGGCTGGACTAGATGCCTCACGGGGTCCCTTCCGACTCTACAATTCTGATTCTGATCAAGCGCAAGATGCTAGAATAGAGGGGCCCCTTTGGAAAAAACTCTGGATGTACATTTCTAAAATATAAGATAAAAAACAAATAAAATAAAACCTACATCCAGCAACAGTGTTTTGTGTTGTGTACATTGCTGTCAACGTTTCCCTTTTTTTAAGGGAAATTCCCTTATTCCGAATAGGATTCCTCGCAAGAAAAGGGAAAAGTGAACAGCTATGGTTGTGCACGCTCCTACGATG
Organism: Podarcis filfolensis; assembly: GCF_964270895.1. NCBI lineage: Eukaryota > Metazoa > Chordata > Lepidosauria > Squamata > Lacertidae > Podarcis > Podarcis filfolensis. The sequence continues at coordinate 9,112,292 of NC_139622.1, forward strand.
TAAGTCATGGGCCCCGCCTGCTCCCTAAAATATCACCAGTTTGCTCCTTTCTATATACAGGGTGCCTACATTCTGCTATTTATAATTATTAGTAGTCTGCCAAGGCTCTTCTACCCCTTCTGAAGTTGAGGAATGGGGCAGAATTTCCCCCATGGGGTGGGGGACCCCACAAAATACCTATGCGGTCTAGGCGGTCGATGGCGACTGTTTCGAAAGCTCGTCTCATCATGGGATATTCCTCCAAGACTTCGTTGAAGTTGTCCACCGAGAGGGAGTAGAGGCGGCAGTACGTGTCTGCTCGGACGCTGGCTGTACGCCGGCCTCTGGTCAGCAGGCAGATTTCTGCAAGGCAAGATAGGGAAAAAGCTTTTTTTTCCAGCACACAAACACACACAGAGGCAACACGGATTTCGGTCGCAACCCCCGCCAAGGGAATAAAACCCCACCACGCCGTACATAGCTGTCAACTTACATATTTGAAAATAAAGGACCAGCAGCCTCGAAAATAAGGGATCAGCAGCCAAAATAAGGGATTTTCCAAGCACAGGTATGTTCAATTTCTGAGCCCCTCCGAGCCAAAGGCAGAAAGCCCAGCCAGCAGCCAAACGGAGCCTCAAGCGGTGGTTCCCACAGCGCAGCAACCCGGCAAAGGGGATGCAGCAAGGAAAACCACCGTCACCTCTCCGCTGGGAAGCGCTGAGCAAAGGCGAGTCCCCAGGCAACGCGGCCGATTGGATCGGCACAAGGCATGCAAGCTCCACCCCCCAGTCATTCTTAGACTTCTTATTGGGTGAGCAAGGCAGCCAAGCAACACAGTTGGAGCCTCCCTCCTCCCTGGCCGGCAGGGAGGGAGGGAGAGGAGCTGCTTCCTTTGAAACCCGGGAAATTTAAGGGACATCATCAATAAGGGACAGCAGCGGGACACGGCTCTGGGATACAGGACTTACCAGCCAAATAAGGAACGGTTGACAGCTATGACACCGTATCACCTCAAAAAGCTTACTGGTCTGGTCCATGGGGTTACGAAGAGTCGGACACGACTAAACGACTAAACAACATTTAGGGAGGGGAAATGACAACCCCCCCTGCCCTATATTTTAGACCCTGAGCCTCACCTCCAAAATAGGAGCCATCTGAGAGCTTCATCTCCTTGTTGCCCTTGGTGAGGACACTGACCACGCCGTGCTGGATGAAATACATCTTCTTGCCAATGGTTCCCTCCCGGATGATGTAGTCACCTGGCTGGAAGACCTCGAACTTCAGCTTCGTCAACATGGCGGTGACAAAGTTGGGGTCAGCATTGGCGAAGAGAGGCATGGAGGCCACCAGTTTACGGCAGTTGAAGTTGACAATCTCCTGGAGAGAAGGGCGGGAGAAGGAACGGGGGGCGGTGAGCAGTGCCGGATTTACGTATAAGCTAAACAAGCGATAGCTTAGGGCCCCGCTCTCTTGGGGGCGCCAAAAAAATTTAAAGGAAAAAACCTGGATGTACATTTCCAAAATATAAGATACAAAACAAATAAAATAAAACCTACATACAGCAACAGTGTTTTGTGTTGTGTTGGCTCCTAGGATATAAGTCATGGGCCCTGCCTGCTCACCTGCTCCCTAAAATATCACTGGTTTGCTCCTTTCTATATATAGGGTGCCTACATTCTGCTATTTATAATTATTAGTAAAGGTAAAGGGACCCCTGACCATTAGGTCCAGTCATGGACGACTCTGGGGTTGCGGCGCTCATCTCGCTTTACTGGCCAAGGGAGCTGGCGTACAGCTTCCAGGTCATGTGGCCAGCAGGACTAAGCCGCTTCTGGCGAACCAGAGCAGCGCACGGAAACACCGTTTACCTTCCCGCCGGAGCGGTACCTATTTATCTACTTGCACTTTGACGTGCTTTTGAACTGCTAGGTTGGCAGGAGCAGGGACCGGGCAATGGGAGCTCACCCCGTCGTCGCGGGGATTCGAACCGCTGACCTTCTGATCGGCAAGTCCTAGGCTCTGTGGTTTAACCCACAGCGCCACCCCAGTTTAAAAATCCAGCCTTTAATCTGTAACCCATTTCACAAGCTGCCCTCAGGATGCAAGGGAGAAAGGACAACTCTTACCTCTCTCAGAGGCTCGTTCAGTTCCTCAAGGATGCTGTCCTCATCGAACATCTTGCCTTGATAGCGGTGCTCATAGTAATCGTGGATTTTCTGTCGGAAGTCGGCAGGAAGCTTGTGGAAAGACATATACTGTTCCACTTGTTTGTACTGCGGGAAGAAGAGAGAGAAACTGCAGTGAGCGTGAAGGCATTTTGAACCCTTAATTTATTGATATATGGCATTTGAAGGTTATGATTCATTGGGCCAAGGATTTTGGGTGTAATATACAGCTGAGTGATTGGGTAAAATTATGGAAAGAAGGTTTAAAATTTACTGCATGCAATGCCCTAAAGGAAAATGTGATGAAAATGATGTATAGATGGCATATTACATCCGTAAAGTTAGCAAAAATGTATAAAGTCAGTAATAAATGTTGGAAATGTCAAGAAAAAGAGGGAACATTTTATCACATGTGGTGGGAATGTAAAAAGGTGAAATGCTTCTGGGAGATGATATATAATGAGATGAAAAAAATGTTGAAATATACATTGATAAAGAAACCAGAAGCATTTCTTTTGGGTATTGTTGGAAATGATATAAATAGAAAGGAATGTAAGCTTTTCTCACATGCAATAACAGCAGCAAGAATATTATTGGCCCAAAAATGGAAGCAAGAAAAATTACCGAAGATTGAAGAATGGAGGATGAAGTTAATGGACTATGCAGAACTAGATAAACTAAGAGGAAGGATCCGAAACCGGCAGGACCAGAAATTCACGGAAGACTGGAGTAAATTGACGGACTATCTGAAAAGTATTTGTGAAGATCAGACGATGTTTGTAGGTTTGCAAGAAGTTTTGTGAGGAGGAGTATTGGAATTATGGCAAAAATGGACAAAGGGGAGGATGATTTGTTAAGAAATGTAAAGGCAATATAAAGTTTAGAAATGCATAAGAAGTGGTGAAAACGGTGGATCATCCGAGGTGCTGATGGAAGTCTAAAAAGATCGTATAAGTGATGTTTTGTGGTACACTTGATAATTTATATGTTAAAATCAATAAAAATTATTTTTTAAAAAAATATTGATATGTGTGGACTGATTTCACAAAGCCAAGCTAAGCTAAGCAGATATATAAGATTGAATGTTGCTCATCTCGGCGCTCATCTCGCTTTATTGGCCGAGGGAGCCGGCATACAGCTTCCAGGTCATGTGGCCAGCAGGACTAAGCCGCTTCTGGAGAACCAGAGCAGCGCACGGAAACGCCATTTACCTTCCCGCTGGAGCGGTACCTATTTATCTACTTGTACTTCGTGCTTTCGAACTGCTAGGCTGGCAGGAGCAGGGACCGAGCAACGGGAGCTCACCCCGTCACGGGGATTCGAACCGCCGACCTTCTGATCGGCAAACCCTAGGCTCTGTGGTTTAACCCACAGCGCCACCCGTCTCCCTCCAAAAACTTTCAGCTTAAGTCCCATAAAAACAGCTTTTACCAGAGGAATCGCCAGTATTAAATAAACGGCGGCAATTGCTGACACTACCACCTGAAGCAACATGTCCCAAACGGTGGGAATCAAACCTGGTTATTTGGATCCCTGAGCAGAACATTTAGTCGGCCGTGAAGCATCGTTGGACGCCAGGAAAGCCCATGCAGAAAACAGTCCTTTCTTTGAGACAGCAACCTCCTTAATAAGCCGCCTCCTCTTGTGAGAGATAGAAAGCCAGAGATCTTCACCACGGCCTGAAAAACCGCTTGACCTACAAAGTCTAGAAAGGTGAGATTTGCCCTACAGGTTTGCCTGGCAGGAATGCCAAGGCGTTGGCGACAGAGAACTCTCTTTGCTTTCTGCATCTTGCGCCAACCGCCAGCCCCACGAGGCCTGGCTGTCAGAATATGGGTGGCAGTCGCATCCGGAGATCGCTCAGTCGAAGCGGTTTTTTTTGGTGGTGTGGGTGCCTCTGAGGACCCAACGAGGTTGTCAAAAAAAGAGCCTTTTGCTTCAGGAGACAGGAAGAGGGCTGGTCAAAACAGCCTCCAGCCGTCGGCTCTAAAACCAAGCTGTCATCTATCCCTTAAAGATTTTCACGGGGAAAGGAAAGGAGTGATTCCTCAATTGAAAATAAATATTCTTTAACAGAAAGCAGAGAAGACGGATGTTCGCATGGGTCGGAGGTTTTTAATACAGCAATCCTATGTTCTTTCACGTAAACACCAGGTGGAAATATTTTCTCATTTACTGCTGCATTTATTTTTCTATTTCTCTCTCTTTCCTCCCTTTATTTCTATTGTTCCTTTCTTTCTTTCTTCCCTCCCCCCACACAGCTGCAATTTTACTGTTGTTATGGGAAAATCTCAACAAAAAAATCTGATCAAAAGAAAAGAAGATTGAGATCCTCTTGGTTCTTAAAAGACTCTTGGTTCTAAAGGAAGAATTAAATAGGAGACCTTATTGCTCCCTATATATTGACATACATATCGATAGATTAAATAAAATCATATCTACTGTGTCTCAGGGCAGTGGGAGAAAGGAGAGGTTGTAATGGAAATGACCGCAGGGCTCTGTTTCTGCTTTCCTTGTTCCCAGCTAGATGGAGCTTCCACATTCAGGAGCAATCTACCGCCATAGGAATAAATGCGAAAGAGCAGGAACGTATGAGGTTTGTCACACTCGTGCTCTCCCTGGGACAAGGAAACGCTGGGACAAGACGCTGAAGGAGTGTCTCCACCTCCATCGTTCTGCCTGGACACTGAGGTCCAGCGCAGAGGGCCTTCTGGCAGTTCCCTCCCTGCAAGAAGCCAAGTTACAGGGAACCAGGCAGAGGGCCTTCTCGGTGGTGGCACCCGCCCTGTGGAACGCCCTCCCACCAGATGTCAAAGAGAAAAAGAACTACCAGACTTTTAGAAGACATCTGAAGGCAGCCCTGTTTAGGGAATCTTTTAATGTTTAATGTTGTTGTTGTTTAGTCGTTTAGTTGTGCCCGACTCTTTGTGACCCCCTGGACCAGAGCACGCCAGGCACTCCTGTCTTCCACTGCCTCCCCCAGTTTGGTCAAACTCATGCTAGCCACTTCGAGAACACTGTCCCACCATCTGGCCCTCTGTCGTCCCCTTCTCCTTGTGCCCTCCATCTTTCCCAACATCAGGGTCTTTTCCAGGGAGTCTTCTCTTCTCATGAGGTGGCCAAAGTCTTGGAGCCTCAGCTTCACGATCTGTCCTTCCAGTGAGCATTCAGGGCTGATTTCTTTCAGAATGGAGAGGTTTGATCTTCTTGCAGTCCATGGGACTCTCAAGAGTCTCCTCCAGCACCAGAATTCAAAAGCATCCATTCTCCGGCAATCAGCCCTCTTTATGGTCCAGCTCTCACTTCCATACATCACTGCTGGGAAAACCATAGCTTGAACTATACGGACCTTTGTTGGCAAGGTGATGTCTCTGCTTTTTAATGTTTAATAGGTTATTGTATTTTAGTGTTTTGTTGTAAGCCGCCCAGAGTGGCTGGGGAGACCCAGCCAGATGGGCAGGGTATAAATAATAAATTATTATTATTATTATTATTATTATTATTATTATTATTAAACAACGGGATCCGTGCCACCGGTCGCCCTGTCTCAGCCACGGAAACGCCACCCAACGGACCGCGCGTCTTTGCGCAACCTCGCCTTCCCTGCCCAACAAATACCTTCTCTTGATACTGGCGCCGGGAGGAATCGAGGGACTGGATGAGGGCTGTGGCATGGCCAATGAACATGGCGTAACATGTGGCTCCCACGATCATGCTCAACATTGTCAGCCAGATGTCGGTCATGCTCTCCGGCGCTTGGCGGCCGTAACCAATGCACAGCATGTGGCTCATCGACTTGAAGAGGGCGAAAGAATACAGTTCGCTCCAGGAGTCGTTCTGGAACAGAGAGAGAGGCAGGTCACAGGAGGAAGTTACCCTTGATCTTAGCCAAATGGCCGAGAAGCGATTATTTTAATGAACTGACTTTTGCACAGCTTCAGAAAGCTTTTACAGAGTTACGACTAAATACAATAAGCTCTGCTTCTAGAGATGGGAGACACAGAGGCATACCAAAAAACGAACGTGTTTGCATCAGGGGATGTTCTGAAGTAGAGGACCTTGTGCATTATATCATGCACTGTCTCTTATATAATGATGCAAGAAAAAGATTTATAGTACCTATAATGACAAGGTCCCCTGGCCAGAACCCCTCGGACATGATTTTATATCTCCTCGCAGGCACAGATAAGTATGTGACCTGGCGTGTAGCACTTTATGCAACTGCTGCTAGGAAAATTAGGGCAAATTATATAGCCAAGGTAGCCATGAACTGTAAAGGAGGTGAATTTATTTGATCCTATCTATCTACCTGAGTATAAATTGCACACTGTATTAATTGACATTGCTTTTAACATTAGTGGCCATGTGATGATTTTAGCTTACGAATTTTATTGTTTAATGTCTTGTTTTGTACATTGGGGTACTTTTATAGCTCTGTTTAGAGTACGTAATGTTTTGATAATATAAATGTTTTAAGTCTTTTTTTATCAATTCAGTATATTTTCTTTAAATTGCCAAATAATTCTGTGTACATTGCGGCAGCCTTTGGCTATGAGCAATAAAACTGACTGAGACTGAGACACAGGAGGCAGCAGGCAGCCTGGGCACAACACAAACCAGTCCTCCTGTCTGACAGGTCCGTGTTTTCGCTATTACAGTCATACCTCGGGTTACAGCCGCTTCAGGTTGCGTTTTTTCGGGTTGCGCACCGCCAAAACCTGGAAGTACCGGAACGGGTTACTTCCGGGTTTTAGCAGTCGCACATGCTTAGAAGTGCTAAATCGAACTTTGTGCATGCGCAGAAGCGCCGAATCGCAACCCGCGTGTGCACGGACGCAGGTTGCGAACGTGCATCCCGCACGGACCATGTTCGCAACCTGAGCATTCACTGTACTAGCTCAACCAGTGCCGGATTTACGTACAGTGGTACCTCTGGTTACATACTTAATTTGTTCCAGAAGTCCATTCTTAACCTGAAACTGTTCTTAACCTGAAGCACCACTTTAGCTAATGGGGTCTCCTGCTGCTGCCGCGTGATTTCTGTTCTCATCCTGAAGCAAAGTTCTTAACCCGAGGTACTATCTCTGGGTTAGTGGAGTCTGTAACCTGAAGCGTATGTAACCTGAGGTACCACTGTATAAGCTAAACAAGCTACAGCTTAGGGCCCCAGTCTCTTGGGGACCCCCGAAAAAAATTAAAGGAAAAAAACTGGATGTACATTTCCAAAATATAAGATAAAGAACAAATAAAATAAAACCTACATACAGCAACGGTGTTTTGTGTTGTGTAGGCTCCTACGATGTATGTCATGGGCCCCGCCTGCTAGCCTGCTCCCTAAAATATCCCTGGTTTGCTCCTTTCTATATATAGGGTGCCTACATTCTGCATGGACATTAGATGATCACCAGGGCTAGCTGGCTAAATTAGTCCTATTTGGGCCAGCGAGGAGACCAGGGGAGAATTAGCTGTGGGATCCCAGAGCGGGTAATCTTCATAAAAAGGGGAGGGGGAGGGAAGGAAGGGGAATAAAAGATCAGGCTGAATTCAAATTAAAGGCCAGGCGGAATAGCTCTGTCTTACAGGCCCTGCGGAAGGAAGTTAAATCCTGCAGGGCCCTGGTCTCATGGGACAGAGCATTCCACCAGGTCGGAGCCACCACTGAAAAGGCCCTGGCCCTGGTGGAGGATAGTCTGACTTCCTTAGGGCCTGGGACCTCTAAACTGTGATTATTCATGGACCTTAAGGTCCTCTGCGGGGCAGACCAGGAGAGGCGGTCCCATAAATACGAGGGCCCTAAGCCACAAAGGGCTTTAAAGGTCATAACCTGTAAACATTTTTCTTTAAGGAAAAAAAAGGACTGTGTAAAACCAAATAAAAAATTACTAGAGAGAGAGGGAGAAAGGAAGGGGGGAAGGGGGGGCTATGTTTCCCCAAGGTCTGCATTTCCGTGATGAGGAGGCAATTAGGGGGACGAAGCTGTTCCTAGTCCTCATGGACTGTTTTTGGGGGACAGGGGGCGGGCAGGTGTGGGGGACTCCCTGGTCCTGAATGGGGTAACTGTGCCCCTGAAGGACCAGGTGCGCAGCCTGGGAGTCATTTTGGACTCACAGCTGTCCATGGAGGCGCAGGTTAATTCTGTGTTCAGGGCGGCTGTCTACCAGCTCCATCTGGTATGCAGGATGAGACCCTATCTGCCTGCGCACTGTCTGGCCAGAGTGGCGCATGCTCTGGTTATCTCCCGCTTGGACTACTGCAATGCGCTCTACGTGGGGCTACCTTTGAAGGTGACCCGGAAACTACAACTAATCCAGAATGCGGCAGCTACACCGGTGACTGGGAGCAGCCGCTGAGACCACATAACACCGGTCCTGAAAGACGTATGTACATTGGCTCCCAGTACGTTTCCGAGAGCAATTCATAGTGTTGGTGCTGACCTTGAAAGCCCTAAATGGCCTTGGTCCAGTATACCTGGAGGAGCGTGTCCCCCCATATCGTTCACTGAGATCCAGCTCCGAGGGCCTTCTGGTGGTTCCCTCACTTGCAGAAGGGAAGCTACCGGGAACCAGGCAGAGGGCCTTCTCAGTAGTGGCACCTGCCCTGTGGAACGCCCTCCCACCAGATGTCAAGGAAATAAACAACTACCAGACCTTTAGAAGACATCTGAAGGCAGCCCTGTTTAGGGAAGCTTTTCATATTTAATGTTGTATTGTTTTTAACACTTGATTGGAAGCCGTCCAGAGTGGCTGGGGAAACTCAGCCAGATGGGCAGGGTATAAATACCGTATTTTTCGCTCTATAAGACGCACCAGACCACAAGACGCACCTAGTTTTTGGAGGAGGAAAACAAGAAAAAAAATATTCTGAGTCTCAGAAGCCAGAACAGCAAGAGGGATCGCTGCGCAGTGAAAGCAGCAATCCCTCTTGCTGTTCTGGCTTCTGGGATAGCTGCGCAGCCTGCATTCGCTCCATAAGACGCACACACATTTCCCCTTACATTTTAGGAGGGAAAAGGTGAGTCTTATAGAGCAAAAATACGGTAATAAATTATTATTATTATTATTATTATTATTATTATTGAGGCCGGCTCCCGGTAGCAAGAGCCAAGATGGGGGAAGATTTCGAGGCAACCAGACTCACCACCATCCCGTTGATGGAGACCCAGCAGTCGCTGGGGAAATCTTGGAGCATGGGAACCAGGAACTGGAGGCAGCCATCCCAGTGACACAGAAGAAGCATCATTCCAATGAGGTTGATGATCCTCATGACGGCGCTGGCCAGGTCGTAGGTCATGTGGAAGATCTGAAAGGGAAACGCATATATTATTTCAGGACTGTAATGGACCGGAGAACTGGGCCCAGGTTAAGAAAATGAATTTCAACAGGGACAAAGGTAAGGTTCTGCACTTAGGCAAGAAGAACCAGGATGGGGGATAGACACGTGGCTTGCTAGCGGTACGTGTGAAAAGGATCTAGGGGTCTTGGTGGACCACAAGCTGAACATGAGCCCACTGTGTGATGCAGCAGCAAAAAAGGCTAATGCTATTCCAGGCTGCATTAAACAAGAATCTAGTGTCCAGATCAAGGGAAGTCATAAAGGTAAAGGTAAAGGGACCCCTGACCATTAGGTCCAGTCGTAACCAACTCTGGGGTTGTGGCGCTCATCTCGCTTTACTGGCCGAGGGAGCCGGCGTACAGCTTCCGGGTCATGTGGCCAGCAGGACTGAGCTGCTTCTGACGAACCAGAGCAGTGCACGGAAACGCCGTCTACCTTCCCACCGGAGTGGTACCTATTTATCTACTTGCACTTTGAGGTGCTTTCGAACTGCTAGGTTGGCAGGAGCAGGGACTGAGCAACGGGAGCTCACCCCGTCGCGGGGATTCGAACCGCCGACCTTCTGATCGGCAAGTCCTAGGCTCTGTGGTTTAACCCACAGCGCCACCCGCGTCCCTAAAAGGGAAGTCATAATCCATAGTCCCGCTCTATTCTGCCCAGCTCAGATCACACCTGTGTCCAGTTCTGGGTGCCACAATTTAAGAAGGATGTTGACAAGCCAGAAAGTGGGCAAAGGAGGGTGACCAAGATTATCAAGGGTCTGGAAACCAAGCCTGATGAGGAACAGTCGAAGGAGCTGGGTATGTTTATCCTGGAAAAGAGGAGATATGAGAGCCACCTTCAGATATCTGAAGGGCTGCCACATGGAAGAGGGAGCACGCTTGTTTTCTCCTGCTCCGGAAGGCAGGACTCGAACCCGTGGCTTCAAGTGACAGGAAAGGAGATTCCGACTAAACATTTGGAAAAACTTTCTGACAGTAAGAGCTGTTCGGCAGTGGAACAGACTCCCACGAGAGGTTGTGACCTCTCCTTCCTTGGAGGATTTTAAGCAGAGGTTGGGGGCCATCTGTCATGGGTACTTTAGCAGAGATTCCTGCATCACAGGGGGTTGGACTAGATGACCGCTGGGGTCCCTTCTAACTCTACGATTCTATGATCTACACCCCACATTTCTGTGATAAGCCAGTTTGGAAGACAAATATCTCAATTGAGACAGATGAAAGGCCAGTTCTAGAGAAATAACACTAAACTGGGTGAGATATATATATATATATCAGCACATTGAAAACAGGGGGGGGCGCAATTACTGTTAAAGTTCTGAAGTTTCGTTCTGTTTCTTTGAAAAGCTCGCCAGACTAAAATGGTCTTAAGAGCCACTTCAAAGACTCTCCTGCACCTACAAAACAGAACAAGATGGCCAGTCCATTGATTTTCCGTTTCGTTCTTTATTTTACTTTAAATTTAAAACAGAAAACGGGTCTGCAGACTCCTCTCGATGCTGCACTCCCAAGAGCAAAAGGAATAATTATTAAAGTTATCATTATGTTTATATCCTGCTCCCCCCCCCCCCAAAGACTGGGGCTCGAAGCAGCTTACGCAAATTAAAACAACACGAAAAAAACCACAGAAAACTAAATACAATGGTACCTCGGGTTAAGTACTTAATTCGTTCCGGAGGTCCATTCTTAACCTGAAACTGTTCTTAACCTGAAGCACCACTTTAGCTAATGGGGCCTCCCGCTGCCGTCGCACGATTTCTGTTCTCAGCCTGAAGCAAAGTTCTTAACCCGAGGTACTATTTCTGGGCTAGCGGAGTCTGTGACCTGAAGTGTCTGTAACCTGAAGCGTATGTAACCTGAGGTACCACTGTACATATAAAAGGCTGAGAGGTGACCAGATTGCTGTCTTCAAATATTTGGAAGATGTACAGTCACACCTCAGGTTACAGACGCTTGAGGTTGTGTTTCTTCGGGTTACAGACCCGCCGAACCCTGGAAGTACCAGAACGGGTTACTTTCGGGTTTCGGCGGTCGCACATGCACAGAAGCGCTAAACAGTTGATGTTTAAAGACAGGTTGGAAATATCGCTAAGCGACTGAGCAGGAAGGTTGATCGAGAGAGGAGGCCCTCTGGTATTCCAACTCTTACTAAGTCCAGTGGTACCTCGGGTTACATACACTTCAGGTTACATACACTTCAGGTTACAGACTCTGCTAACCCAGAAATAGTACCTTGGGTTAAGAACTTTGCTTCAGGATGAGAACAGAAATCGCGCGGCGGCAGCGGGAGGCCCCATTAGCTAAAGTGGTGCTTCAGGTTAAGAACAGTTTCAGGTTAAGAACGGACCTCCGGAACGTGTTAAGTACATAACCAGAGGTACCACTGTAGACGTGCCAGAAATTGAACCCAGGGTTTTGCAGACGTCACAGGTGCGGCCTAATAAAACAGCTCCCGCTTCCCAGAAGTAGTTAAGGCAGGATTCGAACCGGCGACCGCAGTCATTTGCAGCGGGGGGATGGGGCTCTCCCCCACCTGCCCTGTGGACCACCAACGCTGCTGCCGCCGTTTTGATCGCAGGCTCGAGGCAGCGTGGAAATAGCTCTCTCTCTCTCTGCGCGGAGGAAACGCAATCACAAAAGGCTCGTCGTTTGACGAGGACGTATTAATTGTTCCAACATTCAATCTAGCGGGTAATTACAGCTGGGGTCAGGGGAGAGACAAGGGCCTCTCTGCGGCGCATGGCCTGCGTCGAGGGGGGGGGAGCCGGCATGTGGAAGCTCGCAGCCGATGCACAGATGCTCCCCTTCCGGCAAAAATTACGACACGGAGATGGCTGCAGTTTCTCTGCGAGACGCAGAAGGACAGGGCAAAAGCGTGGACACGAGGCAGCATCCACCTTTGGGGTCCTGCCATGTCCCGCTCCAGGCCATAAACTCCCCCCCCCGGCTCCATAAACTCATCCGCCGTGCCCCCTACCCAACCAAAAGCATCTACCTTGGATCTCAAATGCCTCGTCTCCTGAACAAATCCGCTCCCGAACGATCGAAACCCGGAAGTGATTGTTCCAGTTTGCGAACTGTCGTATCTTCCGTCTATAAGACGCCCCCCATGTATAAGACGCCTCCTATTTGGGGGGGCTCCGATTTAAGAAAATGGGGGGGGGGAGAGATACAGTGGTACCTTGGGTTAAGAACTTAATTCGTTCCAGAGGTCTGTTCTTACCCTGAAACTGTTCTTAACCTGAGGTACCACTTTAGCTAATGGGGCCTCACGCTGCCGCCGCATGATTTCTGTTCTCATCCTGAAGCAAAGTTCTTAACCCGAGGTACTATTTCTGGGTTAGCGGAGTCTGTAACCTGAAGCGTATGTAACCTGAAGCGTATGTAACCTGAGGTACCACTGTACTATCCATGTATAAGACGAGCCCAGATTTTGAACATTAAAAAGGTAAAGGGACCCCTGACCATTAGGTCCAGTCGTGACGGACTCTGAGGTTGCAGTGCTCATCTCGCTTTACTGGCCAAGGGAGCCGGCGTACAGCTTCCGGGTCATGTGGCCAGCATGACTAAGCCGCTTCTGGCAAACCAGAGCAGCGCACGGAAACGCCGTTTACCTTCCCGCCAGAGCGATACCTATTTATCTACTTGCACTTTGATGTACTTTCGAACTGCTAGGTGGGCAGGAGCAGGGACCGAGCAACGGGAGCTCACCCCGTCGCGGGGTTTCGAACCGCCAATCTTCTGATCGGCAAGCCCAAGAGGCTCCGTGGTTTATTTTAGAGTAAAAAAGCATAGTCTTATACACGGAAAAGTATAGTATTTTCGGAAGCTGAACGTCCAGGGCGGCTTCTGCGCATGCGCAAAGCACGATTTAGCGCTTCTGCACATGCGCAACCGCCGAAACCTGGAAGTAATCCATTGCGGTACTTCCGGGTTTTGGCAGTCCGTAACCCAAAAAACCTGAAAAAGACCCTGATGTTGGGAAAGATGGAGGGCACAAGGAGAAGGGGACGACGGAGGACGAGATGGTGGGACAGTGTTCTTGAAGCTACCAGCATGAGTTTGACCAAAGTGCGGGAGGCAGTGGAAGACAGGTGTGCTTGGCGTGCTCTGGTCCAGGGGGTCACGAAGAATCGGACACGACTAAACGACTAAACAACAACAACAACCCGAAAAAAACGCAACCTGAAGCATCTGTAACCCGAGGTATGACTGTATCCTTTGGCTGCTATCCACACTCACGCTGCTAATAACATGTTCTCTAAGAAGTTTAGTCGAGATTCCTGCCTTGCAGGGGGCGGAGGTGTCCCTCAAGATTCCTTCCAACCCTAAAATTATAAGATTCCAAGTACATCACACTCTGTTCAGCATCATTTACTTTCAAGTAAGTAGCTGCAAATGCCAAACTAAAGCCCTTTATTTTTCTCCTTGTTTATACCGGTCCCAGTTTCCTATTGCAGAATTTGCCCAGGGGACACAGTTAGGAACTTAGCTGCCCATGTCTTGTTCCTCCTTGTCGCTCGTCATCGTTTAAGGTGCCAAAACTGAGGATCTCTCCCTGTTAATGAGCGACGAAGTGTCAAATTGAGGGAGAAAATCATAGACTTGCAGAAACCACTTAGGAGTGTGGCTTCAGCACCATGGACAGAGGACTAAATTTGCCTCCAGGTCAGAAAGAGATTGAGGTTTTTTCCCCTTCCCGTCCCACAAATTAGAAAAGCCTTTCATGCCAAGTATATTCCCACACAGAAATGGAGGCAGTGAGAGATTTTACTTTCCTGGGCTCCATGATCACTGCAGATGGTGACAGCAGTCACAAAATTAAAAGACGCCTGCTTCTTGGGAGAAAAGCAATGACAAACCTAGACAGCATCTTCAAAAGCAGAGACATCACCTTGCCAACATAGGTCCGTATAGTAAAAGCTATGGTTTTCCCAGCAGTGATGTATGGAAGTGAAAGCTGGACCATCAAGACGGCTGGTGGCCAAAGAATGGATGCTTTTGAATTATGGTGCTGGAGGAGAGTCCCATGGACTGCAAGAAGATCAAACCTCTCCATTTAAAATGTGTTTGCTTTTTTAATGGACTTGATGGTCCAATAAAGCCTCCATGTCTAGGGGCAGTCTACCTTTGCAAAAGCTCTGGTTTTCCCAGTAGTGATGTATGGAAGTGAGACTTGGACCATAAAGAAGTCTGATCGCCGAAGAATGGATGCTTTTGAATTTTGGGGCTGGAGGAGACTCTTGAGAGTCCCATGGACTGCAAGAAGAGCAAACCTCTCCATTCTGAAGGAAATCAGCCCTGAGAGCTCACTGGAAGGACAGATCCTGAAGCTGAGGCTCCAAGACTTTGGCCACCTCAGGAGAAGAGAAGACTCCCTGGAAAAGACCCTGATGTTGGGAAAGATGGAGGGCGCAAGGAGAAGGGGACGATGGAGGACGAGATGGTGGGACAGTGTTCTCAAAGCTACCAACGTGAGTTTGACCAAACTGCGGGAGGCAGTGGAAGACAGGAGTGCCTGGTGTGCTCTGGTCCATGGGGTCACGAAGAGTCGGACACGACTAAACAACAACAACAACATATTCCCACACAATATCCATTGTACACGGAAGACAACGGAAGACGGTGGTGAAGAATATTCTTAAGTTATGAATGATCCGTGTCACCATTAAGAAAAAGAAGTAGGGACAGGTTAATAATTACCGTATTTTTCGCCCTATAGGACGCACCGTTCCATAAGGCGCACCTAGTTTTTTGGGGGGAAATAAAGGGGAAAACATTATTTTCCCCCCCCAGGCACGGGGCTGGGGCGGGGGAGGCCGAGCTTCCCCCGACCCCAGCCCCCAAACAGGCAGCTCTCTGCAAGCCGTGGGAGCCCAGCGCTGGCTCCCGCTGCTTGCGGAGAGGTCCGCGAAGCCTGGACGCGCTGAGGTCAGCGCGCGTAGGCTTCGGCATGCTGGCAACTCTCCGGGAGTTCCCGCTGCTTGCGGAGAGGTCCGCGAAGCCTGGAGGTCCGCGAAGCCCACCAACCTCTCTCGCTCCCCAGGCTTCAGCGAAAGCCTGCATTCGCCCCATAGGACGCACACACATTTCGCCTTCATTTTTGGAGGGGAAAAAGTGTGTCCTATAGGGCGAAAAATACGGTATGTGGACTTGACCCTGGATCAAGGGACTTTTCTTCTTTAAGTTCTCAAAGCTCTTAACTCAGCTCAAGGTTGTCAACTGAACTAGCCAGATATTTCACTGAGAATCGATCACAGCCCATCAATCAATCAATAAAAAAGGCTTTAGAGCTGTCTTGCCCCAAAATGGCAACAAGGCATTCTGTTTTGGCATCTGCAACCTTGAATTAAGGAGCCATTTGGCTCCTAGCTTATATTATCTGAGTTTCTAACACTACTTGGATGGCTTCAAATTCTAGTGGTGATGATGATAATGATTTTATTTACACACACACATACACACACACACACACATTTACCCCGCCCATCTGTCCAGGTTTCCCCAGCCACTCTGGGTGGCTCCCAACAGAATATTAAAAACACAATAAAACATCAAACATTAAAAACTTCCCTAAACTGCGAGAGGAGAAAAAACTCTCCCCCTTTCCTTTCTGCATAGGTAAAGGGTAAAGGGACCCCTGACCATTAGGTCCAGTCGTGACAGACTCTGGGGTTGCAGTGCTCATCTTGCTTTATTGGCCGAGGGAGCCGGCGTACAGCTTCCGGGTCATGTGGCCAGCAGGACTAAGCCGCTTCTGGCGAACCAGAGCAGCGCACGGAAACACCATTTACCTTCTTGCACAGCGCTTTGCTGTGCTTTCGAACTGGTAGGTTGGCAGGAGCAGGGACCGAGCAACGGGAGCTCACCCCGCCATTGCGGGGATTCGAACCGCCGACCTTCTGATTGGCAAGTCCTAGGCTCTGTGGTTTAACCCACAGCGCCACCCGCGTCCCTATCCTTTCTGCATGGCATGCATTTATTTTCCAAACCTCCATCACATTCCCCCTTGCTGACTTTCCTCCCAAACTAAAAAATCCCAGATGTTGTACCCCTTCGTTATCAGAGGGAGGCGTGTGGGTTATTCCTGCCCCTTGATAATTTGGATCGCCCATTTCTGAATCCTCTCTAGCTCTGCGATATCTGAGGACCGTCCACATCTGACATGTCCTTTCCTGAAAAGTGGGAAGGCCAGGCTGTCTCCATTTATTCAACCATATGTCTTTAACCACTATCTATTAAAAATGTATGTTTTTTGTGTTTTTCACGTACATCTCCATTTTCCTCCAAGGATCTCAGGGTTCTCCCCCATCATCATAGCCTCCCACCCTTCAAGGTAGCTTAGGTCATGGAAGAGAGGACAGGCAGAGGTTGCCGGTGGCCAATTTCATCCCATCTGGATTTGTAACTCTGGAGAAAACCTCGGCCAAAAAGCCAGCTCTTGGTTTGTTCTGGGCTCAATCCAAATTTTGGGTCCCAGAACAAAAAAAATACAGACCAACAACCCCCTACCACAAACACGTTTCAAAGGCCATAGGATGTTAATCAGCCCAAGGCCTGGTTATAGAGAAACATTTATGCCTGGAGCCTAATGTTAATGATATGTTAATGAAGGCGCCAGACGAGCCTTCCTGGGGAAAGGATTCCACAAATGGGGAGCAACGGCACTGAAAGATAACTGCGGAGCTCTCCGTGGTCCTGAATGATCACGTAGTGCTCTCCATGGTACTGAAAGACCACCTGAAATTCCACTGCGCTGAATGAGCTCTTGGAACTCTCCATGGTATTGAAACACAACCTCAAATTCCTTTATAACACTGAATGGCCACTTCAGAGCTCTCCATGGTACTGCACGACTTGCCTGAGCTCCCCACCTACTTGGAAGCTCTCTGCGCTTCAGGGAAACAACTACCCCAAGCTCAGAGCTCTCCATGGTGCTGAAAGACTACAGGACCACAACTCCTATCATCCTTGACCACTGCTGCTGAAGGGAGCTGTAGTCCAGCAAAATCTGGGGGAAACCAGTGGGTTAAGGAAGGCTGCAAATGAATAAACAATCTTACCTCCTCCCATTGGTGAATGTAACGGATAAGCCTCGAAAGGCGAAGCAGCCGCAAAAGGCTGAGGATCTTAGTGAAGCGGACGATGCGCAGAGCCCGGGCGGTCTTGTAGACCTCCGAGTCGATGCCCTTCTCCACGATGAGGAAAATATAATCCACAGGGATGGAGGAGACCAAGTCCACCACGAACCACGTCTTGAGGTACTTCTTCTTGATGCGCTCAGGGTCCAGGATGATCTCTGTGTTGTCCTCAATGACTATCCCCGTCCGGAAGTTCATCACCAGGTCCATGAGGAAGAAGGTGTCCGACACCACGTTGAACACGATCCAGGGGGCCGTGGTCTCGTCCTTGAAGAAGGTGATACCGACGGGGATGATGATGAGGTTCCCCACCATGAATAGAAGCATGGTAAAGTCCCAGTAGAACCTAGAGAGGGAAGGGGGAAAGACGTCTTAGGAACACGGGAACCAGCCAAACAGCGAGTGTCATAAACTGATTGGATGCAATGGCAGAAACCAGCTGGGGAATCTTCAGCGGAAGAAGGTTCAGAGCCAGGGGAAGGGTGTCTTCGCTTTTTAAGTAAAATGTGTGTACAGTGGTACCTCAGGTTAGATACGTTTCAGGTTACACACTTCGCTAACCCAGAAATAGTGCTTCAGGTTAAGAACTTTGCATCAGGATAAGAACAGAAATCGTGCTCCGGCAGTGCGGCGGCAGCAGGAGGCCCCATTAGCTAAAGTGGTGCTTCAGGTTAAGAACAGTTTCAGGTTAAGAACAGACCTCCGGAACGAATTAAGTACTTAACCTGAGGTACCACTGTACTTGCCAAGCTAAACGTTGTCCAGTCACACAAAAATACCAGATTTGAACCCCTCACACCCCAAAAAAACCCTGTTTTTAAAACACCTCCCTGAAGAAAGTCGCAAGAACTAAGTTTCACTTCCTTAAAACGACACGCCCTACTCTTACAGTTTACAAATTGCAGCGACTGAAGGACTACTTGTTCTGTTCTGGAAAGAAGGCAGATCCGAACTTTGAACACCCTGATTGTCACTGCAGGTGCCCTTGGAGCACCCACAAAATTCCCCATGAAGAGGCCGGGCACCCACAAATTTCAGTGCCAGGGCTTTGCACTCTGCGTGGCACGCACGTCCCCGGGCACTCCTGATGGCCATGATGTAGCCCTGGAGATATGTAAAAAGATCTGCAGCGTAAAAAATATAAGGCACATCTTTCAGGAGAGGGGAGTTGGCTCCTGCCCCCCAAAGCCCATCCACGCACCCTTCCTCCCTGATCCCCACCAGCCATGCAACTCGAACTGTCAACGACCTTCTTGGAGAGCCTGCAAGGTCGAACAAGGCAGCATGCAGCAATGTGGAGATCGCTGTGCATTGTCACTCAAGATTAAACGCTGCAACGCCTTTCCACAAACACACACGAATACAGAGAGGGGTTCTCAAAAGGGTGTCTATCGGGGGGCAGGGACAAGAATGATGGGGAAGTCTGCATCCTAAAGGTAAACGAACCCAGCTGCCAAGAGTGTCAAAAGCTATAATAATAATAATAATAATAATAATAATAATAATAATAATAATAATAATAATAAATTTTAATTATACTCTGCCTTCCCCAGCCAAGACCGGGCTCAGGGCGGCTAACACCAAATATAAAACAAATTGATTGATGATGATGATGTCAGGCCTAATGAGCGCAGCAATTCTTCTTCAGAAGGTCTTGCCCTCCACGAAGCATTTGCTGAGACTGAAGGTCCCTGCCTCGCCACAGCTGCCCAGGTTCCCTCTTCTCCCGGGTTTCCCCAAGCAATCTGAGATGGAGCCTGCATGAAGCTAACATCTCCTCCGCCGTTTTCATGCCTCTCCTAGTCCTGGGAGACCAGGGTGGAGAAGAGCCTGTTGCAACAAAAGAGGGAGACACCCTGGCTTCTTTACCAGCCAGACTCCTCTCTGCCTCCTGGTCCCCCTCCTCTCCTGCCTCTGATTCTGGACTGCTCTCTGACACAGACTCTCCCTGCTCACTAAAGCCTGTTCCCTCTTCAGTTTCCGACGCATTCTCCTCCCAGTCTTGTCCCACTGACCACTCGTCGTCATCCAACCACCACTTCCTGGGCTCTGAGCCTTCTTCCCCTGGGGGTTCCCTTGGGGGTTTCCCAGCTGGTGCCCCCCCACTCCTCTGCCTCCAACCAGCCCATGACACAAGGGGCTCTTGCACTAGCAGATGGGTGAGTTGTAGCACGGCGTAAGGACTCCCTGGTCCTGAATGGGGTAACTGTGCCCCTGAAGGACCAGGTGCGCAGCCTAGGAGTCATTCTGGACTCACAGCTGTCCATAGAGGCACAGGTCAATTCTGTGTCCAGGGCAGCTCCATCTGGTATGCAGGATGAGACCCTCCCTGCCCACAGACTGTCTGGCCAGAGTGGTGCATGCTCTGGTTATCTCCCGCTTGGACTACTGCAATGCGCTCTATGTGGGGCTACCTTTGAAGGTGACCCGAAAACTACAACTAATCCAGAACGCAGCAGCTAGACTGGGGACTGGGAGTGGCTGCCGAGACCACATAACACCGGTCCTGAAAGACCTACATTGGCTCCTAGTATGTTTCCGAGCACCATTCAAAGTGTTGGTGCTGACCTTTAAAGCCCTCAATGGTCTCGGTCCAGTATACCTGAAAGAGCGTCTCCACCCCCATCTTTCTGCTCGGACACCGGGGTCCCTCTCCCGAGGGCCTTCTGGCGGTTCCCTCGCTGCGAGAAGCCAAGTTACAGGTAACCAGGCAGAGGGCCTTCTCGGTAGTGGCGCCCGCCCTGTAGAACGCCCTCCCACCAGATGTCAAAGAGAACAACTACTACCAGACTTTTAGAAGACATCTGAAGGCAGCCCTGTTTAGGGAAGCTTTTAATGTTTGATGTATTTTAATATTTTTTTTGGAACCTGCCCAGAGTTGCTGGGGAAGCCCAGCCAGATGGGCAGGGTATAAATAAATTATTATTATTATTATTATTATTATTATTATTATTATTATTAATTACCGAAAAATGCAATGCAGCTACTGCAGGGAAACTTGTTGCAGAAACAACCACCCAGCCAAGTCTCTTGCATAACAACATTTCCCCCGAGTTATACTGCGAAGTGAATTTAACTCTGTACTCCACGCTTAGGCCCCCACTTCCAGGATAAAGTTCTTATCGCACCACTTTTAAACAGCAAGGGCTTCCCGGGATCTGTAGTTTTCTAAGGGCGCAGCGAATTGTTAGAAAAACACACACACACACACCCGGCTCCATCTCCCTCACAGAGCTATGTTTCCCGAAGTTCCCCACGAAGAGGGGTTATTTGAGAATCGTAGCTCTATATCTGAAGAGCAACTGTAATCAACAAATTACGCAAGAAGTTTTGTAAGAAGAAATATACAAAGTGTTGCAAAGTAGAGAAAGGTAGAGATATTGGTTATGAGTTTGAAATGTACCGTATTTTTCGCTCTATAAGACGCACCAGACCACAAGACACACCTAGTTTTTGGAGGAGGAAAACAAGAAAAAAGATATTCTGAATCTCAGAAGCCAGAACAGCAAGAGGGATTGCTGTGCAGTGAAAGCAGCAATCCCTCTTGCTGTTCTGGCTTCTGGGATAGCTGCGCAGCATGCATTCGCTCCGTAAGACGCACACACATTTCCCCTTATTTTTTAGGAGGGGAAAAGTGAGTCTTATAGAGCAAAAAATACGGTAATAGGGAAAATAAGAAATGCATACTAAGAGATTAGATTGGAAAATTTTCAGACAGGACTGATGGAAGTCAAAAAAATTGAGTTAGATGTAAAAGTATGTTTAATTACTGTTGAAAATGATAGGTTAAAAAACTAATAAAAAATTATATATGAAAGAGAATCGTAGCTCTAAGGAGGGGAATTAGGGGTTCTCTGAACGATTTGCGGTGCCCACATCAAACTACAGTTTCCAGTATTTTGGGGAGTAGGGAAAACCACAATCGCTTAAAATGGTGCAATACTGCTTTAAATGCACAGTGCAGACAGAGCGTCAGTTGGATTCAACCCAAGTTATTTTTGAAAGCCGGGGCAGAATCTTAAGAAACAGCGATTGGGGAGACAGTTCTCTCCAGGGTTTGTAGACCCATCAACTTGGAGACAGTAAACTGGGTGGAAAAGGAGAGAGGGACTCCAGACCTTAATCCAATGACAGCGTTTGGGAGCTGAGAGTTGCCACGGCAACTGCCTGTGACGTCACAGCCACGCAATTTTGACTTCAGGGATGCTGTGTTGGCTCCTGGGTACCCTTCAACTCTCCCTAGCGACTGCAGCAAAGCCAGAACCAAAAAAATCACCAGAGAGAGAGAGAACAGAGGCGAGCTGGCCAGCCGTGTTATGAAGCAAAGTGAAGGGCATTTATGTATTTTGTTTTTTAAGCATCCCAGAGTAACGTAAGGCCCTAAAACACACGACACAAAAGGAAAGAGGAGGGAGGAGGGAGGAGGAAAAAAGCAAACTCAAGACACTGGTTCTTAGGTGTTAAGATTTCTCCCAATAACCAGCTGGAATGGAAAAGTTTCATGGCTAGAAAGAGCCAAAGCTGCAGTTTCCCTGGTGGGGAAAAGTCATGGGAGTTGTAGTTTTTTCAGGGTGCTGCGAGTTGTTAGGAAACTGTGAGAATTGATTTCCTCTATTCATCATTGATTCGTAAGCAAAAGCAACTGACAACGGAAGACCAAAGCATTAAAAAACCCAAAATCTAAGTACAAAAGCATGAACCTAACATGCTCCTAGAGACATCACCTTGCCAACAAAGGTCTGTATAGTAAAAGCTATGGTTTTCCCAGTAGTGATGTATGGAAGTGAGAGCTGGACCATAAAGAAGGCTGATCGCCAAAGAATTGATGCTTTTGAATTCTGGTGCTGGAGGAGACTCTTGAAAGTCCCATGGACTGCAAGAAGATCCAACCTCTCCATTCGGAAGGAAATCAGCCCTGAGTGCTCACTGGAAGGACAGATCCTGAAGCTGAGGCTCCAAGACTTTGGCCACCTCATGAGAAAAGAAGACTCTCTGGAAAAGACCCTGATGTTGGGAAAGATGGAGGGCGCAAGGAGAAGGGGACGACAGAGGACAAGATGGTGGGACAGTGTTCTCGAAGCTACCAACATGAGTCTGACCAAACTGTGGGAGGCAGTGGAAGAAAAGAGTGCCTGGCGTGCTCTGGTCCAAGGGGTCATGAAGAGTCAGACACGACTAAACGACTAAACAACAACAACATGCTCCTACAACAAATCCAAACTTGAGTACCAGAGACCACAGAATTGCCCCCAAATTCAGGGGCAAAGGATAAATGGAAATTTTAAGAAGCGACCCAGCCCCTGCTTCCTGCATTAACTACAAGCAGATTTCTGGCTGCAGGCTTGAAAGCCCATTTAACAGATGGGGAAAACTGAGGCACTGTCAGCACTGAGAGGTTACGCCCAGAACCAGACGTCCATGGAGATTCTGGCCTCTCTCGGTTCTCCAAACACCCCTATTTTAATTTCTTATGCCCGCAGACATCGGTACCTCTCTCTCTCTCAACAAAAGACAGGCTGGCCAATCCACAGGGACGTTTTGTTATTTAAGACAGCGTCCCATTGCACCAGCGCGAGGCAAAAAATAGCAGGCGGCATCTTTTAAGGGGTGACCCGTAATGGATGTGCTTTGTCCTTGGCTGGCTGGCTGGCTGCAGCCGGCCGGCCAGCTTTCCTCCCTCTCCCCCACCTCCCCAGTTTGTAAACTGACCCTGATTCTCATCTGCTGCAAAATTTCCTTGTGGCTATTTGGATGCAGAGCTGCAGAGATTGGAGGGGGGGCGGCAGAGAAAAAGGAGGGCCAGAGATGGATGGAGGATAGGGCACAGAGAGAGGGAGAGAGAGATTTGCCAGCGGAGAGTTTGAGCAGCAGGCTGGTTTGAGAGGCTGGTGGGGGGAGCCCATTAAAAGCATCTTATCATTCCTTGAAGGAGAACTACCGGATTTTCCCCGTGTGGGTTAAACCACAGAGCCTAGGGCTTGCCGATCGGAAGGTCGGCGGTTCGAATCCCCGCGACGGGGTGAGCTCCCGTTGCTCGGTCCCTGCTCCTGCCCACCTAGCAGTTCGAAAGTACGTCAATGTGCAAGTAGATAAATAGGTACCGCTCCGGCGGGAAGGTAAACGCCGTTTTCATGCGCTGCTCTGGTTCGCCAGAAGCAGCTTAGTCCTGCTGGCCACATGACCCGGAAGCTGTACACCGGCTCCCTCGGCCAGTAAAGCGAGATGAGCACTGCAACCCCAGAGTCGGCCACGACTGGACCTGACAGTCAGGGGTCCCTTTACTCTATCTATCTATCTATCTATCTATCTATCTATCTATCTATCTATCTATCTCTATCATCTATCTATCTATCTATCTATCTATCTATCTATCTATCTATCTATCTATCTTTGTATATCAGTTTAATATTCCACATATCAATCATATACAGTGGTACCTCAGGTTAAGAACTTAATTCGTTCTGGAGGTCCGTTCTTAACCTGAAACTGTTCTTAACCTGAGGTACCACTTTAGCTAATGGGGCCTCCTGCCGCCGCTGCGCGATTTCTGTTCTCATCCTGAAGCAAAGTTCTTAACCCAAGTTACTATTTCTGGGTTAGCGGAGTCTGTAACCTGAAGCGTCTATAACCCAAGGTAAAGGAAAATAATAATAAAAATCCAAATATCCCCCCGGCCTATGACTTCCCTCAACTTCCCCTTTCGGCACTTTAAAAATTTGCTACTTCTGCTTAATTTATTTTTCCTTATTTTGTTAATCTTTAAATTAAATGCTCCGATATTCTTATCATTTTTTATACAATATTTTCTTTCCAATTATGTCTTGCACTTAATGAATTTCCAAATTGCAATTTCTTAACCTTTATATTTGTTTTCTTAGTTGTGAGTGTTTACTCAAATCCTGCTAAGGAGTCCAATTCTCTACAATGTCTTTTTTAAAGTCTCTAGGTCTTCCCGTGCGTTTTGCCATTTCTGCGTATTCCACAAGTTTAACTTGCCATTCTTTTTTCGCTGGTACATACATGAATAGCTTCTTCTGTTCTTTTGGCAATTCCTGTCCTATAATACCTAACGAAAAAGCTTCTGTCTTTTTAACAAAAAAAAGTTATCTTGAACATCTTCTTCCGTTCATTATAAATCATTTCCCAATAATTTCTGATTACTTCACAACTCTGCCACATATGGTAAAACAGGAATATTCTTGTTCTTATTCCTTCCCGTTTTTAAATACCAGCTGCTATAGCTCTCTCGCACATCCCTTCCGCTGTCTCAAAGCACACAGATCATATTCTCCCTTCCAGGAAGCTTTCGCCACTATTGCTATTTTTAAGTCGTTAAGCCTCATTTACTAAGCAGCGTTCTCAGTTTTCCTTTTTACACTGTCTGCGGTTATCACCGTGTGGGATATGGAATCGTTTTAACGATGCGGGTGACAGGACGATAGCCGTATGTGGTCTTCACCTTAGACGCACTGCAAAAAGTCCCCGGTCAAAACATCAGCTGCGCTGTGAAATTCCGCAAGGCTTCCAAGGGTTGCCCCAGGAGCAGTGCGCTGCGGTAGCCCAGCTTCAATTATTTGCACAGGTTTTCTGTGATCCATAAAACTAAGCCCCGTACCGCCAACATTTTTCTCCGTACAACATCGCTCGCGTCCCTCTGTTTTATGGTGCTGTGCACCGCTCAGAACCCTTCAAAACATTAGCATCTTTAGAAAATACTTTAGAATACTTTAGAATATTCTGTTGGGAGCCGCCCAGAGTGGCTAGGGAAGCCCAGCCAGATGGGGGGGGGGTAGAAGGAATAAATTATTATTATATTTGAGTAAGCTTGCCTAAAGAAAAAAGTTTTAGCAGGCACCGAAAAGAGTACAGGCTGCTATGAACAGGCAGGGAGTTTGAAAGTGGCAGTGCCACGTGAAAAGATGGAAGCTTCACATTCCTGCATTGCCGGGGTTTGAACCAATGACTCTCATGTCCCCTTTTCAACTTTATGATTCTATGGCCATCCAGTTTTCAGGGCGCCACCACCAAGAAGGCCCTCTGCCTGGTTCCCTGTCACCTTGCTTCTCGCAGGGAGGGAACCGCCAGAAGGCCCTCGGGAGATGGACCTCAGTGTCTGGGCAAAACAATGGGGGTGGAGACGCTCCTTCAGGTATACTGGGCCATTTTTGGCTATGAAGGTCAGCACCAACATTTTGAATTGTGCTCGGAAACGTACTGGGAGCCCTGGGGCTCAGTGGGCAGCCTTGTAAACGAAATAACGGATAAATAAATACTAAAGGGAGTCTGATACTGAGTAAAAGTATATGTACAGTGGTCCCTTGGTTCTCAAACTTAATCCGTTCTAGAAGTCCATTCCAAAACCAAAGTGTTCCAAAACCAAGGCGCGCTTCCCCATAGAAAGTAATGCAGAATGGATCAATCCGTTCCAGACTTTTAAAAACAACCCCTAAAACAGCAACTTAACGTGAATTTTGCTATCTAACGAGACCACGGATCCATAAAATGAAAGCAATAAACAATGGACTGCAGTCACACAGTCAAGCAATCAGTAGCTGGACTGGGTTCCGCACAGTCACAAAAGCAAAACGAAAAAGAGCCGCAAAAAACGCAAAATAAATAGCGAAAACAGACAGACGTCACCGTGACGATCAAAACGGAAGCGTGGCACTCAAAACGGAGCATGTTCAGCTTCCGAAAAAAGTTCGCAAAGCGGAACACTTACTTCCAGGTTTGCAGTGTTTGGGTTCCAATTTGTTTTGAGTACCAAGGCGTTTGAGAACCAAGGCACCATTATATCTGAAGCTCATCTTCAGCACCGCGGACAGCACCCTGAGGAATAAGGATTTCTGATGGCTGGGTCTCAGCTGATAACTGCTCCTTTGCAATGTCCCAAACTAGTTCCCAGCTTTCAACCATTTTTTTGTGGGAAGGGACAGTCCATGCCCCCACAAAAAAATTCAGGGTGCTTTTCACTATTTGGCGATCGATTGCAAGCATAGCGCAATCCCGTTTACTCAGATGTCAAGTCCCACTAAATTCAACGGGACTTACACACTTGTAAGTGTATTGATGCTTTTGAATTCTGGTGCTGGAGGAGACCCTTGAGAGTCCCATGGACTGCAAGAAGATCAAAACTATCCATTCTGAAGGAAATCAGCCCTGAGTGCTCACTGGAAGGACAGATCCTGAAGCTGAGGCTCCAAGACTTTGGCCACCTCAGGAGAAGAGAAGACTCCCTGGAAAAGACCCTGATGTTGGGAAAGATGGAGGGCACAAGGAGAAGGGGACGACAGAGGACGAGATGGTGGGACAGTGTTATCGAAGCTACGAACATGAGTTTGACCAAACTGCGGGAGGCAGTGGAAGACAGGAGGGCCTGGCGTGCTCTGGTCCAGGGGGTCACGAAGAGTCGGACACGACTAAACGACTAAACAACAACAAGTGTATTTTAAATCGCAGCCATAATGAATGGACAGTGTACAATGCACTTCCCCTCACTTTATTGTCCTTTATGTCAGCCTGATATAAAAAAAACAGAGGCTATTTCTGCACAGCTCTTAGCAACATTGAAGTGCTTTAGATTGCAGTTAAAAACTCTAGTCCTAAAATCAACCAACAAACAAAGACAGACTGGATGGAAGGTATTTTCCCTGCTGTAACTCAGCGACATGCAAATCCACCTCTGAGTATGTGCAGAGTTCCTTACCATCACCGCAGCCAGCCTATCCAAGTCCAGGGGTGGGAGTTTTTAAACCCCTGAATGTTTCACTTCAGTGCTTGGAATCTGAAAACCTGAGTTTCAGTCCTTCCAGCAGGAACTCATTATATCTGGGCTCCCACAATTACTCTCTCGGCCTCAGTATCACCCTCTGTAAAATGGACACAAAGTCATCTTTGTTACAGGGCAACAGACTGTAGCTTTACACTTCCTGAACAAAGGAAGTCCGGTGAAAAGTCCACCCACCTCTAACGCTCGTTTTCAAGATGTGAGCGAGCACTGCTGCAATCATGACTAGAAATAAGATTTAATAATAAAAAATTAAACCAAGGTTCTCAGGAAGTTAAACCCCATGGCAGTCAGCCGTACTTCAGTTCAACAACGGCTTTGATAAATTTTATATTTTGTGATGTGCAAATGGCTTGAGATACCTATAAGGTCCATCAATTACCATATAGCATATATTCAACACACAAAAACAGCGGCAATTTGTTGTTGGCAAAGGACAGCTGGACATATAAAGGGCCCCATTACCGTACTGTTTTTGGGGGGCAGGAGGCGGGCAGGTGTGGAGGATTCCCTGGTCCTGAATGGGGTAACTGTGCCCCTGAAGGACCAGGTGCGCAGCCTGGGAGTCATTTTGGACTCACTGCTGTCCATGGAGGAATAGGTCAAATCTGTGTCCAGGGCAGCTGTTTACCAGCTCCATCTGGTACATAGGCTGAGACCCCATCTGCTCGCAGACTGTCTCGCCAGAGTGGCGCATGCTCTGGTTATCTCCCGCTTGGACTACTGCAATGTGCTCTACGTGGGGCTACCTTTGAAGGTGACCCGGAAACTGCAATTAATCCAGAATGCGGCAGCTAGACTGGGCACTGGGAGCGGCCGCCAAGACCACATAACACCGGTCCTGAAAGACCTACATTGGCTCCCAGTACGTTTCCGAGCACAATTCA
The DNA here is from genome assembly GCF_964270895.1 of Podarcis filfolensis. Taxonomy (NCBI): domain Eukaryota; kingdom Metazoa; phylum Chordata; class Lepidosauria; order Squamata; family Lacertidae; genus Podarcis; species Podarcis filfolensis. The sequence goes on from NC_139622.1 coordinate 9,140,582, forward strand.
AAGTGTTGGTGCTGACCTTTAAAGCCCTAAATGGCCTCGGTCCAGTATATCTGAAGGAGCGTCTCCACCTCTATCGTTCTGCCCGGACACTGAGGTCCAGCGCCGAGGGCCTTCTGGCGGTTCCCTCGCTGCGAAAAGCCAAGTTACAGGGAACCAGTCAGAAGGCCTTCTCGGTGGTGGCGCCCGCCCTGTGGAACGCCCTCCCATCAGATGTCAAAGAGAACAACAACTACCAGACTTTTAGAAGACATCTGAAGGCAGCCCTGTTCAGGGAAGCTTTTAATGTTTCATGTATTACAGTATTTTAATATTTTTTTTGGAAGCCGCCCAGAGCGGCTGGGGAATCCCAGCCAGATGGGCAGGGTATAAATAAATTATTATTATTATTATTATTATTATTATTATTATTATTATTATTCAATAGCTGAGGGCCTCATCAAACCGAAATCTGGCCCTGATCTTGATATAATTTCTTCACTATGGTGAATGATTTTTCCCCTCCTGGACCCATCCGTCATATCCCTGGCTGCTTCAAAACTTAATCCCCTATCGGTTTCTGAAAAGGATAATGCCGGGAACCTCCTTATCAGGTTATCGCGGCGCTATTAAGAGCGGAGGAGGCAAGATGCTCTCGCGCCCCTTTTTTGGTCGCTGTTGAAAACCCAACCACTTGATAAGAGGGCAAGCGATTATTCCCCGTTCAAAAAAGGCGCAGGCTTATTAACAAAATTCCAGAAAGTAAGTAATCACAACACTGGAAGGGAGAGATTTTCTGTTTTTCATGAGGCAATGGCATTTCCACCTCTGACTTTGAGAACAGCAGCAGCAGTAGGGAAAACAGTTCAGGGATATATATTTATAAAAAACAAAGTTCTGCTTTATTTTTAAAGTTTTATAAGTTGTGCTTCTTCGTTTCGCAATTTGACCCTTTCACGTGGTTTTGTATGTTTTGTAGCATTTTCTGCATTGTGGTTTGCTGTTACTTTCATCGATTAAAAGGTAAAGGTAAAGGGACCCCTGACCATTAGGTCCAGTCGTGGCCGACTCTGGGGTTGCGGCGCTCATCTCGCTTTATTGGCTGAGGGAGCCGGCATACAGCTTCCGGGTCATGTGGCCAGCAGGACTAAGCCGCTTCTGGCGAACCAGAGCAGCGCACGGAAACGCCGTTTATCTTCCCGCTGGAGTGGTACCTATTGATCTACTTGCACTTTGACGTGCTTTCGAACTGCTAGGTTGGCAGGAGCAGGGACCGAGCAACGGGAGCTCACCCCGTTACAGGGTGGGACAGTGTTCTCGAAGCTACAAACATGAGTCTGACCAAACTGCGGGAGGCAGTGGAAGACAGGAGGGCCTGGCGTGCTCTGGTCCAGGGGGTCACGAAGAGTCGGACACGACTAAACGACTAAATAACAACAACCACAAACCCTTATTCTGAATAGGATTCCTCGCAAAAAAGGAAAAAGTTGACAGCTATGGTCTCAGCAACTGCTACGTGGAGGGCAAGACCTACTGTAGAAGAATTGCCGCACTCATTATCCCTGATCCTGCTTTTGCTAATAAAGAGCTAACTCCATTTACATTGTGCAATTTACTGCCAGCTTTCTCAAGACACCATGGCTACATGCCACAATAGCTATGTTGTACACTGCCGGGAGAAGACATCTCTCTGAATAGGCAAGTAGGGAGAGCTGCTTTTTCCTACAAACTTCCACTTGACAATGTGTTCTCTTATGTTCCCATAAGCTAATGCAGCATGACAAAGTACCCAGTGGCAGAGTTGGGCCCAACTGAGCTCTACCCATTGAAGTTAATGGACCCAAAGATGCCCATTAACTTCCACAAGTCTGAATTAATGGTGCACTTTGCTTTAAGCGAATCCCTGAATACCCAGAGAGATGCCTCCGGAAGCATCTCAGCTCAACACCTTGGGAAGAACAATGGCAGGACAACTGCAACACGGCCTCAACTAATAAACCATGCAAAATTCATAAAAAACATTAAATCGATAAATCCTCCTAGCGTTTCAACAGCAGGGAAGTGGATCATATTGCACGGGGGCTGGGCGGTGGATAGAAGCTACGGTTGCAGCGTGAAATGATTAATAATAATAATAATAGTAATAATAATTAATTATTTATACCCCGCCCATCTGGCTGAGTTTCCCCAGCCACTCTGGGCGGCTCCCAATCAAGTGTTAAAAACAGTACGGCGTTACATATTAAAAACTTCCCTGAACAGGGCTGCCTTAAGATGTCTTCTGAATGTCAGGTAGTTGTTTATCTCTTTGACATCTGGTGGGAGGGTGTTCCACAGGGAGGGAGCCACCACCGAGATGGCCCTCTGCCTGGTTCCCTGTAGCTTCACTTCTCGCAGGGAGGGAACCGCCAGAAGGCCAGAAGGCCCTCGGAGCTGGACCTCAGTGTCCGGGCTGGATGATGGGGGTGGAGACGCTCCTTCAGAGATACTGGGCCAAGGCCGTTTAGGGGTTTAAAGGTCAGCACCAACACTTTGAATTGTGCTCAGAAACATACTGGGAGCCAATGGAGGTATTTCAAGACCGGTGTTATGTGGTCACGGTGGCTGCTCCGAGTCACCAGTCTGGCAGCCGCATTCTGGATTAATTGTAGTTTCTGAGTCAACTTCAAAGGTAGCCCCACATAGAGCGCATTGCAGTAGTCCAAGCAGGAGATAACCAGAGCATGCACCACTCTGGCCAGACAGTCTGCGGGCAGGGAGGGTCTCATCCTGCGTACCAGATGGAGCTGGTAGGCAGCCGCCCTGGACACAGAATTGACCTGCGCCTCCATGGACAGCTGTGAGTCCAAAATGACACCCAGGCTGTGCACCTGGTCCTTCGGGGGCACAGTTGCCCCATTCAGGACCAGGGAGTCCCCCACACCTGCCTGCCCCCTGTCCATTTAAGGCTTCAAAGTTCAGCACCAACACTTTGAATTGTGCTCGGAAACGTCCTGGGAGCCAACGTAGGTCTTTCAGGACCGGTGTTATATGGTCTCGGCGGCCGCTCCCAGTCCCCAGTCTGGCTGCCACATTCTGGATTAGTTGCAGTTTCCGGGTCACCTTCAAAGGGAGCCCCACGTAGAGCACATTGCAGTAGTCCAAGCGGGAGATAACCAGAGCATGCACCACTCTGGCCAGACAGTCTGCGGGCAGGGAGGGTCTCATCCTGCGTACCAGACAGAGTTTGGAGCTATAAGGGAGCTGTTGCTTCAGCACTGGAGCAAGAAGAACCGAGAGCGCCTGTGGAAGCTGTTGGCGCAGCGCTGCACAGGTGTTTCCCTGCACTTTCTCCCCTGCATGCATTTTCTCCGGAAAGCTTTGCATGCAACTAACTAAGCACTGCATCATCACCTTCAGAGTTTCTGCCTGACTCGCTGCCTCCTCCATCCCTGTGGCTTTGAGGGAGACTAGAGTCAGAAAAGCAGAAAAGCAATGACAATGACAGACCTAGACAGCATCTTAAAAAGCAGAGACATCACGTTTCCAACAAAGGTCCGTATAGCTAAAGCTATGGTTTTCCCAGTAGTGATGTATGGAAGTGAGAGCTGGATCATAAAGAAGGCTGATCACCGAAGAATGGATGCTTTTGAATTCTGGTGCTGGAGGAGACTCTTGAGAGTCCCATGGACTGCAAGAAGATCCAACCTCTCCATTCGGAAGGAAATCAGCCCTGAGTGCTCACTGGAAGGACAGATCCTGAAGCTGAGGCTCCAAGACTTTGGCCACCTCATGAGAAGAGAAGACTCCCTGGAAAAGACCCTGATGTTGGGAAAGATGGAGGGCACAAGGAAAAGGGGACGACAGAGGACCAGATGGTGGGACAGTGTTCTCGAAGCTACCAGCATGAGTCTGACCAAACTGCGGGAGGCAGTGGAAGACAGGAGGGCCTGGCATGCTCTGGTCCAGGGGGTCACGAAGAGTCGGACACGACTAAACGACTCAACAACAACAAGAGTCAGCCAGGAAACTCAAGCAGCACAGTTGACAAATAGCCTGAGAGGCAATTCAAAACAAAAATTTATGGGAAAATGGGATAGATATAAGATTTATGTTCAAAAATATAGTGAAGGTCCGCTATCTATGCTAGCATTCGATTGACGTTGGAGAGAAATTATCTTGGCCTTCTATATTATCTTGGCAGCAAAAGAAGCAATTGCAACGGATTGGGAAACAGCTCAAATCTGAACGCTTGCCTAATATAGCTAAAACAGAGAAAATTACATATAATTTGAGATTTTGGAGAGGACCAGAACCTCCATACAATTTTTATATGATTTGGCACTCCTTTATTATACATAAGCAATAGAAACATCGTTTTCAAGACAAGCCTGGAAAATCCTGAACTATACTTGACAGTCAAATAACAGGAATATTCTTTCTTATAATAAAGACCGCCCAACCGGATCGGGACCACCCAGCAGCCTGCTCCCACAGTGGCCAACCAGGGACCCCAAAGAGAAACCCCCAACCAACTGGTGGAGGCAGAATATAACCATCAATAACCTTATGAAATTGCCTAATCCTTTTTCAAAGTCGCCCCCTGCAGCAGTGAGTTCCATAGTTCGCATAGTGAGTAAGTGCTTACTTTTATTCGTCCTGGGTCTCACAACATTCAGCTTCGTTGCAGGTCCCTGAGTTTTAGTGTCATGGATCATTTCTGTGGGCCATGGATCATTTTTATAAACATCTGTCATAGGTAAAGGTAAAGGGACCCCTGACCATTAGGTCCAGTCGTGGCCGACTCTGGGGTTGCGGCGCTCATCTCGCTTTACTGGCCGAGGGAGCCGGCGTACAGCTTCCGGGTCATGTGGCCAGCAGGACTAAGCCGCTCCTGGCGAACCAGAGCAGCGCATGGAAACGCCGTTTACCTTCCCGCTGGAGCAGTACCTATTTATCTACTTGCACTTTGACGTGCTTTCGAACTGCTAGGTTGGCAGGAGCTGGGATCGAGCAACGGGAGCTCACCCCGTCATGGCGGGGATTCGAACCTCCGACCTTCTGATCGGCAAGTCCTAGGCTCTGTGGTTTAAGCCACAGCGCATGCCTCCCGCTTAATCCCCTTTTCTCTAAACTAAAAAAAGTCCAAAATGCAGAAATTCTGACTTGAGTACGCTGGCCGTAATCAGCATTGATTGATTGATTGATGGATTGAAAAACCCTGCAACTTTTGCTCACAGGGAGGGCTGCAAATCAGGACTGGTGAGAGGTGCAGCTCAGAAGAGGGTTTGGCATGTGGGGGGGAGAGACTGAAGGGCCACATCAGAAAGTTATCGGGAGCCACACTCCTTTGCTTTAGAGCTTCTAAGGCTCTGAAGAAATTACGTCCATCTTTGCCCATATTGCTACCGTTTTAAATCAAATGCACATCCCAGACTTTCCTGTTTAGGTCTTGCCTTAAAATCAACGCAGCAATCTGCAATAAGACACAAAACACCCACCGCTTTCAAGTGGATTTGCGGCTTCTAAGAAGCTACAGCCGCTTATCCGAGCTGCTTCCTAATCAGACAGCATTTTTAAATAATATTTAACGTTTTATCGGGTGCCAGAGGCTGGCATTCGCTTCCCTCCTCCCTGCCGTCGAACCGTGAATAACGATGGTGCTTTCTGAGACGGTGCAAGAAAGAGTCCAGCCCATTGGTCCGTTTCAATTTGCAGAGAGACAGATGTGTTTCAAAAAAATAAAAAAATTTAAGCCATCTGCATCTTAAGAGCAGATTCTATTACGTTGATCAGATTTTAAAAAGCGTTGGGCAGGGAGCCAGATATCAGTGCTTCGTGTCTGCAGGGTAATAATCGTAATTCTTTGCAACCGTACACAACTTTCCCACCCTCTGTCAGCGTCATCCAGACAGGATTTTGAAGAGTCTGACAACAGTCCTGTAAAGTACAGTGGTACCTCAGGTTACATATGCTTCAGGTTACAGACTCCGCTAACCCAGAAATAGTACTTCGGGTTAAGAACTTTGCTTCAGGATGAGAACAGAAATCGTGCTCCAGCAGCAGCAGGAGGCCCCATTAGCTAAAGTGGTGCTTCAGGTTAAGAACAGTTTCAGGTTAAGAACGGACCTCCGGAACGAATTAAGTTCTTAACCCGAGGGCTACAAAACTGGGAAAGGGTCTCGTGATTATGATTTGATATGTTAATTGGATGTCTTTTATTGGAAAATTAATAAAAACGATCTAACCAAAAAAAAAAAAAAAAAAGGAAAGGTTGCTCATGAAACGTCCAGCTGTGGTTTGCAAAAAACACCTGCCAAAACAGAGCGCTGGGGGAGGATTAATAAAGTAACACACACACCCGTGAATCCATAACATAGGAGGTTGCCCATTACAAGACCCAAGGCTGTTCCTAATACTTTAATTTTCATCTGTTGCTATAGCTCAGGCATCCTCAACCTCGGCCCTCCAGATGTTTTTGGCCTACAACTCCCATGATCCCTAGCTAGCAGGACCAGCGGTCAGTAATGATGGGGACTGTAGTCTCAAAACATCTGGAGGGCCGGGGTTGAGGAAGCCTGCATAGCTGTTCTCCCTGTTTTATATCCGTTATAAAATCAAAACAGAAAATCTTTACACACAAAAAACCCCCCTAACGTTTATTTCAGCATCTGATCAGATCCAAATTTTCCGATTCTAACGTTTGACAGACATGGATTTCAGAAACAGGGAGTCGCAAACTCGGGGATGGTTTCGAATGCGGCCCTCTGTACCTTCACCCGGCCCCTGTGACTCTCCCCTAGGCCACGCCCCTCCCTTAGGCCACGCCTTCCTCACACCCTCCTTGAGTCTTTCTGCCAGCCAGGGGTGTTGCCCTTGAACGCTGATGTTTCCCGGGCAAAGGTCGTTTTGGCACCTGTTGCTTCACCTGGCCCCACCCACCACTGGCGTGCGGCCCCTGAGTCGCTGCCCAGAAAAGGAGGTGGCCCTCGAGGGAAAGGCCAAGGCAAGCGAGAGGCAGAGGTTGAGTACACATCCCATTCAGACACGTGGATGTGAAGCAACAGCACCCGGGAGGGGTGTGACTTTGGGAGAGTTCTCGAGGGCCGGGTGGCGAAGTGTGGAGGGCCGCATTCAGCTCCCAGACCTGAGGTTTCCCTGCCCCTGAACTAAGGCTTAAACCTGGACGTTCACTGCCTGGGCAAAGTAACCTTCTGGCATCAATACAGCACCTGCCACGCTGTTTCAATAATAATAATAATAATAATAAAAATTTTTTATTTATACCCCACCCATCTGGCTGGGTTTCCCCAGCCACTCTGGGCGGCTTCCAACAGAACACTAAAATACAATAACCTATTAAACATTAAAAGCTTCCCTAAACAAGGCTGCCTTCAGATGTCTTCTAAAAGTTTCGTAGTTATTTTTCTCTTTGACATCTGATGGGAGGGCGTTTCACAGGGCGGGCGCCACCACCGAGAAGGCCCTCTGCCTGGTTCCCTGTAACTTGGCTTCTCGCAGCGAGGGAACCGCCAGAAGGCCCTCGGCGCTGGACCTCAGTGTCCGGGCAGAAAGATGGGGGTGGAGACGCTCCTTCAGGTCTACTGGACCGAGGCCATTTAGGGCTTTAAAGGTCAGTACCAACAATGTCCTGCTGGCATAAATGTGCTCCCAGAGGCATGGTCTCGGGGTGGGGGGTGCCCCCACTTTTTGGAAGATAAACAGGGTAAGGCCTGGGAGGTGGGAGACTGGTCACCTCCACTGAGCTCCAATTTCAAATGGTTCCCTCGCTGCGAGAAGCCAAGTTACAGGGAACCAGGCACAGGGCCTTCTTGGTGGTGGCGCCCGCCCTGTGGAACACCCTCCCACCAGATGTCAAAGAGAACAACAACTACCAGACTTTTAGAAGACATCTGAAGGCAGCCCTGTTTAGGGAAGCTTTTAGTGTTGAATAGGTTATTGTATTTTAGTGTTCTGTTGGGAGCCGCCCAGAGTGGCTGGGGAAACCCAGCCAGATGGGAAGGGTATAAGTAATAAATTATTATTATTATTATCAAGATCATCATCAGCATCATCAGACAGATGGGTGGGGTTGTTTATTATTATTATTATTTATTATTATTATTATTATGAAATCGAACTAAACTTTGGCCACTAAGTTCCTTGTGCATGCGCAGAGTGCCTTTGCAGCAGGAATCAGATGCAGCAATGGGGACCTTTTAAAAGAATCACTAACAATACCCTGCCCTACCTTGAAAGAAAACAGTGCCATGGGAACCAAGGTCCTTTTTATCCTCACAACAGCTCTGCAAGGTAGGCCAGGCCAAAGTCGCCTAGCGAATCATGCGATCGAGAAATAGAGCGTGGCCCTGCCTCTCCCCCCCCCCCTTGTCTGTAGCACAGCCTCAAGCCTCAGTTCAGTCCAAAATCTCCAGCTGAAACCTGCTCTAACCACTGCACGGCGCTGCCCCGAGTCTCGGAAAAGCCCCCTCCCAAACTCATTTTCCAGATACATTCCCGAGCATTCAGCAGAGGCGGACACATCGCCACTGGCTGCAAAAACGCAGCAGCAACGCTCCGCCGTCTCCCTCCCAAAATTCAAGGCACGCCAGATCCAGTTTATAAACACACCTGAGAAGGGAGGGAGGGGGCTGGGAGCAGAGAGGGAAGGGGGGGCAACACACCGCAGAAAAAGCCGGCAAATTGAGAGTTCGGCGCCCAGGCATTTTGCACGGAAATTAGGAGGAAATCGGCGTCATAAATCTTTGTCTTTTTGCAATCCTGTCCAAAAAAAAAAAAAAAAAAAAAGGACACATGTAGTTTGGCAGGGATTAGTGGTTTAAGAGCATGCAATGGGGGGGCGGTTTTGAGATGAGAGGGGGAATATCAGCATTCCTGCAATGCCTCTAGATGCAACCCCCCCTCCCCAAAAAAACCACACACACACAGCACAACCACCCAAATCTATCCGTCACCTGACCATGTTTTTTTTTTTGCAAAAGGATGAGTTATATTATGATCCTGCTCCTGCCCCCCCCCCACAACAACACACAACCTCAAGGACGGGAAGCACGCACAGAAAAAAAAAATACAAGGGGGGGGGACGGACAAAATGAACATCCTTGTTCAAGATGGATTCTCTCCCCCCCAGTCCCCCCAGGCAACTGCTTATTCTATAAAGGGGCTGTTGCGTTTCCCAAATTGTGGGGAGTGTCAGAGATCCAGAAAACTGGGGAGGGCCGGGTGTGTGTGTGGGGGGGGTGAGATTAGTTATCAGACACATATCTATAGTGGTGCAGATACAGGAAGGGGAAAAATATAGCAGCTCGTTTCTGCCACCCCCAAATACATGATCTCAGACAGCATCTTCCCTCTGAACATCTCAAGGTGCCCTTTCAAGCATCCTGATCTCTCCAAATTTGGGGGAGGGGTGGGGGCTCAGAAGGGTACCAAAAACAGAGGGGGGTGGGAGAAGGAAGACGCATAGGTCCCGGGGAGATAGGATGGGGGGGCGGGAGAAAGAGAGATAACCTTTTATCCTAATTCAAGCCTTTAAAAACCCAAAAAAATGAAATGCACATTTTTCCCCCCTGCTGGCCAATTCGAGTCACGGTGAGGGACCCCCTCCCAGACCCGGTAAAGTCGCCCCCCGCCCCCCCAAATCCACACACCGAGTCATTTCCTTCCTTTGGTGTTACTCGAGTGTCAATCCAGCTTCTTCCTCAAACAGCCCCCCCACCCCAGACCCGAACCTTGCCGGTTATGGGATGCAGAGCTTGATTTCAAAGGTCTCCCTCCATCCTCATCCCCAGCCAGCCGGTCCTTGGGAGGGGGGGCACATTTGGGAAGGTGCCCCCCCTCCCCGCCAGAGCCTTCGGTTGAAGAGGGGGCCCAGGGGGGATCTGCCCCCAAAGTCATCGCCCGGTGGGCACCCCAATTTCTCATAACAACAGAAGGAACTCAGGAAAGTCGCTATTTCCTTGCATAGCTGCCCTAACATATCTCGCCCCCCCAACCCAACAAAATAACAAGGATTAATACACACAGGTAATTGATAAACAGACACACAAAAAACTAGATATTGCCCCCCACCTCATCGTAAAACTTCAAAACTATTAAGAAAGGGGTGAGAGATCTTTTTCCCCCACACACAAACACTTGCAGGGAAGTTGCAGGGACCCAAAATCTGAAGTTGATTGTTTGGGTTGGGTCAGCACCCCAAAATCGCTGCAGGGGTCGTCCAGCTTTACAGCCCCCCCAAATAAAAAATATATATGTGGGGTGATTGGAAATGACTTGGGAGACCAGGGTTCAAATCTCTCCCCCCTTCACCCGGCCATGAAGTTCGCTGAGTGTGACCTTGGGGGGGGGGACTTGCCATTTCTCTAGGCCTAGTCTACCTCACAGGGTTGTTGTGGAGATTAAAAGATCTTTAGCGGGGGCGGGGGGGAGAGGAGGTGGATATAGAATAAATAAATTAAATCTGGGTCGGATTCCTGGAGCTGTCTCCAACATCAGGCCCTGCTCAGAGCAGACCGGTTGAAAATAGCAGCCAGCTAATTTCAGCCGGTGTGCTCTCGGCAAATCTCTGCTGGCAAACAACCCTTTTTGGGGTCCTCTTCCAGCGTTACAACCGATTGCAGCAAAAAAAACACCTGTTTTGAAGGACATCGAAGGTGCGGTTAAGACCACCAAGTCGTTTTCGTCCCCAAACCTCGTGGCTAGCTGCTTCCCCTCCCCTCTCCGCCCTCCCCCAACCTGCCGTTTTTGGGTCTCCCTAAATAGTTGCCCAGGGACGCAGGTCGCGCTGTGGGTTAAACAACAGAGCCTAGGGCTTGCCGATCAGAAGGTCGGCGGTTCAAATCCCCGTGATGGGGTGAGCTCCCGTTGCTTGGTCCCTGCTCCTGCCAACCTAGCAGTTTGAAAGCACGCCAGTGCAAGTAGATAAATAGGTACGGCTCCGGCGGGAAGGTAAACGGCGTTTCCGTGCGCTGCTCTGGTTCGCCAGAAGCGGCTTAGTCCTGCTGGCCACATGACCCGGAAGCTGTACGCCGGCTCCCTCGGCCAATAAAGCGAGATGAGCACCGCAACCCCAGAGTCGGCCACCACTGGACCTAATGGTCAGGAGTTCCTTTACCTTTTAACTGTTCCTAAATGGGACGCGGGTGGCGCTGTGGTCTAAACCACAGAGCCTAGGGCTTGCCGATCAGAAGGTCGGCGGTTCGAATCCCCGCGGCTTAGTCCTGCTGGCCACATGACCCGGAAGCTGTACGCCGGCTCCCTCAGCCAGTAAAGCGAGATGAGCGCCGCAACCCCAGAGTCGGCCATGACTGGACCTAACGGTCAGGGGTCCCTTTACCTTTAAATAGTTGCACAAACTCCGGAGCGCTTCAAACTGACCCTCCACAAATCCCAGAGGTGGAATCGGACATTGGGTTGGTGGGCAAAGGTTGATTTTCCTCTTTTAATGGTTTCAGAGAGTGAACCAGCTACCTTGGGGTGGAAGGGGGGTAAACAGACACAACTCCCGGGCTCTGTTACCCCAGGCTTACTCCCGTTTTCTGCCTCTGGAAAGGTGATTGGCGGCTCCATACCCCAGAAGTACCCCTACCGTACTTCTCTAGAGGCTTGTCTCCCACAGAGAGGCTTAAGAGGTGACCCCACACCTGCCAACGCCCCACCCCCACCCCAGCAGAGCTTCTTGGAGTTAAATGAAGAATTTTGCAAAGTCATTTTCAGTGCAAATACCACGTTCTGCGCAGAAGGTCGCTGTGTGGAGCTGAACTCAATCAGCTTCAGGGTTTCAACCTTTAACATCTCACGAATATTTCCACATACACACACACCCTTTGAAGGGGGGAAACGACCCTCCAAGGTTATCCCACCCCATAGAAAGGCACCTTGCACTGCCCTTGAACCCTAAACAACGTCCCCCTCCCCTCAAACCACTGGACGGTTGAAGAATCTAGAACCATCAAGTTGGGAGGGAACTCCAAGGCTCATCTAGTCTAGGCTCTGGGGAACCTCTGCCCCCCCAAAAGATGTTCCTGAACTACAACTCCCATCATCGCTGGGCGCTGGTGGGAGTTGTAGTTCAGCAGCACCCAGCAGGCCAAAGGCTCTTCCACACACACACACACCCCTGCCTTACAGTCTACAAGCAGTGGCCAGATTATACTGGCTGATTATTAACTTTGGAGGCGAGCAATCCTAAAACAGACTTGCCTACGCAAGGGTAGGGGAGAGGGGGTTGCTTTCAAGTCGACGCGCATTGGATCCGCCCCCCCCCAAAAAAAATCACTGCCTTGAACTGCCAACTCTTGTCTCCCCACTCCTGAATAAAAGCGAAGCCTTAAATCACTAAAGGGAGAGGTGCATTTTTGAACCTGTCCCCATTGCCTCAAAATTGGCATTTCTCTGCTCCCTAGAAAAAGGACGACCCGGCCCCCCACCCTGGTGGGAACTGCCTTTGAGCCCCCACCCTAAAGATCCCCCAGAGTAGATCCCTGGAGGAGCCGTAATAAGAAATGAAACAGCCGAAGAAATCCCCCATCATGGCCGGCTTATGGCATCGATCCTTATGAGCCTTACCCCTCGATGCTACCCCTCCAGGGTAGTTAACCTCACCCAGCCAGCTCTGCCCCCCCCCATTCCCTGCCTTAAATCACCCACGGGGGTGACTGGTGGTACAAAACATTCCCCACCACTTAGGGAGTCAAATTGCCATCTTTTCCACCACTCACCCCCCCCTCTCCAGAGGTAGTTACCCCAGATTACTGCCACCAAGGCAGTTGCCCTCAAATAACCACCCTTCCTCTTTTGCTGCCCCCCCCCAGATCCTCCACCCAATTTAACCCCCTAAATTTTGACTGGCCGGAAATCTCCTTGCGCCGTTCGATCAGTACAAAGCCCTGGCTCATCTGTAACCCCGAGGTAGTTACCCCAGAGTTGCCAGGTTTTCCATTGGCATTTTCCCCAACTCACAACAGGTATTTCCAGCAGGAAAAGTGATCCTCTGTCACTACCCCCCCCCGCAAGAATTTCTACCTCTCTCCCACCCCCGAGAGACCTTGCCACAGTGGGATCCAGCCCAGATTTCTCCATGACGCCTCGGCCACGCTGAATATCTCCCTCCGTCCCTAACTGAGGTAGTTACTTTGGGTTAGTTACCCCAGTTGCTCCTCCCTCAATTCGGGGGGGGGGGGGAAGGAGTGGGGAAAAACCCTTGCTAGGCCTGAATTTGCTGTGTGACAGATATATTCAAGTACATATTGTATAGGGTTTTCTGTCCCTAGACAAAGTAGTTACCCCTGAATTATTTCCTCCCTTGCTGGAGGGGGGGGGGCGGCAGAGAATCCCTGTCCTTGCCTAAAATTGCCTTAAGGCTCACTGTCAGGACCAACCAGAGGCAACTACCCTGCGGCAGTTACCCCCCCTAAGTATGTTCCCCCCAAGTTTACATACCCTAGGTCTCCCCTGCTTCACAGCCCAAAAAAAGCGGCAGGTAGTTAACGCCCTACCCCCCAATATGCATTACTACAAAAACCGCCTCTTCCCCCAAATCGCAAGGTAGTTACCCCAAGGTGAGTTAGCCAAATTGCCTGAAATTTGCTGCAGTTGCTTACCCCCCCCTCCGAAGGAGATCCCCCCCCACTCCGTCACTAGCCCCAATTCTCTGCAGGTAGTTCCCCCATGAGATAAGTTACCCCACGGGTGAGTTACCCCTGATCTCCCCCACTTGCCTGAAATCACTGCAGGTAGTTATCCCTGAGACGACCACCCTGTTTCCCCAAATCGCTGAAGGTAGCAACCCCCCCCCAGGTGAGTTACCCCGGGAGTGAGTTCCCCCGGGGTGAATTACCCCCGATCCCCCCCACTTGCCTGAAATCATTACAGGTAGTTATCCCTGAGGCTAGTTACCCCAGACCACCACCACCCAGTTCCCCCAAATTGCTGAAGGTAGCACCCCCCAGGGGTGAGTTACCCCAGGGGTGAGTTACCCCAGGAGTGAGTTACCCCCAATCTACCTCACTTGCCTGAAATCACTGCAGGTAGTTATCCCCAAGGCAAGGTAACCCAGAGCCCCATTCCCTGTTTCTCCAAATCGCAGGTAAGTTACCCCAGGGGTGAGTTACCCCAGGAGTGAGTTACGCCCGATCCCTCCCACTTTCCTGAAACCACTGCAGGTAGTTTCCCCAAGGCAAGGTAACCCAGACCCCTGTCCCATTTCTCCAAATCGCAGGTGAGTTACCCCAGGGGTGAGTTACCCCAGGGGTAAGTTACCCCCGATCCCCCCCCACTTGCCTGAAATCACCGCAGGTAACCCAGGCAAGGTAACCAGGACCCCCCCCCCCCGCCGTTTCTCCAAATCGCAGGTGAGTCACCCCAGGGCGCGAGCAAGCTTGCCTAAAATCCCTGTAGGTTTCTAACCCCTCCTGGCAAGGACAGTTCCCCTCAGGTGCTTCGCCTCTGTGCAGCTAGTACCCATCCCCCCAGGTGAGTTCCCCACACAGATGAGGACCAGGGGTCAAGGGGAAAAGGCCCACTGGCCTGAAATCACTGCAGGTATGTATCCCCATGGCAAGGTATGTATCCCCCTTCCTCCAAATCGCAGGTGAGTCACCCCAGGGCGCGCTGTAAGCTTGCCTAAAATCCCTGTTGGTTTCTAACCCCTCCTGGCAAGGACAGTTCCCCTTAGGTGCTTCGCCTCTCTGCAGCTAGTACCCACCCCCCAGGTGAGTTCCCCACACAGGTGAGGGCCAGGGGTCAAGGGGAAAAGGCCCACTGGCCTGAAATCACCGCAGGTATGTCTCCCCATGGCAAGCTAACCCAGACCCCCCTTCCCTGTTTCCCCAAATCGCAGGTGAGTCACCCCAGGTGAGTCCCCTTCCCACCCACACAGGTGAGTCCACTCCCCGGCCAGGGGCGGAGGGAAGGCGGCCCACTCGCCTGAAATCGCTGTAGGGGTGGATGATCCAGGCTCCGGCGGACTTGACCCGCTCCTGCTCCCGCTCGACGGCCTTCTGCGAGCCGAACATCCGCAGCGAGAACTTGTTGACGCCCGGCTGGAGCATGGCGCTGAACTGGCGCTGCATGAAGCTGGCCTGGCTGCCGCCCGGCTCGCCCTCCGACGGGGCGCCCGCCGCCCCCGATGACGCCCCTTCCTCGGCCGCCTTGGGGGAGCCGTCGGCGCTGCAGGAGAAGGAGACCTTGGGCTGGGAGGAGGGCGCCGGATCGGGGCCGCCGACGCCCTCCTCGCCGCCCCCCCGACGGCACTCTCCGTTGGGGGAGCCCCCCTTGCCGGCGCGGCTGCCCATGCCGCCTCCGCGCAGGGACAGCAGCCGCCCCTTCGAGGCCGGAGACGCCGCCGGCGAGGACGCGGCCGGAGAGGCGCAGCCCGAGGATGCTGCGGATGCTGCGGATGCTGCGGCAGTGCGCGCCCCGCCGCCGCCGCCTCCGCCGCCGCCGCCCGTCCGCATGCTGGACCCGCCGCGCAAGCCAGCCCCACCAGCCCCTCGGCTGCTGCTGCTGCTGCTGCAGCGGCGGCGACGGCGGAGGAGAGCGGGGAGGAGAGGCAGAGACGGGGAGGGGAGGGGAGGAGGAGCGTCGAGGGCCGGGGGAGGGGCTGGCTGGCAGGGGAGGGGGGAGGGAGGGAGGAAGAGGAAGGGGAAGGTCAAAGAGAGGGAGGGGGGACAAGGGCAAAGGATGGAGAGGGAGGGGAGGGGAGAGGGAGGTCAAGAGAGGGGGGCGGGGAGGAAGAGGGAGGGCAAAGAGGGGGGGGAGAGAAGGGCAAAGGATGGAGAGGGAGGGTTGGGGAGAGATGGGGAGGGAGGGGAAGGTCAAGAGAGGGGGGAGGGGAGGAAGGGGAAGGTCAAACAGAGGGGGGAGAGAAGGGCAAAGGATGGAGAGGGAGGGTTGGGGAGAGATGGGGAGGGAGGGGAAGGTCAAGAGAGGGGGGAGGGGAGGAAGGGGAAGGTCAAACAGAGGGGGGAGAGAAGGGCAAAGGATGGAGGGGAGGGGAGGGAAGGGGAGGTCAAGAGAGAGGGGGAGGGGAGGAAGGTCAAAAGGGGGAGGGGAGAGAAGGGGGAGGGGAGAAAGGTCAAATAGAGGGGGGAGGGGAGAGAAGGGGAGGGAGGGGAGGTCAAGAGAGAGGGGGAGGGAGGAAGGGGAAGGTCAAAGAGAGAGGGGGAGAGAAGGGCAAAGGAGGGAGGGGGGAGAAGAGGAGGGAGTGGAAGGTCAAGAGAGAGGGGGGAGGGAAGGTAGGTCAAACAGGGGGAGGGGAGGAAGGTCAAAGAGAGAGGGGGGAAAGAAGGGCAAAGGGTGGAGGGGGAGGGGAGGGAGGGAAGGTCAAGAGAGAGGGGGAGGGGAGGAAGGTCAAACGGGGGAGGGGAGAGAAGTGGAGGGAGGGGGAGGTCAAGAGGGGGGAGGAAGAGAAAAGCCAAACGGGGCAGGGAGACAAGGGCAAAAGGATGGAGAGAAGGGGAAGGTCAAGCAGGGACAAGGACAAAGGATGGGGGAGAGAAGGAAGAGTAGGGTCAAGAGGGGAGAGGGAGGTCAAACAGAGGGGGACAGGGGCAAAAGATGGAGAGGAGGGGAGGTCAAGAGAGAGGGAAGGAGGGGAGGGGTAAAGGGAGAGGGATGGGAGGGAGGTCAAACAGAGAGGGGGGAAGGAGTGGAGTGTAATGGTAGGAATGATGGGGAGGAAGGTCAAGGAGGGGAGGAAGGTCAAGAGAGTACGGGAGGGAGGAGGAAAGGGAGGGAGGTCAGAGAGAAGGGGCAAAGGGGAGAAGGGAGATGGTGAAGAAGGAAGGAACAGGAGGGAAGGAAAGAGGGAGGCAAGAAGGTTAAGCAGAAGGAAGGAGAGAAAGGAAGAATAAATGGGAAGAAAGGAGGAGGTGGGAATGAAGGTCAAAAGTGCAGGGGGATGGAAGAAATGGTGCTTTTTTAAAAAAAAATGGTGCCTCGACTTTCCATTATGGCGACCGTAACCCAGGTTTAAGGTGCTATTTGGCGATTAGTTTATACAGTGGTACCTCGGGTTACATACACTTCAGGTTGCAGACTCCGCTAACCCACAAATAGTACCTCAGGTTAAGAACTTTGCTTCAGGGTGAGAACAGAAATCGTGCAGCAGCAGCAGCAGCAGGAGACCCCATTAGCTAAAGTGGTGCTTCAGGTTAAGACACATAGCTGTCAACTTACAGATTTGAAAATAAGGGACCAGCAGCCTCGGAAATAAGGGATCAGCAGCCAAAATAAGGGATTTTCCGGGCACAGGTTATGTTCAACTTCTGAGCCCCTCCGAGCCAAAGGCAGAAAGCCCAGCCAGCAGCCAAACGAAGCCTCATCAATAAGGGACAGCAGCGGGACATGGCGCTGGGATAAGGGACTTTCCCGCCAAATAAGGGACACTTGACAGCTATGGGTTAAGAACAATTTCAGGTTAAGAACGAACCTCCGGAACGAATTAAGTTCGTAACTAGAGGTACCACTGTATATCCAATGCCAGCCGGGGCAACTGTTTGGCCGCTATGAGAACAGGGTGCTGGACCAAGATGGACATCCAGCCTCATTGAGCTGCCTCTTCTGATAGATTATGGAGGAGATTTCTGCCCAAATGCTTAGGCTGCCTCCGTGGGTTAAGACTGCGGCCTGATGCGACCCAGAATTTCCATGCTGACCCACACACCTCCCCATTTTGCCGCCGGAGAGGCTTCTAATTTAGGCTGCCCATGCTCAAGAAAGAGGGCGAAATAGTATTAGTGTCACAGCCCATAATACTCAGGTCCCGGGATGCAGAGCAGCCTAATTTCATATGCAAATGCATGAAGGCATTTTTTTAAAATAAAAAATTAAGTGGAAGTGGTGTCTGGATGGGGAAGCAGGGAATCAGTTGTGAATATTTCGCTTTAGATGCAGAGAGCATTTCAGCCTTGCATTGGCCCTTAAAGCAGCCCCATGGGGCAGGCTATTCTCGGGCTTGGGTACCCATTTTCCAGACAGCAAAACTGAGCGGAAGTGGCTTGCAAATCTGTGCCGGAGGACCAACGTTGACCTTGCTCTCCAGTTTACATCCTTGACAGAACGGGAGCTCGCGTTCTGAAATCGGGGAGGTGTAGTGGTTAGAACCACCTTCCCCAACTGAACAATATCCAGATGTTTCGAGTTCAAGCTGGGGATAGTGGCAGCTGCTGTCTGAAAACATCTGGAGTAAAGAACTAGGCTAGCTGCTCACATCCTCTCAGCCTGACCTACTCTGCAGGGTTATTGTGGCGCTTAAATGATGCGACGGGGTGGAGACAACCATGCAGATCTTTAAGTGTGCGGAAGGGATACAAAAAATAATGTAGAACTTCATGCGGTGCATAAACTACGTAACTCACTCCTGCAGGGGCAGCTACCAAGCTTAAAAAAAAAAGGTAAAGGACCCCTGACCGTTAAGTCTAGTCGCAAACGACTCTGGGGTTGCAGCGCTCAACTCGCTTTACTGGCCGAGGGAGCCAGCGTTTGTCCGCAGACAGTTTTTCCGGGTCATGTGGCCAGCAGGACTGAGCCGCTTCTGGCGAAACCAGAGCAGCGCACGGAAATGCCGTTTACCTTCCCGCCGGAGCGGTACCTATTCATCTACTTGCACTTTGACATGCTTTCGAACTGCTAGGTGGGCAGGAGCAGGGACCGAGCAACGGGAGCTCACCCCGTCATCGTGGGGATTCGAACTGCCGACCTTCCGGTCGGTGAGTCCTAGGCTCTGTGGTTTAACCCACAGCTACCAAGCTAGAGGAAGGTTTGAAGCAGGGTTTTGAGCTCTAAGGCCGACGCTAAGGCAAGTTTCTTCTCTATAACCAACCCTTAGAATTTGTTTTTATACTCTCCCATTTTATTTCTTAACACCTTTTAGTGCTACGTTTTGTTGTTTTAATTTACAGTGGTTAAGTACTTAATTCGTTCCGGAGGTCCGTTCTTAACCTGAAACTGTTCTTAACCCGAAGCACCACTTTAGCTAATAGGGCCTCCTGCTGCCGCCGTGGCACGATTTCTGTTCTCATCCTGAAGCAAAGTTCTTAACCTGAGGTACTATTTCTGGGTTAGCGGAGTCTGTAACCTGAAGCGTCTGTAACCCGAGGTACCACGGTATTGTTTTATCTCATTGTTTTATTGTTCTAACTCCCCTAAACTGTGAGGCTGCCAGAAGCTGAGCTGGGGCTGAGCACTTTAGCAAAAGATCGAGCCAGATTACTGCCACCAGACCTCCACTTTCATGATGTAACCGTGATGTATGAGTGATCTAGTTTGGAGAGGATGTAACATGGGGATTAGCAGCTAATAAAAGTTTGGGTTCTCTTTTGTTCGGGGCTTCCATCTTGTTCCACCTTGTGGCAGGTGGGAGTCCTGTCGCGACAGTCTTCAATCAAGACCAAGCCTACTGGCTGCTGTTTTGCTCTGGTATTCCTGGCTGGTGTCCTTGGTTTTTTTGTCAGATTTCTCCGTTAACAGTTGTAAACCCTACACAAATCTGGAGTGGTTTGATGGCGCCTTGTACACCTCCTTCTGGCAACTGCTGCAGCCAAGCTGGTGCCAAACGTCTCGCTCTGCTTTCCTTCGGACCCCCATCTTTGAGGCAGAGAGGGGGTGGTCCTGTCATCTGGGTAGTCCAGGACCTCCAGACGCGCTGCCCAGGGGAGGTCGCTTGAGTGCTGCTAGCACAGCGGTTTGACTTCACCCCTGGAGGTGAACCCCATTGCCTCTCAAGGCAGATAGATAAAGGTAAAGGGACCCCTGACCATTAGGTCCAGTCGTGGCCGACTCTGGGGTTGTGGCACTCATCTCGCTTTACTGGCCGAGGGAGCCGGCGTACAGCTTCCGAGTCATGTGGCCAGCAGGACTAAGCCGCTTCTGGCGAACCAGAGCAGCGCACGGAAATGCCGTTTACCTTCCCGCCGGAGCGGTACCTATTGATCTACTTGCACTTCGTGCTTTCGAACTGCAAGGTTGGCAGGAGCAGGGACCGAGCAATGGGAGCTCACCCCGTCACTGCGGGGATTTGAACCGCCGACCTTCAGATCTGCAAGTCGTAGGCTCTGTGGTTTAACCCACAGTGCCACCCGCGTCCCTGATAGATACCAACATACAAATTCAAGGGCTGTTGATGGCTAAGCCACGATGGCTTTGCCCCGTGTCCACAGCAGCGGCGCTTCCAGAAACCACAGAAGGGGAATGTGCCCATGTGTGCCTGAATCCTGTTTGCGGTCCAGCCACTTTAAGAACAGGATGTTGGTCCAGATGGGTCGTTGATCCATCAGGGCTCGTCTTCTGTCCTTACGATGCTGTTCTGCCTTTGCCTCGGAACGACTTTCGCCATTCCCTTTCTCCTCACTTTTCTGCCGGGTGGGATTTCATTTCAAAACACGATGCACCATTCTGCAAAGCGTTCGAGACCTATTTGGCCTTTCCTCGCACGTCCTTCTGTCTGCTTTTCCTGGGGCTGTCTGGCCCCTGGGAGTGGCTGTTTGGCTGAGTCCTGTATGGCAATGAGCCGAGAGGCACAGGCAAGGCAGCGATGACATTTTGGAAGGTGTGTTTATGTGTGTGTGTGTGTGTGTGAGAGAGAGAGAGAGAGAGAGAGAGAGCGCACGACCGGCAGACAGACAGACAGAGTTATCTCCTCCCACTCTTGATGCCAGCAGAAGAGCTGTTTGTGCCCATGCACAAAAACTGCATCCGTGCTTAAACACATGAGTTTTTGCATGCCTTCCGACTAGGAAAGAGAGAGGGGGAAGGCAAGTGTTGACTCAGTAAGAGTGTCACAAGATACAGTGAGTGACTGGGTGGCTTTAAGAGAGGATTAGACCAATTCATGGAGGATGTGTCTGTCCTGGCCCTTCTCAGAAAAACGTCAAGGATTGAATAAAGGGCTTTGGCATGCAAAGCAGATGTTCTGCCCTTGAGCTGAGGGCCTTCTCTGGAAGATCAAGTAAGATTCCAGTCCTCATTGGGTTTTTTTTTTAAATAAAGTGGTTTTTGTTGCCGTTTTTTAGCTCTCTTTTTTAATGCTTTAGGTAAAGGTAAAGGGATCCCTGACCATTAGGTCCAGTCGTGACCAACTCTGGGGTTGCGGCGCTCATCTCGCTTTACTGGCCGAGGGAGCCGGTGTATAGCTTCCGGGTCATGTGGCCAGCAGGACTAAGCCGCTTCTGGAGAACCAGAGCAGCACACGGAAACGCCGTTTCCCTTCCTGCTGGAGCGGTACCTATTTATCTACTTGCACTTTGACGTGCTTTTGAACTGCTAGGTTGGCAGGAGCAGGGACTGAGCAACGGGAGCTCACCCCGTCGCAGGGCTTCGAACCGCCGACCTTCTGATCAGCAAGTCCTAGGCTCTGTGGTTTAACCCACAGCGCCACCCGCGTCCCTAACCAAGTTTGTAATTCCATTTTTTAAAAAAAAGAAAAGAAAGGAGATTGGTCTGTCATGGCTTATTTTTGAAAAACCCGTGCTGGGGCTCAGTAATCACATCCTTTTCTAAGGGTAAGAAAGAATAATAAAATAATGATAATAATAATAATAATATATAGATGTCCATCACTTCGAAAATAAGACTGGGAGACAAGGGGCCTCATCACAACTTAACAGTATCCTGTAAGTGACTCATGAATTTATTTACACTTGAGGGAAATAAGAAGCTTGCATATACCGTATACGTTGTTTTATAACCTTGATTACATTTTACTGTCATTTGGGTGTTTTTGTTTTCCTCTGTTTGTTTTTCGTTTCTGTGTAGTTCTTTTCTTCCCCCTTCGTTTTAATTCACCGTGAAACTTTTAATAAAATATAAATATTTAAGAAACCCAAAAATTAACAGTATCCTGCAGGAAGACTCGCTATCTAGGCCGCTCACGGCTCGCTATCCATGCTGCAGAATTTGGTTGCGGGCCGCAATCACTGCCATAATCCTCAAACGCGGAGGGAAAGAGTCGAGGGAGCTGATAGGAGAGACCAAAAGAGCCTCTGTTTAAAAAACATTCTACCTTCCAGTTCTGAAGGAGCCAGCTGCTTCTGGGGCCACAACCAGTGGACCCGACACTAAACCGTTCTGATCTCAGCCACAGGGAGAGCAGCAAAATTGTCATTTAAAAATATAAGAGATGCATCCTTTCCGGTTTGTTTGTTCGCCTCTTTAACCCAAACGCATCCAGTGTCCTAACTCTCGCTCCCGATTTCAGCTGTGCGGCGCTTAGCAAAGTTAGCGCAGCAGAACCTCCATTTGCAAGAGCAGTGTACCTCTCAGCACTCGCTGCTCAGGGACGACAGTGCCAATGCAATGTCTAATAATAATAATAATAATAATAATAATTTATTATTTGTACCCCGTCCATCTGGCTGGGTTTCCCCAGCCACTCTGGGCGGCTTCCACAAAGACCAAAAATACACTAAGATGTCGCACATTAAAAACTTCCCTGAACAGGGCTGCCTTAAGATGTCTTCTGAATGTCAGGTAGTTCTTTGACATCTGGTGGGAGGGCATTCCACAGGGCGGGCGTCACCACCGAGAAGGCCCTCTGCCTGGTTCCCTTGTAGCTTTGCTTCTCGCAATGAGGGAACCGCCAGAAGGCCCTCAGCGCTGGACCTCAGCATCCAGGCTGAACAATGGGGGTGGAGATGCTCCTTCAGAGGCCGTTTAGAGCTTTCAAGGTCAACACCAACACTTTGAATTGTGCTTGGAAACGTACTGGGAGCCAGTGTAGGTCTTTCAAGACCGGTGTTATGTGGTCTCGGCGGCCGCTCCCAGTCACCAGTCTAGCTGCCACATTCTGGATTAGTTGTAGTTTCCGTGTCACCTTCAAAGGCAGCCCCACATAGCATGCACCACTCTGGTCAGACAGTCTGAGGGCAGGTAGGGTCTCATCCTGCATAACAGATGGAACTGGTAGACAGCTGCCCTGGACACAGAATTGACCTGCACCTCCATGAACAGCTGTGAGTCCAAAATGACTCCCAGGCTGCACACCTGGTCCTTCAGGGGCACAGTCACCCCATTCAGGACCAGGGCGTCCTCCACACCAGCCCGCCCCCTGTCCCCCAGAAACAGTACTTCTGTCTTGTCAAGATTCAACCTCAATCCATTAGCCACCATCCATCCTCCAACTGCTTGCTAGTTTCTACGGCTTGCTAGTGTCAACAGGCATTGGGCGCCAAGATCGGTAGCGGGTTAGGCCCTCTTGGTAGTTCCTCTGCCCTCAAACTGGAACGTGTCCAGAGGAGGGCAACCAAAATGGTCAAAGGCCTGGAAACGATGCCTCCTTCTTTGGAGGTCTTTAAGCAGAGGCTTGACAACCATATGTCAGGAGTGCTCTGGTGGTGTTTCCTGCTTGGCAGGGGGTTGGACTCGATGGCCCTTGTGGTCTCTTCCAACTCTATGATTCTATGATTCAAACGCTCATGGGTTGGCAGCCCAGGGGAGGGAGTTCTGTGGGGCAGCCCCTAAGCAGTGGAGCTCCTTCCTGACAGAGGTATGCCTGGTGTCTTCAGTGTACAACTTCTGGCAAAAGCTCAAGACCAGGGGTCAGCAAACTTTTTCAGCAGGGGGCTGGTCCACTGTCCCTCAGACCTTGTGGGGGGCCGGAATATTTTTTTTTGAGGGGGGGGGGGAATGAAAGAATTCCTATGCCCCACAAATAACCCAGAGATGCATTTTAAATAAAAGCACACATTCTTCTTCTTGTTGTTAAGTCGTTTAGTCGTGTCCGACTCTTCGTGACCCCATGGACCAGAGCACGCCAGGCCCTCCTGTCTTCCACTGCCTCCCGCAGTTTGGTCAAACTCATGCTGGTAGCTTCGAGAACACTGTCCCACCATTTCGTCCTCCATCGTCCCCTTCTCCTTGCACCCTCCATCTTTCCCAGCATCAGGGTCTTTTCCAGGGTCTTCTCTTCTCATGAGGTGGCCAAAGTCTTGGAGCCTCAGCTTCAGGATCTGTCCTTCCAGTGAGCACTCAGGGCTGATTTCCTTCAGAATGGAGAGGTTGGATCTTCTTGCAGTCCATGGGACTCTCAAGAGTCTCCTCCAGCACCAGAATTCAAAAGCATCAATTCTTCGGCGATCAGCCTTCTTGATGGTCCAGCTCTCACTTCCATACATCACTACTGGGAAAACCATGGCTTTCACTATACGGACCTTTGTTGGCAAGGTGATGTCTCTGCTTTTTAAGATGCTGTCTAGGTTTGTCATTGCTTTTCTCCCAAGAAGCAGGCGTCTTTTAATTTCGTGACTGCTGTCACCATCTGCAGTGATCGGAGCAGGGACCGGCAAGCCACTCCAGTATCCCTGCCAAGAAAACTCCATGGACAAAGGACACATTCTACTCATGTAAAAACACGCTGATTCCTGGACCGTCTGCGGGCCGGATTTAGAGTGTGATGCACCAATTGGGAAAAACTGGCCTATGGGATTGATCTCCAGGCAGAGCTGCTCACGGAGTCCCACCTCAACCGTGGCGAGCTGCTGCTGGGTCACTGAGCTGGGTTGGCCAATGCTGTAGCTCAGTATAAGGGAGCTTCCATCTTTCCTACTTAATTCCATTTTTTGAAAATTCAGAACCATGTGGACTAGCACCTTACTTTGCCTTTAGAGGAAAAGAACACTCAGTGGAAGAGCTGCATCATAGGCCAATGGTCTGACTCAGTATTAATCAGCTTCCTGCATTCCCAGTGCTCCGTGGGCTTTTCACAGAATTGCGGAGTTTGGAAGGGACCCTGAGGGTCATCTAGACCAACCCCCTGTGCTGCAGGGTCTTTTCCCAATGTGGGGCTCGAACTCACAACCTTGAGATTAACAGCCCAATGCTCTTATCAACTGAGCTACCCCAGCAGCACCGAATTCAATAATAATAATAATAATAATAATAATAATAATAATAATAATACAGTGGTTACATACGCTTCAGGTTACAGACTCCGCTAACCCAGAAATATTACCTCAGGTTAAGAACTTCGCTTCAGGATGAGAACAGAAATCGTGCTCCGGCGGCGCGGCGGCATAAGGAGCCCCATTAGCTAAAGTGGTGCTTCAGGTTAAGAACAGTTTCAGGTTAAGAACGGACCTCCGGAACGAATCAAGTACTTAACCCGAGTTACCACTGTAATAATAGATTATTTATACCCTGCCCATCTGCCTGGGTTTCCCCAGCCACTCTGGGAGGCTCCCAACAGAATATTAAGAACACTAATAAAAAAGCGATAAAACATCAAACGTTAAAAACTTCCCTAAACAGGGCTGCCTTCAGATGTCTTCTAAAAGTCAGATAGTTGTTTATCTTCCTGACATCTGGTGGGAGGGAGTTCCACAGGGCCACCACCGAGAAGGCCCTCTGCCTGGTTCCCTGCAACCTCACTTCTCGAAGGGAGGGAACCACCAGAAGGCCCTTGGAGCTGGACCTCATTGATGCTGTATTTTGATTTCCACTTTAAAGCTGGGCAGCTTTTTACTTATTATGACGCTTGCCAGCTTCGAGGGTTTCCCTTTTCGGGCAAGAAATGTAAACATCTAAATGCACAAATGGGTAATATTAATAATAATAAACCTGCCCAGTTTTCTGCTTCTTGCTCACGTTGCCCTGCGACCGAATTTAAGCAAGGGACTCGGGCATATAATGTAGATATTAGGGAGCCAAATCGCATCGCAACCTTCAGCTGAAAACTTACCCACGGGCTTTAAGGCCCTTGTCAAGAATGAGAGAGATTCGGAAGTCTGCAGCCGCAATAAGAAACAAGGCACAGAATTGTATTAAAAACCTACTAATTATAGCGCAAACAACACACTCCCTTGGTAACATTCCAGATAACTAATAGGCAGGCTGTGTTTCTAATTTTAGCCACAAGTGAAGCGTTAAGACGCCACAGCCTCTTGCGAGTGAAGCATCCTTATCTTGGAACAGGTAGGGGAAATGTCTTGTGTCGTCGGAATGACGCAGGGACGCAGAAGGGGGCCCTGACTTCGAATCTAGCCCCATCATCCTGTCCTCACAGTGGCCAGCCGGCTGCCCCCATGCGAATCCTACAAGCTGGTTCTCTCCACCTTGAGAACCAGCACTGAATACCTACATTTGTTGTTGTTTAGTCACTTAGTCGTGTCCGACTCTTCGTGACCCCCTGGACCAGAGCACGCCAGGCCCTCCTGTCTTCCACTGCCTCCCGCAGTTTGGTCAAACTCATGCTGGTAGCTTCGAGAACACTGTCCCACCATCTCGCCCTCCGTCATCCCCTTCTCCTTGTGCCCTCCATCTTTCCCAGCATCAGGGTCTTTTCCAGGGAGTCTTCTCTTCTCCTGAGGTGGCCAAAGTCTTGGAGCCTCAGCTTCAGGATCTGTCCTTCCAGTGAGCACTCAGGGCTGATTTCCTTCAGAACGGAGAGGTTTGATCTTCTCGCAGTCCATGGGACTCTCAAGAGTCTCCTCCAGCACCAGAATTCAGAAGCATCAATTCTCCGGCCATCAGCCTTCTTTATGGTCCAGCTCTCACTTCCATACATCACAGCTGGGAAAACCATAGCTTTAACTATACGGACCTCTGTTGGCAAGCTGATGTCTCTGCTTTTTAAGATGTTGTCTAGGTACCT
The DNA here is from genome assembly GCF_964270895.1 of Podarcis filfolensis. Taxonomy (NCBI): domain Eukaryota; kingdom Metazoa; phylum Chordata; class Lepidosauria; order Squamata; family Lacertidae; genus Podarcis; species Podarcis filfolensis. The sequence goes on from NC_139622.1 coordinate 9,167,145, forward strand.
ATATTTTTAGCACCCACAAAATTAGCAAAGATGTATAAAACTGCTTCAAAGGTATGCTGGAAGTGTAAGGAGGAGGAAGGTACTTTATACGATATGTGGAGGACATGCAAGACAACAAAAGCATTCTGTGAAATGATATACAGTGGTACCTTGGTTCTCAAATGCCTTGGTACTCAAACACTGCAAACCCGTGAGTGTTCCGGTTTGCAAACATTTTTCGGAAGCTGAACATGCTCCGTTTTGAGTTTTAACGCTTCCGTTTTGAGTGCCACATTTCTGATTTGAGGTCTGTCTGTTTTTGCTATTTATTTTGCGTTTTTGTAGTAGCAGCTCTTTTTCGTTTTGTTTTTGTGACTGTGCAGAACCCAGTCCAGCTACTGACGGATTGTGTGACTGCAGTACATTGCTTATCGCTTTCATTTTACGGATCAGTGGTAAAATTTTAGATAGTAAAATTCCTGTTCAATTGCTGTTTTAGGGCTTGTTTTTAAAAGTCTGGAACAGATTAATCCGTTCTGCATTACTTTGTATGGGAAAGCGTGCCTTGGTTTTGGAACGCTTTGGTTTAGGAACGGACTTCCAGAACGGATTAAGTTTGAGAACCAAGGTACCACTGTATAACGAGTTGGGAAAAACTTTTGTGGGGGAAAACCAGAAGCTTTTTTATGAGGAATTTTAGATGCAGAGATACCAAAGTTGCAGAAACAATTGTTTATGTACGTGACGACAGCAGCGCGGATGCTAATGGCCCAGAGATGGAAAGGAGATAAAAGTCTCGACCAGAGACCAATGGCTGATGAAGATGATGGACTATGCCGAAATGGCGAAAATGATGGGGAAAACCAGAAACCAGGGAGATAGAAGCTTTAATAAGGAATGGGGAAAATTTACAATTTACTTAAGAGAACGTTGTAAACAACTAAAAGCCTCGGGAGGATTTGAGTAACACTTGCAATGTATTAGAAATTAAGGTGAAAATGGATTATTTCAAGAAAGAGAAAATATATGATATGCAGCAGAAAAGGTTTGATAGTGGAAACCATGGAACAGTGGAGGGGAGTCTAAGGTTTCAAGGGATCCTAAATGTTGATGGTTATGACTAATGTTTGAATTCAACTGTATTCCGTAAAACTGAATAAAAAGTTTGTTTTTTATAAAGAGACTGATGGGAAAGATCTGAAACCAGGAAGACCAAGTATTCTTAAAAGACTGGAATAACTTTCTAACGTATTTGAGAGATCACTGTAAACAGTTGAAACCATTGACAGGAATAACAATGACACTTGTGACGTAACAGGGATTTTGGATACTGTGATTGTATAACAGATACGGATCACCGTAAAAGATGCAGGGATAAAATTTAGAACTGGAGACCGTGGAGGGAAGGAAGGAGGTCTCAAGGTTTGAAAGAACTTTTTTTTTTTTAAAGTGCGAAAATGTTATGTTTATGGTGTATGACTTTTATGTAAAACTAATAAAAATAATTATAAAAATAAAAATGGGGAGTTACTCCGACCCCCCTTTAGAGCTAGCTGTTCAGGGGCGGGAGTCAAGAAAGCACCAATGTCAGTGAAGATAACTCTTTATTCAAAGAAACAAAACAGGCTCAAGGCCTAGTGGTTGCAGCAGCCCTTTCCCAGTAGGTCTTGCCCCAAAGGAACGGCTGCAAGGACTGAGAGTCCCTGCCTTCCCACCGCTAAGGCTCCTCCACCGGTACCTTCTCCAGCAGCCTACGGCTCCATCGTCTCTCTTTACTCCGCCCTCTTCATATCTCTGCTGGTTCTGGGAAACCAGGGAGCAGGGGGGAACTGGTCGCACCAGGAGGAGGAGACTCCCTGGAGTTTGTTGCGGCAGGAGGGGAAGACACTCGTGCCTCATATCATCTCCTGTTTCCCCTTCCTCTCCTGTCTTCCGATTCTGCACTGCTCTCTGCCACGGCCTCTTCCCGCTCACTAAACCCTGTCGCCTCTTCCGCTTCTGCTACCTCTTCCCAGTCTTCTCCTTCTGACCACCCATCGTTGCCCCCACCGCCAATCCCCAGGCTCTGAGCCTTCTTCCATATGGGGGGGGGGAGAGTTTTCCCAGAGCGGGGGTGTTCTCCAGCTGAAAATTTTGTGCTCAGGCCGCCGTATTAACAACGTCGGCTGCCTGCCTCCGGTGGCAGTGAGTTCTGCAGGTCGCGCGGTGCCTTTTGCCTGCCTCAAATCTTTCAGCGCTCAGTTTCATTGGGTTTCCTCAAGCATTCAAGTATTAGAAGGGATAACGTTTTCCTCTCTCCAGCCACTTTCTCTGTAAAGGTAAAGGTAAAGGTAAAGGGACCCCTGACCATTAGGTCCAGTCGTGACTGACTCTGGGGTTGCAGCGCTCATCTCACTTTATTGGCCGAGGGAGCCAGCATACAGCATCCGGGTCATGTGGCCAGCAGGACTAAGCCGCTTCTGGCGAACCAGAGCAGCACACGGAAACGCCGTTTCGCTTCCCGCCAGAGCGGTACCTATTTATCTACTTGCACTTGGACGTGCTTTCGAACTGCTAGGTGGGCAGGAGCAGGGACCGAGCAACGGGAGCTCACCCGTCATTGCGGGGATTCGAACCGCTGACCTTCTGATCCGCAAGTCCTAGGCTCTGTGGTTTAACCCACAGCGCCACCCGCGTCCCTTACCTTATAGAATTCCCGTCATGTCTGGTCTTACCCGCCTTTTCTCTAAACGAAAAAAGAAGAAAAACGCTGCAAGCTTTCCCCAAAGTGGAGCTGTCCCATCCCCCTTAACCATTTGGGCTTTCCATTTTCTGAACCTTTCCCAACTCTGCCATATCCATTCTCAGCTGAGGCGACCAGAACTTCAAGCGGGTATTACTCTCGGTGTTGCTGAACTGCATCTCTCCTTATCCCCCGACCGCCAGCTGAGCTTGAAAAAACACCACGGGCAGAGACTCAGTGCAGAGACACTGCGGGCTGCCTCCTCGCTTCTCAAGTCAAGAGCATTGGCCGAATTCGTTCCCCATCATCGACGGATCAGGAATTCCAGAGGCGAGGCAGATATTTCTTGTAGGCTTTTAATTTACAGGGATTGGCCAAGGGGCGGGGGACAAACACAGCTCTCCTGGTGCATCAAAATGGCCCTCCCCAGGCCACTCTGCCAGAACAAACTTAACCGTTCCCTGATGGGAGAGGATAACACACAGCTGTCAACTTTCCCCTTTTTTAAAAGGGAAATTCCCTTATTCCAAATAGGATTCCTCGCAAGGGGAAAGTTGACAGCTATGGGATAACATCCCCTGCAGGGGAAGCTCGGGACTCGATTCTGTACCCCACAGGCGGCGGTTCGAGGGGGCAGCCCCGTGCCGTGGTACCCAAAAAGTGGCAAGTGGGACGATGAAGGCAGAACCAAAGCAGACAGCGCCAGGCAAGGGAATTTCACCCATATTTCTCTTCCCATGTGGTTCCTATGCTCTGCCGTTGCAAGAACGAATCCCCCAGAAGCTGTGGGGTCTGCTCCAACCAGCCCCCCAAAGGTTCGGGGGCCGGACGGGAGCTGGAGCCTAGCACGTTCGCAATGCCAGCCTTCAGTCATCGCCAACGTGGGCAATCCTGTGAAGGGAAGCTGTGGGTCAAAGCTACCATCTCCTGCCTCCACTAAACTCTCCTGGTTAAGGGCAAAGGTACCCCTTCTCCACAGGGCTGGCAGAGATTCGGGGTGGCAAGCCAAGTACCCTTTGGAGGGGGCACCAAATGACCTAAGCAGCACCAAGCCAGGAAGACGGTTTCCTCCCTTCGATTCTTCACCGTTTGGGCATTTGAAAAACAAACGAAAACAGTGGTTGTATAGAGGTAGCTGGGGCTGATCAGAGTTCTGGGATGGAACGGAGGAAAAGAAAACCTGATGGAGGCTCTGGGCAGAGAGACCGAATACGTTTTGCACGGTGCAAGAAATTCCTCCCCACCGTTTTTCACTCTGGAGGTAGCAGAGCCCGTTCTGAGCCGGATTACGGGGCGACGGAGGGCAGGGTCCCTGGAAAAGCTTCCGAGCCGCCTTCCGGGGTCAGCTGAAGAAGTACGTGGACTCTTTTACCTTCTCCAGGTCGAAGTCACCTGGAAGGGAAAGAAAGTGTGTAACATTCAGAATACAAGGAGAGGCCGGATTTACGTATAAGCTAAACAAGCTATAGATTAGGGCCCCACTCTCTTGGGGGCCCCCAAAAAAATTAAAGGGGAAAAAAACACCTGGATGTACGTTTCCAAAATATAAGATTAAAGACAAATAAAATAAAACCTACATCCAGCAACAGTGTTTTGTGTTGGGTAGGCTCCTACGATGTAAGTCATGGGCCCCGCCTGCTAGCCTGCTCCCTAAAATATCACCGGTTTGCTCCTTTCTATATATAGGGTGCCTAGCTCCCGTTGCTCGGTTCCAGCTCCTGCCAACCTAGCAGTTCGAAAGCACGTCAAAGTGCAAGTAGATAAATAGGTACCACTCCGGCGGGAAGGTAAACGGCGTTTCCGTGAGCTTCTCTGGCTCGCCAGAAGCGGCTTAGTCCTGCTGGCCACATGACCTGGAAGCTGTACGCCGGCTCCCTTGGCCAATAAAGCGAGATGAGCGCCGCAACCCCAGAGTCGGCCACGACTGGACCTAATGGTCAGGGGTCCCTTTACCTTTACCTCACATTCAGCATGGACTGGTTGCATGACAATATGTGCAAACGGCTTGAGTTACCTATTAGGTCCATCAATTACCATGCAGCATATATTCAACACAAAAAACAGAGGCAATTTGTTGTTGAAAAAGGACAGCTGGACATAGAAAGGGCCCGTTACCTTCAGTAGCTTAGGGTCTCATCAAACCGAAATCCGGCCCTAATCCTGCCCTCCCATGGCGGAAAACCAGCTGCCCGTGGAAAACTGACCTGAGCACAAAAGCCCCATCCCCTCCTGCGGCAACCAGAATCGGTTCCTTCCCTGCGAGAAGTGAGGTTACAGGGAACCAGGCAGAGGGCCTTCTCGGTGGTGGCGCCCTCCCTGTGGAACGCCCTCCCACCAGATGTCAAAGGAATAAACAACTATCTGACTTTTATAAGACATCTGAAGGCAGAACTGTTTTGGGAAGTTTTTTAATGTTTGATGTTTTATCGTGCTTTTAATATTCTGCTGGGAGCCGCCCAGAGTGGCTGGGGAAACCCAGCCAGATGGGCAGGTATAAGCACTAAATAATAAGAATAATAGTTCTATTGGGATTGTAGTTCCATTTGTGTTTTACAAGCTGGTCTCTGACCGTAATAAATTTCATTAGAAATAATAATAATTGTTGTTGTTGTTATTTAGACCTGGAAGCGGGGAAACATCTTCTCAGCTTCAAAAGCAAATTGGAAATTTGAGGACGAAATTAATGGACTATGCAGAATTGGACAAAATGACAGGAAGGATTCGAAACCTGCGGGACCGGAGATTTACAGAAGATTGGAAGAAGTATATGAATTATTTGAAGAGCAACTGTCATCAACAAATTACGCTAGTAGGACTACAATAAGTTTTGTAAGGAGAAATATACGAAGTGTTGCAAAGTAGAAAAAGACAGAGATATTGGTTATGAGTTTGAAATGTAATAGGGAAGATAAGAAACGCATACTGAGAGAATAAAGTGGAAAATTTTCAGACAGGATTGATGGAAGTCAAAATTTTGAATAAGATGCAAAAGTATGTTTAATTATTGTTGAAAATGATATGTTAAAAAAACTAATAAAAAATTATATATTAAGAAAGGAAATTTGAGGATGGAAGCAGAGAGAAGAGAAGGGAAGGGAAGGGAAGGGAAGGGAAGGGAAGGGAAGGGAAGGGAAGGGAAGGGAAGGGAAGAGACAAGACTCTGTAGAAACTGGGCAGCCAGCCACAGATCCCCTGAAGAGGGTTTGTGTACGACTACAGAGATGAACTGAGAGCAGCAACAGAACACCCCAGGGAGGAAGATTGAAGGAGGTGGAAACTGCCTTTGAAATAAAGCTTTAGATAGCGGCTTCCCACCTCCAGAGCGGCAGATGGTGATGGGAGTCTTTGGCTACAATTCAGGTGAGGTTTCTTTGGGCGGGGGGGGGGGGGCAGATACTTATGCCCCTTCTGCCAAAAAACCAACAAGAAGGCTGGACCAGAACGGTTGGTCTAAACCAGGGCTGCATTGGGAGCAAACCTGTGGATTTTATACTTTGAAGGAAGGAAGGTCCCGGGAGACGCTGTGGGATCGGGCCCATTTAGTCCCACGTCTGCAGGTGGTGCTGTGGGTTAAACCACAGAGCCTAGGACTTGCCGATCAGAAGGTCGGCGGTTCGAATCCCCGCAACGGAGTGAGCTCCCGTTGCTCAGTCCCTGCTCCTGCCAACGTAGCAGTTCGAAAGCACGTCAAAAGTGCAAGTAGATAAATAGGTACCGCTCCGGCGGGAAGGTAAACGGCGTTTCTGTGCGCTGCTCTCGTTCGCCAGAAGCGGCTTAGTACTGCTGGCCACATGACCCGGAAGCTGTACGCCGGCTCCCTCGGCCAATAAAGCGAGATGAGCGCCGCAACCCCAGAGTCGGCCACGACTGGACCTAACGGTCAGGGGTCCCTTTACCTTACCTGTTCTCACAGCGGCCGACTGGGTGGCAGGGAGTTCCGCAGCTAAACAGGCCTGTCCTGGACCTTCCGACGTCCAGGTTCAGATCCAGTGTCAGGGTGACACACGGAACTTTTTACAAACTTCCGCCCCACGTCCCCTCGCTTGTCTGAAAGTTCCCAGACACAGCAACCTCTCCTCGTTGGGTGCGACAGGGAGACACGGAACCCACAGCGATGCTACAACCATGAGGACTAGGAACCTGGCTTTGTTTCAAGCCAGTCGCCTGTCCCCTGCAGTTTGGAGCTAAAAGGCCAATTCCACGTGGAAGGCCACGTAGGGGGTGAGAAAGGCCAGGAGCCCCCCATGCGAATCTTGGTCCAAGCTGCGAAATCAGAGAAAGCAGGAATTGCGATATTGGCTGGGATGTGGAGCTGATGAGCCCGAGGCGAGTGAAATGTTAAAAACCGCCCCATGAAACGCCAAGGATGGCTACCATTTGGACTACTGCAATGCGCTCTACGTGGGGCTACCTTTGAAGGCGACCCAGAAACTGCATTTAATCCAGAATGCGGCGGCTAGACTGGTGACTGGGGGCGGCCGCCGGGACCACATAACACCGGTTCTGAGAGATCTGCATTGGCTCCCAGTATGTTACTGAGCACAATTCAAAGTGTTGGTGCTGACCTTTCAAGCCCTAAATGGCCCAGTATCCCTGAAGGAGCATCTCCACCCCCATCGTTCAGCCCGGACACCTGGGTCCATCTCCTGAGGGCCTTCTGGCGGTTCCCTCCCTGCGAGAAGTGAGGTTACAGGGAACCAGGCAGAGGGCCTTCTTGGTGGTGGCGCCCGCCCTGTGGAACGCCCTCCCTTCAGATATGAAGGAAATAAGCAGCTATCTTCTTTTTAAAAGACATCTGAAGGCAGCCCTGTTTAGGGAAGTTTTTAATATTTAATGCTGTCTTGTTTTTAACACTTGATTGGAAGCCGCGCAGAGTGGCTGGGGAAACTCAGCCAGATAGGCGGGGTATAAATATATTATTATTATTATTTTATTATTATTATTAAAGAGTTTGGCACGCGCGGCAGAATGCCAACTGCGTTTTTTTACGCTAATCGGGCTTTGCCTGGATTCTCTCTTGTTACCAACAAACAGGTGAGCCAAACATAGAGTCGGGAGCCAAAATGAAGAGGCTTAAAAGATAAGATTATGAAGAGTTCAGCATGGCTAGGAAGGGAGGTGATGAAGGAGGGGGGTGAAGAATTAGGCAACGCATGGGGCAGTGTTGACTGGGAGCGGCCGCCGAGACCACATAACACCGGTCTTGAAAGACCTACATTGGCTCCCAGTACGTTTCCGAGCACAATTCAAAGTGTTGGTGCTGACCTTTAAAGCCCTAAACAGCCTCAGTCCAGTATACCTGAAGGAGTGTCTCCACTGCCATCGTTCTGCCTGGACACTGAGGTCCAGCTCCAAGGGCCTTCTGGCGGTTCCCTCACTGCGAGAAGCCAAGTTACAGGGAACCAGGCAGAGGGCCTTCTCGGTGGTGGCACCCGCCCTGTGGAACACCCTCCCAGCAGATGTCAAAGAGAACAACAACTACCAAACTTTTAGAAGACATCTGAAGGCAGCTCTGTTTAGGGAAGCTTTTATTGTTTGATGTATTACTGTATTTTGATGTTTGGTTGGAGGCTGTCCAGGGTGGCTGGGGAAGCCCAGCCAGATGGGTGGGGTATAAATAAATAAATAATAATAATAATAATAATAATAATAATAATAATAATAATAATAATTATCATTATAATTATAATTATTATTATTATTATTTTCCTGGAAATGTTTTCCCCCTGCCCAATTGCTGCATCCGCAGAAATGGGGTGCTTTTCAGATACCCGTACGCCCCAGGGCCCACGATTCACATCAGCCAGGAACCGGGCGCTACGAAAATGGTGCACTTGACATTTTTGCTCCCCCTGAAAACTCCTCTTCTTACAGCCACTTCAACACCAAATCTGCTTCTTGGGAGAAAAGCAATGACAAATCTAGACAGCATCTTAAAAAGTAGAGACATCACCTTGCCGACAAAAGTCCGTATAGTTAAAGCTCTGGTTTTCCCAGTAGTGATGTATGGAAGTGAGAGCTGGACCATAAAGAAGGTTGATCGCCGAAGAATGGATGCTTTTGAATTCTGGTGCTGGAGGAGACTCTTGAGAGTCCCATCGACTGCAAGAAGATCAAACCTCTCCATTCTGAAGGAAATCAGCCCTGAGTGCTCACTGGAAGGACAGATCCTGAAGCTGAGGCTCCAAGACTTTGGCCACCTCAGGAGAAGAGAAGACTCTGATGTTGGGAAAGATGGAGGGCACAAGGAGAAGGGGACGACAGAGGACAAGATGGTGGGACAGTGTTCTCGAAGCTACCAGCATGGGTTTGACCAAACTGTGGGAGGCAGTGGAAGACAGGAGTGCCTGGCGTGCTCTGGTCCAGGGGGTCATGAAGAGTCGGACATGACTAAATGAGTAAACAACAACAACAACAAGGCGCCTCTCTTTATCTCAACTGGCAGGGAGTTCCAAAGGCTCTGCCACGCTAAATGACTGAGTTGCTTTAAAGTTAAGAAATTTCAGTGGTATTAGTATTTTTAGGTATTTGTATGGTCTGGGTTCCTTTGGAGGCAGGTCCAGGGAAGAAATCTAAGGAATAAGCATTGGGATTGTCCCTGGAGTGGATTGTCTGCTGACAGAAGGATCTCCCGGCCCCCGGCCCCCAAAATAAATATGCTATGTGCTCGTACCTTTTTTTGGGATGCTAGACAGAAGCTGAAACAGCCTCTGGTACTCATTCGCCTTCTTATCCTTCCACTCAACCCTGGAGAAGGAAAATATCATTTTCTGTAATAAAGGCGTCACCCAAATAATAATTAAACATCTTTGCAGGAAAAAACAACAACAACAAGGAAAGCTTCTTTGCTTTCCCCCGGAGCCATCCCTGACTTAAGGCTTAAGAACACAATCCTATAAGACTGAAGGAGGCGGTCTCCAATAATGTATGCACCTTGGGAACTACCTGCCACTACAAACCAGGCAGGCGCTATCTGTATTTTCTTTTTGGCATCCTCTGTCCTCATGGAGGCGCAGGTCAGTTTTGTGTCCAGGGCTGCTGTCTGCCAGCTCCATCTGGTACGCAGACTGAGACCCTCCCTGCCCGCAGACTGTCTCGCCAGAGTGGTGCATGCTCTGGCTGTCTCCCGCTTGGACTACTGCCATGCGCTCTACGTGGGGCTACCTTTGAAGGTGACCCGGAAACTATAACTAATCCAGAATGCGGCAGCTAGACTGGGGACTGGGAGCGGCCACCGAGACCATATAACACCGGTTCTGAAAGACATCCCAGGACGTTTCCAAGCACAATTCAGAGTGTTGGTGCTGAACTTTAAAGCCCTAAATGGCCCAGTATCCCTGAAGGAGCGTCTCCACCCCCATCGTTCATCCCGGACACTGAGGTTCAGCTCCGAGGGCCTTCTGGCAGTTCCCTCACTGCAAGAAGTGATGTTACAGGGAACCAGGCAGAGGGCCTTCTCGGTGGTGGCACCTGCCCTGTGGAATCCCATCAGATGTCAAGAAATTAAACAACTACCTGACTTTTAGAAGACACCTGAAGGCAGCCCTGTTTAAGGAAGTTTTTAATGTTTGGTGTTTTATCGTGTTTTTCATAGTCTGTTGGGGACTGCCCAGAGTGGCTGGGGAAACCCAGCCAGATGGGCGGGGTATAAATAATAAATTACTATTATTATTATTATTACTGGAAATTATTCCAGCAGATGAAAATATTCCATTAAATACAACCCATAACACTACAAAACAAAACTGTAAGATGTACTGTAAGGTGAACACTGAGAGTGGGGTATGTATGTATGTATGTATGTATGTATGTAATAATAATTATAATTATTATAATTATTATAATTATTATTATAATTATTATTATTATTATTATTATTATTATTATTATTATACGTGCCTTTAAAGGGAAGATCATTATCCTAGCTTGCATTGGATCTGAAATACATTTCTACAACTGAAAGCCCTAATTTTTTTGCAGGGGGGAGTTTTGTTTGTTGCAACTGCATACAAAATAATTCCGCTGCTCTTATCTCTGTTTTATTTTTTAAAAAACTCTGAAATGGCTGCGGCAGATCTTTTGCAAAGCGGTCCAACAAACGGAAACCGATCCAATGTTTAAATAGAATATTGGATAATGCACACAGTGACTTGCGATCTCGGTCACACGCAGTCTGTAGTCCGCTGGCAGTAGGAGTACAATATGGGCATGTCTTTAAGTTAACATCTTACATTAAAAACCTGACAGTACCAAATTATCGAAGGCTTTTCACCAAAGCCAGACTAAATGTCTTTCCCTCTGCAGTGTTGGATGGCAGGTTGAGAGGAGTTCCCTACCAGGACAGACTTTGCTCGTGTGCTCAAGACATCAATTCCATAAAACATATTTTGTTGCACTGTGCAAAATATGAGCAAGCCAGGGCTGAACTGATACTACCCTTGCTGGTACCTTTCCCGGGAAAATCAGAGGCTCACTATGTCAGGTTCCTATTGGAAGACCGGACAAATGCTAGAACATTAGCAGTGGCGAAGTTTTTATCGGTGGTTGCAAGAACCAATGATCCCTATATTCTGAACGAAATGCTTGTTTAACCTGGAGGTAGGCTGTCTGAATAGTGCATTGCTTTGTAACGATTTGTTGGGTCTCTGGACTGTAATAAAGGTTGATTGATTGAAATAGAGTATTTGAAGAGGGGCGGGCGAAGAAAGCGACACACACTTACGGAACGTGGGAACAGTATTTCTGCAGCATGAACTGGGAGAGTTCCTCTAGGATAGGGTGCTTGTGGAGCTGCACAAATTGTTCGCGGCACACCTGAAACGCAAGAGTGTGGAGACAGCTCAATTGACTAGTAAACTCTTGACCGAAGAACGGTACACTCCTATCTGGGATGGTTGTCCTCTTCCACTGAGGGCGCAGCTTCGGGAGGGACGCACATGGAGCGGTGAGGGAGGAAGGGGACACCCGACTAGCCAGCCAGATCAGCCGAATCAACCCTGGCAATCAATGGGGTGACAGATGTCGCAGCCAGATCGCCCTCACATTCATGAAAAGCCCCAAACACGATTCCATGGGTGATTCTGAGTCAGCTCCCTGGGACAGTCTATTGTTGTACATTGTTTCCCTTGGTTCTCAAACTTAATCCGTTCCGGAAGTCCGTTCCAAAACCAAAGCGTTCCAAAACCAAGAAATGCATTACTGTATTTAAATATTTTACGGGAAGCCGCCCCGAGTGGCTGGGGAAGTGACTTCTCCCTCCCTGCGAGAAGTGAGGTTACAGGGAACCAGGCAGAGGGCCTTCTCGGTAGTGGCGCCCGCCCTGTGGAACGCCCTCCCACCAGATGTGAAGGAAATAAGCAGCTATCTTCTTTTTAAAAGACATCTGAAGGCAGCCCTGTTTAGGGAAGTTTTTAATATTTGATGCTGTATTGTTTTTAACACTTGATTGGAAGCCGCCCAGAGTGGCTGGGGAAACTCAGCCAGATGGGCGGGGTATAAATAATAAATTATTATTATTATTATTATTATTATTATTATTATTATTATTATTATTATTATTATTTTCCCATAGAAAGTAATGCAGAACGGAGTAATCGGTTCCAGACTTTTAAAAACAACCCCTAAAACAGCAATTTAACATGATTTTTACTATCTAACGAGACCACTGAGCTCCCAGTACATTTCCGAGCACCATTCAAAGTGTTGGTGCTGACCTTTAAAGCCCTAAACGGCCCCAAAGGCCCAGTATACCTGAAGGAGCGTCTCCACACCCATCGTTTTGCCCGGACGCTGAGGTCCAGCTCCGAGGGCCTTCTGGCGGTTCCCTCACTGCGAGAAGCAAAGCTACAGGGTGCCAGGCAGAGGGCCTTCTCGGTGGTGGCGCCCACCCTGTGGAACACCCTTCCTTCAGATATGAAGGAAATAAGTAGCTATCCTATCTTTAAAAGACATCTGAAGGGAAGTTTTTAATGTGTGACATTTTAATGTATTTTTAATCTTTGTTGGAAGCCGCCCAGAGTGGCTGGGGAAACCCAGCCAGATGCGAGGGGTACAAATAATAAATTATTATTATTATTAGCCAGCAGCCTAGTTTGCCAGCTACCTGTCATGGATGCTCCATCTGAGATTACTGCAACGCGGGGTTGGACTAGATGACCTGGGGGGGGCATTCTGACTCCAGCATTCTACATTTCTGTGACTAGGTGGGCTCCCGTCGGCCGGATCCAGCTAGAGCTATTCTTACATTCCTATCCTCATTGCTGCTTGCAAGGGTAAACGTCACGTTTTTCCTGCTGAAGGGAGCTCTTCAGATAAGCAAGCGCCAAACCCCGGGCAGGTTTCGCCGTGGGTCAGGGCTGAGATCTGGCGCGGCAGCGGAGGTGAGGGCAGCTTACCCGATTCATGATGTCGACTGTGAGCGCGTGAGTCCAGTAGCAATCGTGCACCGAGACAAAGGTCAGCCCCTCCCTAGGAGACACAAAAAAGCCAAGATGCACAACGGCTGAGGTCATGGCTTTCCTGTTCAGATAAGCCCACCCAGGTGCTGAGACATACCAATGTGAAATATATACCGTATTTTTTGCTCTATAAGACTCCCTTTTTCCCTCCTAAAAAGTAAGGGGAAATGTGTGTGCGTCTTATGGAGCAAATGCAGGCTGCACAGCTATCCCAGAAGCCAGAACAGCAAGAGGGATTGCTGCTTTCACTGCGCAACGATCCCTCTTGCTGTTCTGGCTTCTGAGATTCAGAATATTTTCTTTCTTGTTTTCCTCCTCCAAGAACTAGGTGCGTCTTGTGGTCTGGTGCGTCTTACAGAGCGAAAAGTACGCTATATTTTTGTATACTGTTTCCGGGTCACCTTCAAAGGTAGCCCCGCGGAGAGCGCATGGCAGTAGTCCAAGCGGGAGATAACCAGAGCGTGTGCCACTCTGGCGAATAAAGCCTCGGGGGGGGAGCCTTCCCCTCCCCGAGGGCCGCATTCACTTCGGGGCAAGTTCCAAGGGGCCACATAATACCGGTGGGGCAGGGCCAGGGCCAGAGGCCAAAATAGGCAGAGCAATGAATCTTAAGTTCGCAGCTTGGGACGAGAAAATCCGGCCGCCTCCAGGATTATTTAATTACAGTGGTATCTCGAGTTAAGAACTTAATTCGTTCCGGAGGTCCGTTCTTAACCTGAAACTGTTCTTAACCTGAAGCACCACTTTAGCTAATGGGGCCTCCCACTGCCGCCAGAGCACGATTTCTGTTCTCATCCTGAAGCAAAGTTCTTAACCCGAGGTTCTATTTCTGGGTTAGCGGAGTCTGTAACCTGAAGCGTATGTAACCAGAGCTGCCACTGTATTTAAATATAAATAATTTTTTAAGAAAGACAGATAAAGAGGAAGAGGCAGTCAGGCCAGTGAAACCCTGTCTGCTCCCTGACCGTCTCCTGAGCCACAGTCTCCCAGAACCTGGACCCCTAAAATCTCCAGGTTAGGAAAGAGTCCGTATCTGCAGAGATGCTGCCAACCGGTGCAGGCAGTGGTGGTCTAAATGGGTAAAAGGGTAAAGGGACCCCTGACCATTAGGTCCAGTCGTGACCGACTCTGGGGTTGCGGCGCTCATCTCGCTTTACTGGCCGAGGGAGCCGACGTACAGCTTCCGGGTCATGTGGCCAGCAGGACTAAGCCGCTTCTGGAGTACCAGAGCAGCGCACGGAAACGCCGTTTACCTTCCCGCCGGAGTGGTACCTATTTATCTACTTGCACTTTGATGTGCTTTCGAACTGCTAGGTTGGCAGGAGCTGGGACTGAGCAACAGGAGCTCACCCCATCACAGGGATTCGAACCGCCGACCTTCTGATCGGCAAGTCCTAGGCTCTGTGGTTTAACCCACAGTGCCACCTGTGTCCCTTGGTCTAAATGGGAGCAGTGGCTTAACACTGCATAAGGCAGCTTCTGACGTCCCTCGATTGTGACCAGGGGCTGCCGTCAGCCTCATAAAAGGAAAAACTGTTCTCCAAAATAAAAACGGATTGGGAGGAGGGCAAAGGAGGGCTGACCCCTCCCTGTGGTCAAGGGATCCCTTCTGATCTAATCCCCGGGCTGGGAGCACCACCCAGTGGTGTTAGAGCAAAGAGCAAGAAAAGGAGCGGCTCTGAGCTGGCTACTTTCCTAAAAGCCAGGCCCAGTGTATGCCGACGGGCTTCGCAAGTTGGATTACCGTATTTTTTGCTCTATAAGACTCACTTTTTCCCTCCTAAAAAGTAAGGGGAAACGTGTGTGCGCCTTATGGAGCAAATGCAGGCTGCGCAGCTATCCCAGAAGCCAGAACAGCAAGAGGGATTGCTGCTTTCACTGCGCAGTGATCGCTCTTGCTGCTCTGGCTTCTGAGATTCAGAATATTTTTTCTCTTGTTTTCCTCCTCCAAAAACTAGGTGCGTCTTGTGGTCTGGTGCGTCTTATAAAGCGAAAAATACGGTATTTAATTTACGGCCCAGGGGACGCCCCAATACCACCCCAAACCCGTGGACTGGATCAGGGCCACGCGCCTTTCTTGTGCTTTGAATCCGTCGGCTCGGGTCCTGCCCTCCGGAGCAGCAGGAAACGAGGGACAGCTCCGTCGGGAACAGAATGAGACACTCAACACCCGGGTTGCGAGTTCGAATCCTACGCTTGGCAAAAGATTCCTGCACTGCACGGGGTTGGGACAGATAGTGCTTGTGTCCCTTCGAACCTTAATGCAGAAATGGCAAAATTAACTGGGAAGCTCAAGGAACCAAGAGGACAAGAACTTTTTTTTAAAAATGGGAAGCTTTTATTTAGGAGACCATCGTAAGCAGATGAAAACATGAGCAGGATTTTAACCACACTTGCAACAAAAACTATGGACAGCTTCGATGGATAAAAAATGTGGATAACGGACTGATATAACATTGACATTAGGACCCATAGAGGGGGGAAGTCTTGAGATTCAAAGTAATCTCTTGATTTGGATTTTTCATTGACTTGGTTATAACTTTATATTTTCTAAAATCAAATACCGTATTTTTTTGCTCTATAAGACTCACTTTTTCCCTCCTAAAAAGTACGGGGGAATGTGTGTGCGTCTTATGGAGCGAATGCAGGCTGCGCAGCTATCCCAGAAGCCAGAACAGCAAGAGGGATTGCTGCTTTCGCTGCGCAGCGATCCCTCTTGCTGTTCTGGCTTCTGAGATTCAGAATATTTTTTTTCTTGTTTTCCTCCTCCAAAAACTAGGTGCGTCTTGTGGTCTGGTGCGTCTTATAGAGGGAAAAATACGGTAGAAATGACTAAATAAGTAATAAATTGGGAAGTGCCTGCAGCATGTAAAGCAAACTACGACAACAAATTCGTCAGAATAACTAACACAACTTTGGCGTTGCAGAAAGTTGCTGTCCCTCTGTTGGCTGATTTCTCTGTTAACGCCGTTTGAGGAAAGGGAGCCCTGTGCCCCGTTTTTAGCCGCCTGAGGGAAGGGGCACCCCAAAAGCGTCTCAGAACACAAAAAAAGAACCACTTACCTGTGACAGTGCAAAGCTGTTAGCATCATGTGTGTGGAGTCCAGGGAATGGATGAAGTTCGGAGGGAAAGCGTTTTTCTGCTTCACCGTGTCGGGCTTCCTGAAGGGAAATCGAGGCAAGAGAGGGTGTTTTAGGAGGAGGGCAGAGTCGCTATCGTGCTCAGTTCTCGCTTGTGAGCTTCCTGCGGACGCCCTGGGCGATTTCCAGCGCTGCACGATGTTCAGCTGTCTCCCAGCTCCATCTGGTACGCAGGATTAGACCCTCCCTGCCCACGGGCTGTCTGGCCAGAGTGGTGCATGTTCTGGTTATCTCCCGCTTGGACTACTGCCATGCACTCTCCGTGGGGCTACCTTTGAAGGTGACCCGGAAACTACAACTAATCCAGAATGCGGCAGCTAGACTGGGGACTGGGAGCGGCCGCCGAGACCACATACCACCGGTCTTGAAAGACCTCCATTGGCTCCCAGGACGTTTCCGAGCACAATTCAAAGTGTTGGGGCTGACCTTTGAAAGCCCTAAAGGGCCCAGTATCCCTGAAGGAGCATCTCCACTCCCATCGTCCATCCCGGACATGGAGGTCCAGCTCCGAGGGCCTTCTGGCAGTTCCCTCCCTGCGGGATGTGAGGTTACAAGGAACCAGGCAGAGGGCCTTCTCAGTGGTGGCACCCTCCCTTCAGATGTCAAGGAAATAAACAACTATCTGACTTTTAGAATGCAGCCCTGTTTAGAGAAGTTTTTAATGTTTTATGTTTTGTCGCTTTTAAAAATTATTATTAATATTCCGTTGGGAGCCGCCCAGAGTGGCTGGGAAACCCAGCCAGATGGGCAGGCTATAAATAATTCTAATTATAACAACATGCCTTTTGAGGGAGGATCTTTATCCCACCTACGCTTGATCCAAAAAAGTTTCTACAACTGAAAGATGGGCAGGGTATAAATAAATAAGAACTATTATTATTATCAGTGCTCTTATTTCTTAAAAAATGTCTAGGGGTAATCTCATTTTCCTACTCATATTGAAATACTGCCCCTCTATGAGGCCAAACTTCTGGGCATTGTCGGCCATTTGGTGCCAAAGAAGGACAGAACTTTTTTTATGTACGCTACAACAGCAGCAAGAATACTTATCGCAAAGTATTGGAAGACACAAGATCTACCCACTTTGGAAGGTGATGGACTATATGGGATTGGCAGAAATGACTGGCAGAATCCGAGACCAGGGAGAAGAGTCGGTGGAAGAAGATTGGAAGAAATTTAAAGATTATCTACAGAAATATTGTAAAATTAACGAATGTTAGAATGATGTTGGATAGAAATTAAGTGGTTTCCAGCTGTAATGCTTTAAGAGAATATGAAAAAAAGGGTTATAAATAGGTAAAAACATAATGGTAAGGATTTGCTGAACCAACAATTTGAGGTGGAATACAAAAAAGGGAGGTATGAGGAGGTCTGGGAAACAGGCTAAAGGAAAATAAGCAATGGAAAATTTGTGTGTTTTTAATTATTTTTATTTTGTATTTTTGTTATTGTTATTTTTTTCATTT
>NC_139622.1:9189909-9230099 GCF_964270895.1 Podarcis filfolensis
ATTTGGGGTGACCCAATGCAAAAATCCTGAGAATCCCTGTGGATCCATGCTTTGTAACCACGTTTTTGCACCATTGCAGCCCCAGGCAACAGTGGGTGTGTGATTTGGGGGGGGGGCAGGCTGTAGCCATGGACATGCTATGTGATCTGATGGTGAATTTGGGGTGACCCAATGCAAAGATCCTGAGGATCCATGTGGATCCATGCTTTTTAACCACATTTTTGCACCATTGCAGCCCCAGGCAACAGTGCGTGTGTGATTTTTGGGGGGCAGGCTGTAGCCATGGACATGCTATGTGATCTGATGGTGAATTTGGGGTGACCCAATGCAAAGATCCTGAGGATCCATGTGGATCCATGCTTTTTAACCACATTTTAAGTGGGGAAGGAAGGAAAAATACAGAATGGACAAGGAGCACGAGAGGGGTGTGCAGAGAAGCAGCTGGCTAAGAATGCAGGAGAGGGGTATAACGGGAGGGAGGAAAGGAAGGCAAAAGTTTTCCCTCACCTACCCACCCAAGCCAGCCAGCTCTCTCTCTCTCTCTCTCTCTCTCTCTCTCTCTCTCTCTCTCTCCCTCCTGCATGTTTTCAGCAGCACCGGAGCACAGAGACGACACTCTGCTTTCCCCTCTGCTTGCCTGGAGGGGAGGGGCTTTCCCTGCTCTTTGTTCCGTTTGAGCAAACACAGCAAGGAAACAGAGAAGGGTGGGCAGTAAGACCCTGAGGCAGAATGCAGGAAAGCAGCCACTTCCTCTTTTCAGGTTTCCCTTCTCCGAGACGCGCGATTTGATTTTTGCCTGATTTTTTTTGCCATTTGGCTCCAGGGACCACACATTCGCTCAATAACACGCACAGACATTTCCCCTTCCTTTTTAGGAGAAAAAATCTGCGTGTTATAGAGGGAAAAATACGGTAGTTCCTGGGCCAGGTCACAGGCTCACACCCTATTCAAACACAGACATACCCTTAAGACAGGATTTGTGAAGGAAAAGACAATGGGGAGGCTTTTCCATTTTCCTTTGACCTTGCAGAGAAAACATTTGGTCAGTTTGGGAATCAAAATGGTTCCAGGTTGGTCTTCCTGTGCTGATCTATGTATGTGCTTGGTTGGTACACTTATGAACATTACCATATATTTAAGACCATAAAATTCCTATCACAAGTGCTTGTTCATTTGCATTTGTGAGAGAAAAACAGTGCGACGTACTAGCGTGAGGCAGGCAGCACTTGCCCGTGTGTGTGTGAGAGAGAGCATGTGTTTGCGCATAGGAAAGAGGGTCTGTTTGGAAGTGGGAGCCAAACTGCCTCTTTTGCTCAAACACGCAAGCATAGATGCTCACACGCAGACAAACAGGCACACACGCACAATTTGTGTGTGTGTTTTGTGTGTGTGTGTGTGTGTGCATTTGCGTGTGAATGCACCCTCTCCGCCTCACACACAAAGGCGCACACGCACTTATCTGTGTGCGAGAGCGCTCGTGCGTCTGTTTGGCAGGAAAAGCTCCCTCAAACACACACAAGTACAGTGGTACCTCGGGTTAAGTACTTAATTCGTTCCGGAGGTCCGTACTTAACCTGCAACTGTTCTTAACCTGAAGCACCACTTTAGCTAATGGGGCCTCCTGCTGCCGCCGTGCCGCCGGAGCCCGATTTCTGTTATCATCCTGAAGCAAAGTTCTTAACCTGAAGCACTATTTCTGGGTTAGTGGAGTCTGTAACCTGAAGTGTATGTAACCCGAGGTACCACTGTAGACACAAACTCTAACACACAGCAAGACAAACAGTTAGATTCGCAAAATGTTTAGGGGTATGCATACCCCTGTGTCCCCCAGAAAAAAGCACTTGGTAAAGAGTTAAAGGTAAAGGACCTCTGGACGGTTAAGTCCAGTCACAGGCGACTATGGGGTTACGGCGCTCATCTCGCTTTCAGGCCAAGGGAGCCGGCGTTTGACCACAGACAGCTTTCTGGGTCATGTGGCAAGCGGGACTAAACCGCTTCTGGCGCAACGGGAGACCGTGATGAAAACCAGAGCGCACAGAAATGCCGTTTAGCTTCCTGCCGCAGTGGTACCTATTTATCTACTTGCGCTGGCGTGCTTTCGAACTGCTAGGTTGGCAGGAGCCGGGACAGAGCAATGGGAACTCACCCCGTCACGGGGATTCGAACCGCCAACCTTCTGATCGGCAAGCCCAAGAGGCTCTGTGGTTTAGACCACAGCGCCACCCGCATCTTTGGACTAGGTCAGAAGCTCAGTTTGGAATAACAAGAGGCTCAGTGGTTTAGACCACAGCGCCACCCGCGTCCCGTGCGCCCGGATGTTCCCGGCTTGGCTTACCAGCGTGGTCTTCGAGCGATGGTACGGCTGGACGATGGGTAGCCCCAACGGAGTCATCCACTCTACCGTCCGGCCAGACTTGGCAATGCACCGGGCGCTTTCGGTCAGCCAGCCCTGCGGGGGGAGAAAGGCAGTGAGCAATACGGTTCCCATGGGGTGGGCACCCCAGTTTCAGAAAGGTACGGGCAAGCTGGAAGGCCACTGGTTCTCGCCCACCACAACCCTGCCTGGGAGCATCTCTGTGCTCTGTTTATCTCGCTGCCCATCCCCACATTTCCCACCCTTCTCTTCCTCCTGAAACCCCCTTGCACCCTTTGCTGTGTAGCCCTAAGACAGGGGTCAGCAAGGTCTACCTCGCCTGGGCCGGTTCACTCCAGCAGAGATCACTTTGTGGGCCAGGTCGCACAAGCGCACGAGCATGCGCAGCAGTCATTTCCGGTGTCAGTGTCTGCACAGACACGATTTTCAGCGTCTGAGCCATAGCTGTCAACTTGCAGATTTGAAAATAAGGGACCAGCAGCCTCGAAAATAAGGGATCAGCAGCCCAAATAAGGGATTTTGCTGAGCTTATACAGAAATCCGCCACTGATGGAGCCATGCTGCTTTTGCTGCCACTGTTTTGCAGGGAGTTGGACTAGATGATCCTAAGGGTCTACAACTCCGACCAAAGAAGAGCGGCAGACAAAACTGATGAACGACGCCGAGATGGCAAAGCTTACAGGCAGAATTAGAAACCAGGAAGAGGACCTCTTTAATAAAGAATGGGGAAAGTTTATAATTTAGTTGAAAAGCTATTGTAAAGAGTTACATACATTGGTAGGATGGACAGAAAACTTGTAGTAAAAATTTGAACTGTGGGTGGACAAATGATTTATAAACCCGGGAAATCTAAGGGACATCATCAATAAGGGACAGCAGCGGGACATGGCGCGGGGATAAGGGAGTTTCCCGCCAAATAAGGGACGGTTGACAGCTATGGTCTGAGCATGCACAGACGCGATTTTCAGCACCACAGAAGTGAGTTCCTCCACCGTGCCGCGCTGGTTTAGCGCAGCGTGCAGAGACTCACTGAGTAGGTGGCTCAGTTTGGGGGTGGCTTGTGGGCCGGTTAAATAACCCCCATGGGCTGCTTGTGGCCCATGGGCCTTAGGTTGCTGACCCCTGCCCCAAGACATATAGGTTCCCCGTACATATGTGCAATCGACTCAGCACATTGTGTACAGAAATAAATAATAATAATAATTTATTATTTATACCCCCACCCATCTGGCTGGGTTTCCCCAGTCACTCTGGGTGGTTTCCAACAAAACACTAAAATACAATAACCTATTAAACATTAAAAGCTTCCCTAAACAGGGCTGCCTTTAGATGCCTTCTAAAAGATTGGTAGTTCTTTTTCTCTTTGACATCTGAAGGGAAGGCGTTCCACAGGGCGGGTGCCACCACCAAGAAGGCCCTCTGCCTGGTTCCCTGGAACGTGGCTTCTCACAGTGAGGGAACTGCCAGAAGGCCCTCGGAGCTGGACCTCAGTGTCCGGGCTGAACGATGCGGGTGGAGACGCTCCTTCAGGTATACTGGACCGAGGCCATTTAGGGCTTTAAAGGTCAGCACCAACACTTTGAATTGTGCTCGGAAACAGACTGGGAGCCAATGTAGGTCTTTCAGGACCAGTGTTATGTGGTGTCGGCAGCCGCCCCCAGTCACCAGTGTAGCTGCCGCATTCTGGATTAATTGTAGTTTTCGGGTCACCTTCAAAGGCAGCCGCACATAGAGCGCACTGCAGTAGTCCAAGCGGGAGATAACCAGAGCATGCACCACTCTGGCGAGACAGTCCGCGGGCAGGTAGGGTCTCAGCCTGCGTACCAGATGGAGCTGATAAACAGCTGCCCTGGACTAATAATAATAATAATAATAATAATAATAATAATATTTCCACCCTGCCCATCTGGCTGGGTTTCCCCAGCCACTCTGGGCGGCTCCCAACAGAACATTAAAAACACTCCCCGAACCGTTTGCAAATAAATAAGGCACGGGGGTTACCTGGATTTCTCGAGTTCCCGAGAACATCTCCTTGAGACTGTTGAAGACCTGTTGCACGAGGTAATGAGAGGCTTCCCAAACGTATTCCTGGGCGGAGGAAACGCAAAATGGGTACAGTTAAGAGGCAGAAATGGGGGAACCTTACAACCCTTTCGCCCCTCGCCGCATTTGCTGGGACAGTGCGGACCCCTGGTTCTCAAACTTCCATCTCTGCGCCACACTTTCGGAATGAGAAAAAAATTTCCTCCGATTTTTTTTTAAATAGAAAGATTGGAAAACAGAAAGAATCAACTCCCAGCAGTGCTTGGTTTGTAACACAGAACGCAGCGGCTTTATCACAAGACAGTGGGAACATGCAGAAAGCATGAAATGATGCAGCCATGTGAGAACATTAAAGGTAAAGGTAAAGGGACCCCTGACCATTAGGTCCAGTCGTGACCGACTCTGGGGTTGCGGTGCTCATCTCGCTTTATTGGCCAAGGTGACGACGGGGTGAGCTCCCGTTGCTCGGTCCCTGCTCCTGCCAACCTAGCAGTTCGAAAGCACGTCAAAGTGCAAGTAAATAGGTACCGCTCTGGCGGGAAGGTAAACAGCATTTCCGTGCGCTGCTCTGGTTCGCCAGAAGCGGCTTCGTCCTGCTGGCCACATGACCCGGAAGCTGTGCGCCGGCTCCCTCGGCCAGTAAAACAAGATTAGCGCCGCAACCCCAGAGTCGGTCGCGACTGGACCTAATGGTCAGAGGTCCCTTTACCTTACCTTTAAGGCATGTACGTTCGAATATTTCTCACTGTCCGGTTTCTGTGACCATTCACCGAACTTTCCGGTCACACCTTCTAGAGTAATAATATAATATAACATTGATTGTCCTCGAGTCTTCCCAATGCATTTGTTATCCTCTCCTGACGCAGCCTTTGGGAACCACTGGGCTAGACAGAAGAAGAGAGAGAGAGAGAGAGAGAGAGAGAGAGAGAGAGAGAGAGAGAGAGAGAGAAAGAAAGAAAGAGGACCTGCGGGAACTCGTCAATCTCCTTGAGGCGCTTCTCGATTTGGAGGCGCCCGCCGTAGCGGGTGACCCCGTACACGACCGTCATAACCGTCTGTTTCACCACCTTGCGGCCGATGAACCCGTCCAGGACCTGGGCGATTTTGATGCCTTGCTCAGCGTCCCGCTTCCGGTACACTTCCACCTGCAAGCGAGGAGGGGAAGGGGTCAAAGACAAAGGCATTGTGAGAGCTGGACCATCAAGAAGGCTGATCGCCGAAGAACGGATGCTTTTGAATTCTGCTGCTGGAGGAGACTCTTGAGAGTCCCATGGACTGCAAGAAGATCAAACCTCTCCATTCGGAAGGAAATCAGCCCTGAGTGCTCAATGGAAGGACATGCATTCGGGGAGGAAGGGACAACTCAAAAGGCTTTTCCGCAGTGGGAGCACCCCGGAGCCAAGCTCTTACCTGCTGAGCCACCCCGCTGTAGACATCTTGCGGCACATCGCAAGGGGAAAGGTTCACCGAGGTGGCGCCCACGATGTCCCGCCCGAGGGCCGCGTAGTGCTGCAGCCCATTGCAGGAGCCGTCCTGGGGAGGAGGGAAAAGGCAGAAAGGGAAGTAGACGGCGGTGGTGTCGATTAAAATAAAATGGATGGATGGATGGAAAGGAACTCTGCTGGATCAAACCGATTCATGTGTGGGAAGCTCAGGCTTCAGGCAACAGCTCCCCCACTTTGCATGCTCCTGGTCCTCAGCGTTTAGGAATTGCAGGTAGACTGCCCTGGCTCTGGAGGCTCCACTTTTCTATCATATAACATACGTCAACAAGAGCAGCCCTGCTAGATATCTCTCTCTCTCCAAGACTGATTTGAGACGGCATGAATATCCTTTGGGCTTGCGTTATTTTGGGTGTCACACTGAGATACGGTCGTACCTCGTAAGTCAGACGGAATCCGTTCCGGAAGTCCGCTTGGCTTCCAAAACGTTCGGAAACCAAGGCGCGCTTTCCGATTGGCTGCAGGGAGCTCCTGCAGCCAATCAGAAGCTGCATAAGCCGCGTCGGATGTTCGGGTTCCAAAGAACGTTCACAATCGCTCTTATTTTGCAGACAGAGTTGTGTTTGGGTGAGGTTCTACTCTCCGTATTCCCCCGTTGTTTGATACGGATCGCTACCCTACAGGCATTATTCAGAACAGCGGTTTGCACAACCCACCAATGCAACGAAATCGGGAAGCGTGACAATCAACGGCGCATTTATTCAAAATCCAATTAAAAACTAAATTGAAGAACTTGCTTCGGTGATACCCCTTTCTCAAAAATCTGATAAGTACAGATGCAAATGCGTTAGCTTTGAGGATCTGATCAAAGGCTTTGCAATTAGAAATAAAAAGAGGAAACCTTTCAAATATAAAGTGGAAGTACACAAAAAACAAACTTTATTTTCCATCTCACTGTAGGTTTTCTTTCATTTAAAATTTTATGGTTGTTTATATTTTGAATTGGATAGATATCTAATCCTTTTGAGGGCCACTGAAGGTCTTAATCCGGCCCCCGACGGCAGGGTAAAGAGCTGCAGTGCCGACATTTGCCAAAAGCTGTGCAATGAAAGTGTCGCCACTGCGACTCCCCTTTACAGTCGCACCTCGGAAGTCGAACAGAATCTGTTCCAGAAGTCCCCTCGGCTTCCAAAACGTTTGGAAGCAAAGCGCGGCTTCTGATTGGCTGCAGGAAGATCCTGCAGCCAATCAGAAGCCGCGTCAGACATTCAGGTTCCAAAGAACGTTCACAAACTGGACCAATCACTTCCAGGTTTGCGGCGTTTGGGAGCCAAAACGTTTGACTTGCAAGGCGTTCGGGATCCCAAGGTACGACTGTACTACTACTACTACTACTACTACTACTACTACTACTACTACTACTACTAATTTATTATTAATACCCCGCCCATCTGGCTGGGCTTCCCCAGCCACTGTGAGCGGCTTCCAAAAAAATATTAAAATACTGTAATAACCTATTAAACATTAAAAGCTTCCCTAAACAGGGCTGCCTTCAGATGTCTTCTGAAAGTCTGGTAGTTGTTGTTCTCTTGGACATCTGGTGGGAGGGCGTTCCACAGGGTGGGCGCCACCACCGAGAAGGCCCTCTGCCTGGTTCCCTGTAACCTCGCTTCTCGCAGGGAGGGAACCGCCAGAAGGCCCTCGGCGCTGGACCTCAGTGTCCGGGCTGGACGATGGGGGTGGAGACGCTCCTTCGGAGATACTGGACCGAGGCCGTTTAGGGCTTTAAAGGTCAGCACCAACACTTTGAATTGTGCTCGGAAACGTACTGGGAGCCAATGTAGGTCTTTCAAGACCGGTGTTATATGGTCTTGGCGGCTGCTCCCAGTCACCAGTCTAGCTGCCGCATTCTGGATTAGTTGCAGTTTCCCGGTCACCTTCAAAGGTAGCCCCACATAAAGCGCATTGCAGTAGTCCAAGCAGGAGATAACCAGAGGTTGCACCACTGTGGCCAGGCAGTCCGTGAACTTCCAACCCGTGAACAGAAAGGGGTAAAGAGCACCTTTGAGGGGAGAGGCAGCCCCCTCCCCAGATACTTACCTGATGGACGGGGAAATGGGAGACATACTCAGCAGGGTTCGGGGCTCTGGAGGCCTTGGCGATCTCCATGCAACAGGCCAAAGCCTGCCACGGCTCATCCGTGTTCATCCACCACTTCCGGCCCTGGCAAGGGTAAGGCGAGGAAAGTGTTAAACCGACCGGGAGACGTACCCAGGACTAGAAACTTAAGAAAATTCTGCACGGCGGCGTGGAGGAAAGTTTTCCCCCTCTCTCCCATAAAGCTCAAACCTGTGGACGCCTAAAGAAGCAAACTGTTGGACTTTGGAACTCCCTTCCACAAGATGGGCACCGACTTTTAAAGAGGACTGGGAAAACTGTTGGAGGATGAGAAGTCTATCCATGGCTATTGGGCTATTTTCCCTCCACGGAAAGAGGCAGTCCTTATTGCTGTTACCACCATCTCTATCACCAAACATCCCAACCATCTTAATTTATTACCTGCGCTCGGTCCCTGCTCCGGCCAACCTAGCAGTTCGAAAGCACGCCAGTGCAAGTAGATAAATAGGTACCACTCCAGCGGGAAGGTAAACGGCGTTTCCGTGCGCTGCTCTGGTTCGCCAGAAGCGGCTTAGTCCTGCTGGCCACATGACCCGGAAGCTGTACGCCAGCTCCCTTGGCCTGTAAAGTGAGATGAGCACCGCAACCCCAGAGTCGGCCACGACTGGACCTAACAGTCAGAGGTCCCTTTACCTTTACCTTTACTATGCCTGAGGGATGCAGGTGGCACTGTGAGTTAAACCACAGAGCCTAGGACTTGCCGATCAGAAGGTCGGCGGTTCGAATCCCCGCGACAGGGTGAGCTCCCGTTGCTCGGCCCCTGCTCCTGCCAACCTAGCAGTTCGAAAGCATGTCAAAGTGCAAGTAAATAGGTACCACTCTGGCGGGAAGGTAAACGGCATTTCCGTGCACTGCTCTGGTTTGCCAGAAGCGGTTTAGTCCTTCTGGCCACACAACCCGGAAGCTGTACGCCGGCTCCCTCGGCCAATAAAGCGAGATGAGTGCCGCAACCCCAGAGTCGGCCACAACTGGACCTAATGATCAGGGGTCCCTTTACCTTGAGGCCCTTAAAAACGTTCATATCAAGTCTATTTGTGCACGGAATTTCTCTAAGTATTAGCGTGGAGTTTTTTTTGGGGGGGGGTGTTATTGCAAAAGGAAGTAAATAAATCTGCATTTTACAACAAAACCACCCAGAACAACACAAGCAAATTTGTATACGTATATAAAAAAATCAATAGACAAGGTTTGAGAGCACTTGCGATTACACCCAAGCGATCAAGCAATCAGACTGATGATAACTCACGCAGATAATTTCATTAAGGGAGATCAAGGCTTCATATGGGAAATAATTCTGGGAGCCTGAATGGCGCGAACCAGGAAGACACAATTATACACCTAACTTTTTAAAGCCTTCAAGCAAAGTCTCCCTGAAGGCTAGGAAAGGAGTCAAAACGTCCGAGTACCAAGGCATTCAGTTACGACTGTACCACAAACGTGCTAATGTCTGGGGAGAATTCTGTATTTCACACCCCCAGCAAACACACACCCATTCCTTTCAACAGGGGTCAGCAACCTCTATCAGCCGTGGGCCGGTCTACCGTCCCTCAGACCATGTGGGGGGCCAGACTATATTTTGAAAGGAGGGGGGGAGAATGAACAAATTCCTATGCCCCACAAATAACCCAGAGATGCATTTTAAATAAAAGCACACATTCTACTCATGTAAAAACACGCTGATTCCCGGACCATCCACGGACCAGATTGAGAAGGCGATTGGGCCGGATCCTGCCCCCGGACCTTAAGTTGCCTACACTTGCCTTTCAAGAACTCATTTTAGGGGTACAGCTTATAATCTGGGGTGACCTTTATCAAAACAGCATACAGTGGTACCTTGGGTTAAGAACTTAATTCGTTCTGGAGGTCCGTTCTTAACCTGAAACTGTTCTTAACTTGAGGTACCACGTTAGCTAATGGGGTCTCCCGCTGCCGCCGTGCGATTTCTGTTCTCAACCTGAAGCAAAGTTCTTAACCTGAGGTACTATTACTGGGCTAGCGGAGTCTGTAACCTGAAGCGCCTGTAACCCGAGGTACCACTGCATACCGTATTTTTCGCTCTATAAGACGCACCAGACCACAAGACGCACCTAGTTTTTGGAGGAGGAAAACAAGAAAAAAAATATTCTGAATCCCAGAAGCCAGAACAGCAAGAGGGATCGCTGCGCAGCGAAGGCAGCAATCCCTCTTGCTGTTCTGGCTTCTGGGATAGCTGTGCAGCCTGCATTCGCGCTATAAGACGCACACACATTTCCCCTTACTTTTTAGGAGGGGAAAAGTGAGTCTTATAGAGCAAAAAATACGGTAATCACTTTTATTGTTCTCCAGGTAAGATGGGTCTCCCCCAAGGTCTCTGTGTCCCCTGGACCAGACCAATTCCTGCCTGCGATGGACCCGGCACCTGCCCCCCTCTCCGCTGACCCACCGTCAGGGGGCGGTCCGCCGAGTCCAAGACGTCCTCCATGATTTCGTTGGCGTAGGCCAGCCTACTCCGCAGGCTCTCCTTTTTCTTCAGCCCCGTGAGGTTCACGAGGTGGACCTTCAACCAGTCCAGGCCGTGGGGGCCCAGGGGCCGCCCCTCAGCAAAGAGCAAAATGGCTCTCGTGAGGTCACTGCCCAGGTGGTTGAAGTGCGGAGGGCAGGGATAAGTCCTCCCCCGGAAGTCCACGTTGTGCGGGAACCAGAAAACCCTTCCGCTCATGTGCTTGGCGATGGACAACTTGTAGAGAGCGTCCATCCGAAGGCTGTACATTTCCGTGGCTTTCTTGCGGCACCGCGCCGCCTCCCGCCGGAGCGCCACTTTGCTGGGGGCGGCCCCATCGGGGAAGTGGGTGGCGGGCTGGGGGGCTTCCGAGGGCGGCGGGGGGACGTCCAGCTTCTCGTTGCCCTTGTCGTTGAAGACGGAGATGACAACATCCAAGATGGCTTGGTTGACCTTCCAGGGGCAGTTGCCCAGTTGGTTCAGGGCATCCATGACGGGGTAGAGGCTGCTGCGCGGGGCACGGTCCAGCAACAGTTGGTGCTGCATGGCCCCTTCCACGTAGCGCATGAGCTTGGTGGGGGCGAAGATGTAGGCGCCGAACTGTGTGGACACCCATGGGATGGGGGGACAGAGCATGGGGATGACGAAGGAGTCGAACGTCAGGGTGGTCTCGGCGGCCTCCATGAGAAGGCGGGCGAACAGGGGGTGCGGCCTGATGAAGCCCACCTGCAAGGGGGAAATGAAGGAGAACTTACCACTTGCATTATTTTCCCCGTGTATAAGGCGACCCCTGGGGTTAAAACACAGAGCCTAAGGCTTGCCGATCAGAAGGTCGGCGGTTCGAATCCCGCAGTGATGGAGTGAGCTCCCGTTGCTCGGTCCCTGCTCCTGCCAACCTAGCAGTTCGAAAGCATGTCAAAGTGCAAGTAGATAAATAGGTACCACTCCAGTGGGAAGGTAAACGGCGTTTCCGTGCGCTGCTCTGGTTCGCCAGAAGCGGCTTAGTCCTGCTGGCCACATGACCCGGAAGTTGTACGCCGGCTCCCTCGGCCAGTAAAGCGAGATGAGCGCCGCAACCCCAAAGTCGGCCACGACTGGACCTAATGGTCAGGGGTCCCTTTACCTTTTAACTGTTCCTAAATGGGACGCAGGTGGCGCTGTGGCCCAAACCACAGAGCCTAGGGCTTACCGATCAG
This sequence comes from Podarcis filfolensis, assembly GCF_964270895.1. Lineage (NCBI taxonomy): Eukaryota > Metazoa > Chordata > Lepidosauria > Squamata > Lacertidae > Podarcis > Podarcis filfolensis. The sequence continues at coordinate 9,201,622 of NC_139622.1, forward strand.
AAGGTTGGCGGTTCGGGGATTTGGGGGGTGGGGCGGTAAAAATGTCTTCTTTTTGATTATTTGTTAATGTTAACGAGAAATGTGTGGGTTAATCTGGTATTGGTACAATGTGGCATATATTGGATTTTTAAAATTGAAAACTAATAGAAATTATTTTGATAATAACAATAATAAAAAGTAGTAGGCAGAGAGTTAAGGGGTTAAGGGGACTGACAGAGAGACGGGGAGTGGGAAAGAGGGGGCGACGAGAGAGGGAGGGGGTTCAAGGGTGAAAGAGCGGTACCCAAGCCCTGTAATAATAATAATAAAAAATTTATATCCCGCCCTCCCAGCCGAAGCCGGGCTCAGGGCGGCTAACGACAATAAAATAATACAACATTCTAAAATCATTTCATTATAAAATTAATTCAAATCAAATTGATGGCAACCATGGGGCTAGAGTTCTGTGAAGATTGCCAAAGGAGGGAGTCAGGCTGTGCCCTGGCCAAAGGCTTGGCAGAACAGCTCCGTCTTGCAGGCCCTGTGGAAAGATGTCAAGTCCCGCAGGGCCCTGGTCTCTTGTGACAGAGCGTTCCACCAGATCGGAGCCACAGCCGAAAAGGCCCTGGCTCTGGTCGAGGCCAGCCTAACCTCCCTGTGGCCCGGGACCTCCAAGATGTTTTGTTTGAAGATCGTAAGTTCCTCCGTGGGACATACCAGGAGAGGCGGTCCCGTAGGTACGAGGGTCCTATGTCGCAATGCAGCCTCCTGCCCACAATCCACCTCCGTGGCCCCGCCCACTTTGGTCCCTGGCTCCGCCCACCACGACCACGGGGGCCCCAGGAGGTCCCACACCCCACCCCAGTTTCCAGTCCACTGGAAGCAAAGCTTTCCTCCTAGCCCCTGCTAATTTGCAACCGGCGGGTCCTTGCCCCGTCCCCCTACCTGGCGACCGCTGCGGAAGGAGTAGACGTGGTAGAGGACGGGGATGAGCTTCTGCTCCAGTCCTGGGTTCAAGAGGTTGCTCTCCATCTTGAGGACCTGCACCAGCAGCTCCACCAGGTGCAAGCCCAGCTGCACCAGAAGGGCATGGGGCCAGGGTTGCTCCTTGCACACCAGTGAGGGGCTGCAGCCGTCCTCGGCTGCCAGCTTCTCCCAGTACTCACGAGGAAGGTGGCCGTCCGGCTGCGGGAAAGGAAGGGTTCAAAGTTAGAGGCGACTGCTGTCCCCGGTTCTTGTGGGGTGCCTCAGGGTTCTGTCCTCTCCCCCATGCTTTTCAACATCTACACGCAGCCGCTGGGAGAGATCATCAGGGGTTTTGGACTGGGTGTTCATCAGTATGCGGATGATACCCAGCTCTACCTCTCTTTCAAATCAGAACCAGTGAAGGCGGTGAGGGTCCTGTGTGAGTGCCTGGGGGCGGTTGGAGGATGGATGGCGGCTAACAGATTGAGGTTGAATCCTGACAAGACAGAAGTACTGTTTTTGGGGGACAGGAGGCGGGCAGGTGTGGAGGATTCCCTGGTTCTGATTGGGGTAACTGTGCCCCCGAAGGACCAGGTGCGCAGCCTGGGAGTCATTTTGGACTCACAGCTGTCCATGGAGGCACAGGTCAAATCTGTGTCCAGGGCAGCTGTCTACCAGCTCCATCTGGTACGTAGGCTGAGACCCTATCTGCCTGCTGACTGCCTCGCCAGAGTGGTGCATGCTCTGGTTATCTCCCGCTTGGACTACTGCCATGCGCTCTACGTGGGGCTCCCTTTGAAGGTGACCCGGAAGCCACAACTAATCCAGAATGCAGCAGTTACACTGGTGACTGGGAGCAGCCGCTGAGACCACATAACACCGGTCCTGAAAGACCTACGTTGGCTCCCAGGACGTTTCCAAGCACAATTCGGAGTGTTGGTGCTGACCTTGAAAGCCCTAAATGGCCCAGTATCCCTGAAGGAGCATCTCCACCCCGGACACTGAGGTCCAGCTCCGGGGCCTTCTGGCAGTTCCCTCCCTGTGAGAAGTGAGGTTACAGGGAACCAGACAGAAGGCCTTCTCGGTGGTGGCACCTGCCCTGTTGAATGCCCTCCCATCAGATGTCAAGGAAATAAAGAACTATCTGACTTTTAGAAGACATCTGAAGGCAGCCCTGTTTAGGGACGTTTTTTAATGTTTGATGTTTTATTGTGTTTTTAATTTTCTATTGGGAGCCACCCAGAGTGGTTGGGGAGGCCTGGCCAAATGGGCGGGGTATAAATAATAAATTATTATTATTATTACAGTGGTACCTCGGGTTAAGTACTTAATTCATTCTGGAGGTCCGTTCTTAACCTGAAACTGTTCTTAACCTGAAGCACCACTTTAGCTAATGGGGCCTCCTGCTGCGGCCCTCACACAGTTTCTGTTCTCATCCTGAAGCAAAGTTCTTAACCCGAGGTACTATTTCTCGGTTAGCAGAGTCTGTAACCTGAAGCGTATGTAAACTGAAGCGTATGTAACTCGAGCTACCACTGTATTGGAAATTATTCCAGCAGTCGAAAACATTCCATTAAACGTAACCTGTAACACTACAAAACAAACCTGTAAGACGAACACTGAGAGCCAATGTTAGAGGGCTCGATTATGACTGGAGAGACTCGGGTTCGAATCCCCACTGAGCCATGAAGCTTTCGCCGGGCGACCTTTGGCCAGTCGCTCACTCTCAGCCCAACCTACCTTCCAGGGTTGTCGTGAGGGCAAAAAAGGGGAAGGGGAGAACCATGTGTCTCGGGAGGGAAGGCAAGATACAAATGTCATGGAAAGAAGGAAGAAATTCGGGAGACTCGGTTGAGCAAGACCGGTGGCGTCAAGGCGACGGCGCTTACCTGAGTGTCCTTCGCAAGCAGCTGCACGTATTTGTCGTACAGCCTCTGGATCTTCTCCACCAAGCGACTCCTGGATTTCTTCTGCAGCATGAACTTGCTGTAGACTTTGGAGCCCAGTTCCCTCGCCAGGACCAGGAGAGACTCCCCTTGCGGCGACAGGCTGTTGAGGCTCTGGGGGAGAAAGGAGGTTATTACTTTATTTATCGAACTTACATACCCCCCTATACCTGGGGGGGGTCTCAGGGCAGTTCGCAGAATAAAGTCCAAGATATAAAACCACAAAATGCATAATAAAAATGACAATCCAAAAATACATTTATTTACTGTATTTTTCGCTCCATAGGGCGCACCAGACCTAGTTTTTAGGGGGAGAAATAAAGAAAAAAAAAATATTTCCGCCCCCCCAGCCCCAAAGAGCAAAGAAGCCAAGACAGCTGGCTTCCTCTTTAGCCACGCGGCACCTCTCCAGCCGGGAGAGGCCTGCACGCCGCTTTGTTTTTAGCCGCGGGGTTGGGACGGGGGAAGCCCGAGCTTCCCCCGACCCCAGCCCCCAGAACAGGCTGTTATCCGCAAGCCTTCTGAGCCCGGCGCGAACTCCCACCGGGCTAAGAAGGCTAGCAGATAGCTGCCTGAAGCCTGGAGAGCAAGAGGGGTCGGTGCGCACTGACCCCACTTGCTCTACAGGCTTCAACGAAAGCCTGCATTCGCTCCATAGGCGCGTCCTATAGAGTGAAAAATACGGTATTTTTTTTCCAAAAAAGAATATTGTTTTTAACAGATAAAACATAAAACATACAAAAGAAAACACACTGCAATACTACGAGAAAAAAAAAGAAAGAACAAAACTAAAAACACATATTCTTTCTAAGGTTCATTTTAAATTTCATTGTTAACTGAATCCCCTCTAAGTGAATTTCATTGCATCACCTTATAACAATTCTCCAAGATCATCTTTCTACTACATTAACTCCTTCAATCTACTATCTTCATCTCTTTTCTTATTGACTTAGATCCATATTAATAAACAACACTCTTATTCTAAACCTTGGCCTGTTTGGTACTTTCAAGTATTTTCTAATTATCTTATAATATTTAGCTAAATAATCTTTAAATTTCTTCCAACAAAAACACATTTTAAAAGGGCATAGGATATAAATCAGATCAACCAAAGGCCTGGTTAAAAAGGAACATTTTTGCCTGGTGCCTAAAGGTGGATAAGGAAGGCACCAGGCGAACTTCCATGGGGAGAGCATTCCACAGAGGGGGAGCCACTGCAGAGAAGGCCCCGTTCTTGTGTTGCCACCTTCCGGGTCTCTCGAGGAGGAGGCACACGAAGAAGGGCCTCAGAAGATGATCTCAGGGTCCGGGTTGGTTCATATGGGAAGAGGGGGTCCTTGAGGTACTGCGGTCCTGAGCCGCTTAAGGCTTTACAGGTCAAAAACAGCACTTGGAATTGGGACCGGAAACTAATCAGTAGCCAGTGCAATTGGACCAGGATCGGTGCAATATGCTCAAACCATCTTGCAGTCCAGTGAGCGACCTGGCCGCTGAATTCTGCACCGGCTGAAGTTTCCGAACCGTCTCCAGAGGCAGCCCCATGTAGAACACACTGCAGTAATCTAACCTTGAGGTTACCAGAGCATAGACAACAGGACATCCCTGTCCAGACAGGGGCGTAGCTGGGCCACCAGCCAAAGATGATGGAAGGCACTCTGGGCCACTGAGGCCACCTGAGCCTCGAGCGACGGCAAAGGATCCAGGAGGAAATTAATAGTAAATTAAGTTTTGATGGACGAAACAATGAAATACCAAATGACTGAGTAGTTTATGGAAAATATGCAGGAATTTCTGTTATGCAAAATGGACCGTGGAAAGAGAAGAAGGGAAGTCTTTGATCTTTTGTTGTTGTTGTTTAGTTGTGTCCAGCTCTTCGTGACCCCCTGGACCAGAGCACGCCAGGCCCTCCTGTCTTCCACTGCCTCCCACAGTTTGGTCAAACTCATGCTGGTAGCTTCAAGAACACTATCCAACCATCTCATCCTCTGTCGTCCCCTTCTCCTTGTGCCCTCCATCTTTCCCAACATCAGGGTCTTTTCCAGGGAGTCTTCTCTTCTCCTGAGGTGGCCAAAGTCTTGGAGCCTCAGCTTCAGGATCTGTCCTTCCAGTGAGCACTCAGGGCTGATTTCCTTCCGAATGGAGAGGTTTGATCTTCTTGCAGTCCATGGGACTCTCAAGAGTCTCCTCCAGCACCAGAATTCAAAAGCATCCATTCTTCGGCGATCAGCCTTCTTTATGGTCCAGCTCTCGCTTCCATACATCACTACTGGGAAAACCATAGTTTTAACTATACGGACCTTTGTTGGCAAGGTGATGTCTCTGCTTTTTAAGATGCTGTCTAGGTTTGTCATTGCTTTCCTCCCAAGAAGCAGGCGTCTTTTAATTTCGTGACTGCTGTCACCATCTGCCGTGATCATGGAGCCCAAGAAAGTAAAATCTCTCACTGCCTCCATTTCTTCCCCTTCTATTTGCCAGGAGGTGATGGGACCAGTGGCCATGATCTTCGTTTTTTTGATGCTGAGCTTCTGACCATATTTTGCGCTCTCCTCTTTCACACTCATCAAAGGGTTCCTTAATTCCTCCTCACTTTCTGCCATCAAGGTTGTGTCATCTGCATATTTGAGGTTGTTGATATTTCTTCCGGCAATCTTAATTCCGGCTAGGGATTCATCCAGCCCAGCCTTTCGCACGATGAATTCTGCATTTAAGTTAAATAAACGGGGAGACAATATACAGCCTTGTCGTACTCCTTTCCAAATTTCAGTTGTTCCATATCCAGTTCTGACTGTAGCTTCTTGTCCCACGTAGAGATTTCTCAGGAGACAGATGAGGTAACCAGGCACTCCCATTTCTTTAAGAACTTGTCATAGTTTGCTGTGGTCGACACAGTCAAAGGCTTTTGCATAGTCAATAAAGCAGAAGTAGATGTCTTTCTGGAACTCTCTATTTTTCTCCATAATCCATAATCCAAAATTGATATTTTAAGGTTGTTTAAATGAATATTCTAACACGTAAGGCAGAAAGTTTTAAAAAAATTATAGGGGGGGGGAAACCCTCTTACCCGCATGAGGACGTCAACGTAGTCTTCGTCTTTCAGAACGCAGAGGAAGGGGTAGAGGTTTAGCTGTCCCGAATTCCGTTGCGCCATGTGCAGCTTGGACTCTTGCAGGCTCTGCAGAAGAGATGTGCGCCAGCGGCTGCGGAGGACGGACAGGAGGCTCCGCTGCGCATGAGCAAAACCGTAAAGAAAGTTACATCATCATCATCATCATCATCATCATAACAATGGGGCATCACCATATTTTTCGCTCCATAAGACGCACCTGACCATAAGACGCACCTAGTTTTTAGAGGAAAACTAGAAAAAAAAAATCTGAACGAAACAGTGAATGTATGATTGTTGTGGTTCATGCTGTGGCCACAGACATGATATGTGATTTGACGGAAAGTTTGGGGTAGCCCAATGCAAAAATCCTGAGAATCCATGTGGAACCGTGCTTTGTAACCACAAAACAGTGGATGTGTGATTTTTTTTGGTGCAGGCTATAGCCATGGACATGCTATGTGATCTGATGGTGAATTTGGGGTGACCCAATGCAAAAATCCTGAGGATCCATGTGCTTTTACCTCCCCCCTCCCAGGCAGCCTCCTTTATTGCTAGCGTCCCTTATCTCCCTCCCGATCACTTGCCGATCAGCTGCTTAGCGGCTTCGTTTCAACACCCCCTTTCCTCTTTGTAAAAAAAAAAAAAAGCACGATCTGCTTTTCACCCCTGGGCAATTTGGCTCCAGGGACCACGCATTTGCTCCATAAGACGCACAAACATTTCCCCTTACTTTTTAGGAGGAAAAAAGTGTGTCTTATAGAGCGAAAAATACGGTAAGTGGCCGCAGCGTATTCCCAGGGCTGCAGAGAGAGGAGGATAGGCGGACTGCCACTTCAGGGCACCGCAGCAGCAAGCCGGCCACAAACTCATAGCTGTCAACCGTCCCTTATTTGGCGGGACAGTCCCTTATCCCAGCGCCGTGTGCCGCTGCTGTCCCTTATTGACGATGTCCCTTAAATTTCCCGGGTTTCAAAGGAATCAGCTCCTCTCCCTTCCTCCCTGCCGGCCAGGGAGGAGGGAGGCTCCAACTGTGTTGCTTGGCTGCCCAGTCCGCCCCCCTCCGGCCTCCTCTCACCAGCCTCGGCCCCCGGGAACCCCTCCCCGCCGGGACTGGCGGGAGCCTCAGGCCCTTCCGCTGCCATCCTCCTCGCGGCCGCCAAACTGAGCGTCTCTGCCTGGAGCCTCCCCTCTGCCCGCCGCCACCACTTCCACTAGGCCGTACTGCAGCTGCGCGGCCGAAGGACCCGAATGAGATGGGCAGCCTGGCAAGGCCTATGAGTTGCTGAGGAGCCTTGAGAGGAGAGCGAGGGCAACCATAGAGAAAGCAGTTCAGAGAGAGGAGGAAGAGGAGGAGGCGGAGGAGTGGGCAGGTGTTCCAAGGGCTAACCATAGAGGGGAAAAGCGGAGGAAGGACCACAAGCGCTTCTCCCATAGATTTATAGTGGTAGACTAGCATAGATGGTCTGATCTGTGGGTTTACTTCGGGCACTATTTCCCCCCCCCCCTTCCTCCCGCCCCGCCTGATGGAACTGAGAGCTGCAGATGGAGCACGAGAGAAAAGATACAGAACTGCAACAGCATCTTCGTAGCTTGGACTTCGTTTTGCGCGAAAAGTGGTTGCTGCTTGTAGTTATTGAATTGCAGTGTTTCATCGGCTGGTGTCTTGAGCAGCAACCTCTGGAAACGAAGGGCTAAAAACCGGCGCTGCTCTCCCAAATTATCTGGTCCCTTTTAACTTCGTATTTCAGCTGGTTGACTAAAATCCCTTATTTTGGCTGCTGGTCCCTTATTTTCGAGGCTGCTGGTCCCTTATTTTCAAATCTGTAAGTTGACAGCTATGCGCAATCTACAACTCACATCAGCTCCTGTCCGAGATAAATGTTTAAAGACGGAGAGCAGGAAGGAATGGGCTTTGGCGCAACAAGGTGCTAGATCTCATGATTTTCCCCCTCCCGGCTAATCTCCGCCGGTAGCTGGCATCATGGCAGGGTGGATTGGATGTAAATCAAATCGATTCAAATCACGATTTGTTTTAAGTTTTTCATGTGTGCTAAAACTCACTCTAAGTTTTTTGTTTAAATGTTTAACCACATCAGTTAACAAACATGGATGCAAATGCCATAATGTCATTGTTTTAGTTAAATAAATTGCTTAAATGGTTATTAAGGAAATGATTAATTTTCTCCTTCCAATAAAGGACAGCAGAAAAGGTGCCCAAATATAAACAGTTATATTATTAAACCTCGCAATGATTTTATAATTATCAATGTATTTCTAATAGTATAACCAAATCGGTAATTTTCGATATAAACTGTAAAATCTACTCTGGAAAGTTATTATTCCAAAATTGAAACCTTCATATGGTTGTAAGTATTAAGATTATACCAACAAGAATGAGTTTTTCTGTAAAAAAAGTGATTTAAATCAAGTATTACTGTCTAGTGATTTTAAATAAAGGCTTACTGACTGGTGATTTTAAATCGAGTCTTACTGACTAGTGATCTAAATCGCGATTTAAACAGATTTGATTTAAATCAAATCCACCTGGATTCCATGGCAACTTTCCAACCTCCCAAAATTTCAACACTGTTTGACCCCTTTCCGTTTTAACGGTTCAAATTCTTCCCCCTCTCTCATCCTTTTACCGCTCTGCTGGCTTCCTCCGTCAAGGGCTTGGCTGCCTCCACAGAGTCGATGGTGACCGTGTCCGACGCCTCCATTGCCAGCTGCTTCCGGAACTGGTCCCGCAGTTCTTGCGCTGTGAAATCGAGCTTCGGGTAGGAGACGGGCTTCCCCTGGGGTGAGAAAAAAAGTGGGTGGGGGGTGGGAAGGGAGCCACCCCGAGGCATTTGGCTCAGTGTCGGAACGCGGGTGACACTGTGGGTTAAACCACAGAGCCTAGGACTTGCCAATCAGAAGGTCGGTGGTTCGAATCCCCGCGACGGGATGAGCTCCCGTTGCTCGGTCCCTGCTCCTGCCAACCTAGCAGTTCAAAAGCATACCAGTGCAAGTAGATAAATAGGTACCGCTCCGGCAGGAAGGTAAACGGCGTTTCTGTGCGCTGCTCTGGTTCGCCAGAGTGGTCCACGCTCTGGTTATCTCTCGCTTGGACCACTGTCATGCGCTCTCCGTGGGGCTACCTTTGAAGGTGACCCGGAAACTGCAACTAATCCAGAATGCGGCAGCTAGACTGGTGACTGGGAGCGGCCGCCGAGACTACATAACACCAGTCCTGAAAGACCTCCATTGGCTCCCAGGACGTTTCCAAGCACAATTCAAAGTGTTGGTGGTGACCTTTAAAGCCCTAAACGGCCTAGTATCCCTGAAGGAGCATCTCCACCCCCATCGTTCAGCCTGGACACTGAGGTCCAGCTCCGAGGGCCTTCTGGCAGTTCCCTCCCTGTGAGCAACAAAGATACAGGGAACCAGGAGAGGGCCTTCTTGGTGGTGGCACCCGCCCTGTGGAACGCGCTCTCACAAAATGTCAAGGAAATAAACAACTACTGTATCTGACTTTTAGAAGACATCTGAAGGCAGTCCTGTTTTTAATGTTGTATGTTTAATTGTGTTTTTAATATCCTGTTGGACGCCACCCTGAGTGTCTGGGGAAACCCAGCCAGATGGGCGGGGTATAAATGAATAATAATAATAATAATAACCTTTGCGTAGAAGTCCCGGAGTAGGGGAACCGTGCAGATTTCGGCAGGGCGGGGAGGCGGGGGCTGGAAGTCTTCCACAACCCTCCGGACGGCTTTCAGCACCATCTTCCTCCAGTCTTCCTCAAACCCAGAGTCCCGGAAAAGGTCCTTCACTTGAAAGCCATCTTCTTTGAGCTGCTGAAGGCATCTGTGGAGGGGGTTTGGGGGGGGTAGAAGAAGGAACGGCAGAGAAAGAGGCTTGAGTCAGCAGTGTCCAAAGAAACCGGCCCCCTCCCATTCCTCTCGCGGAGACTCGTCATTACCGCCTATCAAAAAACGGCTATCGAAATGAATGGCTTTGGCTGAGACGGCAAAGTCGCCGTGCTTATAATTAAGAGATAAATCGCCGCTGGCGATTTATGAATGATTGGAAAACCCTTCCGGACTTTATGCACAGTAAGGAAAATGAACTTGTGATATCGGGATTTGAAGACTGTGAGGGAGGGGGAGTTGGTTTATGGGAAATGGAGAAGGTAATGTTATTATTTATATTTATTATTTATATTTAAATACTTATATTTAAATATAAATATTTATATTTTCTGAGAATGCTCCGGAAAAACAATCTCTCAGAGGACCTGTTGATGGCATTTTACCATTGCAGTGTGGAGAGCGTATTAACTTGTGGTCTGTGTGTGTGGTTTGGGAGCTGCACGGCCAGGGAAAAAACAATGCTATCCAGGGTTGTAAAGACTGCAGAGAGAATAATTGGGTGCACTCTTCCCACCTTAGATCAAATCTATGCTGCCAGGTGCCATAAGAAAGCGGCAGAGATAGCGCAGGATAGTGCGCACCCCGGAAATGATCTCTTTCAGCTTCTGCCTTCTGGAAGAAGGTATAGGGTTATAAAGGCCCGGACTAGCCGCCTGAGAAACAGTTTCTACGCAAATGCAATTCTGGTTCTAAACACAGCATAAGGGGTCTCTATAGTATAGTGTATTTTAAAATGGGGTTTCAGAGTTTTTAGGGGTTTTTGAATGTTTTATGTAGTTTTATGTAGTTTTGTAGTAGTTTTATGTAGTTTTTCAATTTCATTGTCCTGCAGGGGACAATGACAATAAAGATATCGTATCGTATCGTATTCAAGTTCCCCACATATCTCCTGGCACAAGCACTAACCTCCCCACTTTCTACAGGAGCAGGGAGGACAGAGAAGCTTGCTATTCCCATTGGAATGCACAGCGCGACAACACCCTTCATTTCTATGTATATAGAAAGATATCTGTATATCATGTTTTCTCCCAAGGAGCTCAAGATGGCGTAGGTGGCCCTCCTCAGTCAACCACACTCCTGTCAGGTAGGTTAGGTGGAGAGGCGGTGACTGGCCCCCAACGCCCCCTATCCCTGAAAGCTCCATGGCCATAGTGGGGGAGTCAAACCCTGGTCTCCCGAGTCCAGTAGGCTGAGAGTGTTGACTGGCCCAAGGTCACCCAGTGAGCTTCATGGCAGAGTGGGGATTTCAACCCAGGCCACAGCCCCAATGCTCTAACCACTGCACTACCGCTGTCGCTGAGCAAGAAGGGACCAATGTCAAGAGTAACACCTGAAGATGATGTTGCGAGACGCCCCACACTGCCCCATGCAAGCGAGCGCAGCGGCATAAGAGTCCGGGTTGGGCCTCAAGCCAGCTTCCTCAAGGAGGTGGAAGAGTCTGCCAACCTGTGCCAGGAGGCCCTGAGGGGAGAAAGAAAGGACAGGAGACTCAAACCAGGACCAGGACTTGTTGCTTATCTGCATTCGAGGCAGATGCTTTGCCGCTGAGCTACAAAGCCCTTCGCATCGAAGTGAATTCTTCCAACCAACTCCTTGCGAGAGGAGTGTGAGCCTGGGACTCACCTGAGGCCATTTGCATAGCGCTAAGCTATATGGTGGATTCGAACCGCCGACCTTCTGATCGGCAAGTCCTAGGCTCTGTGGTTTAACCCACAGCGCCACCCGCGTCCCTTGGTGTCCGATGTGGTATTGGACTATAATGTAACTTAAACAGAAAATCTTTAGAAAGATTTTTCCTCCAAAAGCATTTTATTTTAAAAATCTGATTTCAATTTTTAAAAAATCCGATTTAAATCAAAAAGATCAGATTTATTTTTTTTTATTGATTTTTATCCACCCTGCCTCTACCGCCGCAAGCAGGGATGCAGATCTCCTTACCTTCTTAGCATACCCTTGCATAACGAGATTGTACATTCGGACGTCAAGGCGCTTCCTGCGGGCGTGGGAGCGGTGATAAAACATCAAGCACTGCTGGGCCCTTTCGGGCTGACCGAGAAAAAGGCAGGCGTCCAGATAGGACAAAATGTTCAGCTTGACGTTCATGTGGCGGTTCCCGTCTTCCTCGTCCAGGGGGAGCGTCCCCTCGGCGGCGTCCCAGACCCGAAACGGCTCCCCGGATTCCTCGCAGCTCCCGGAAGGATCCCGAGACTGCGTCCCGATCGAGACTTTGGCCGTCTTGTTTGGCTGGCCGTCGTTGGCTTTGATGGACTTCTGTGACTTAGATGCTCGCCCCTTGAGCTTCGCCCGGGTCTCTTTAGACCTCAGGGAGAAATCTTCGTCCTTCGCGCCGGGCCCAATCCACTCCAGGGCAGGCTCAGCCACGTCGCCCGGGACGGCGGCCGAGAGCTTGGCCTCCAGTTTCAGAAGGCGTTTGTTCTTCATCGACTTCTCCTTCTTCAGCTTCTCGATCCAGCGGCTAGGCTGGGGCTTTTCCTCGCGTTTCGGGGTGCTCTCGGTCCGAGCCGGGCTGGCACCGGCCGTTTTCCGCGGGGCGGTCGGGAGGGAGCTGAACTTGCGCAGGCGAGAGTGTTGGACCTCGCCGACGGCCACCTCCGATACATTTTCGGCCTTCAGCTGTTGCACTCTTGCCTCCAGCACTGCAGGGGAGGAAAGGAAAGAAAGAGTCGAATTGCCGGGTAATGCGGCACGTTGAATTAAAGAAGGCATCTGTAAATAAGTTGCACCTAGTTTTTAGAGGGTTTTCCCTGTAGTGTTGGCCCCTGAAACAGTGATGCTGTTAAATATTTTTTGATGAAGGCTCATTTCCTAAGCAAAAGAACCCAATGCTTTCACCACACACACACACACACACACACACACACACACACAGAGAGAGAGAGAGAGAGAGAGAGAGAGAGAGAGAGATCAGAGGCGCATCTCCTAAGAGTGTTTGCTTAGTCACACAAACGCAAAGTGTTTTCTTTAGTTGTTCTCTGTAAGCTGCTTTAGACATTCTCTGGGGGAAAAGGTTGGGTATGAATAAATATATAATAATAATAATAATCATTTAACTTTCCTTAATAAAACTGGTTAAATAAGGTAAAGGTAAAGGGACCCCTGACCACTAGGTCCAGTCGTGGCCGACTCTGGGGTTGCGGCGCTCATCTCGCTTTACTGGCCGAGGGAGCCGGCGTACAGCTTCCGGGTCATGTGCCCAGCAGGACTGAGCCGCTTCTGGCGAACCAGAGCAGCGCACGGAAACGCCGTTTACCTTCCTGCCGGAGTGGTACCTATTTATTTACTTGCACTTTGACATGCTTTTCAACTGCTAGGTTGGCAGGAGCAGGGACCGAGCAACGGGAGCTCACCCCGTCATTGCGGGGATTCAAACCGCCGACCTTCTGATTGGCAAGTCCTAGGCTCTCTGGTTTAACCCACAGCGCCACCTGCGTTATATTATGCTTACCTTCCAACAACTCTACTTGTTCACACACCCATCTTTTTCTGGCTTCTTCCTTCGCCCTGGCTGAGGAATAATTCCTCACTTTGATCCAAAGGCTCTCTGAAACACAACGGAAAGGGTGAGCATTTAACAGGGGAGAATGGGAAGGGGGCTTCATGCTTCTCTGCAAATTACAGGACAGGGAAGGCTTCACGCACACATATAGGGTTGCCACCTGTCCGTTACAATACAGAAATGTCCTGTATTTCAATATAAAATGCAATGAGTCCTGTGTTGATACAGTCTTGTCCTGTATTATTATTATTATTATTATTATTATTATTATTATTATTATTATTATTAATTGAATTTAAAGGTAAAGGTAAAGGGACCGCTGACCATTAGGTCCAGTCGTGGCCGACTCTGGGGTTGCGGCGCTCATTTCGCTTTACTGGCCGAGGGAGCCGGCGTACAGCTTCCGGGTCATGTGGCCAGCAGGACTAAGCCGCTTCTGGCGAACCAGAGCAGCGCACGGAAACGCCATTTACCTTCCCGCCGGAGTGGTACCTATTTATCTACTTGCTCTTTGACGTGCTTTCGAACTGCTAGGTTGGCAGGAGCAGGGATTCCTTTACCTTTAGGGCCCCAGCCCCCTCCCCAATTTTTTTGGGGTGTGTGTGTGTGTGTGTGTGTGTGTGTAGGGGAAGGTGGCTGCCAGATACCCCCCGATAAAGGAAGAATGGTCCAATCCAATTATGGGTAGGGGGGCTTCTCTCTCCATTGGGGGAAGGTGAAAGGGGTGAATTAGATGCAGGCCTCCCACTGAGGACCCCCCACCCCTCCACCCCACACTCTCCCCTTTTTATAGGAGGGAACAGTGCCCCAGCCCCCACCCCAATTTTTTAGGGTGTGTGTTTGTGTGTGTGTGTAGGGGGAGGTGGCTGCCTGGTTCCCCCCATATGGGAAGAAGGGTCCCAACCCCCTCCCCTCCAATTTGCAATTATGGGTAGTGGGGCTTCGCTCTCAACTGGGGGAGAATGGCAGGGGGGGTTGATCCAGCCCTCCCACCGAGGACCGCCCACCCCACACTTTCCCCATATTATAGAGTGGGGATAAGGCTCCAGCCTCCGTCCCCAAATTTGGGGGGGAGTTGTGGGGGGGGGAGGTGGCTGCCTGACTCCCCCCTCCCTTCCCCCTCCCCACCCCCTCCACCCCACAATCTCCCCATATTATAGCAGGGGAGAGGGCCCCAGCCCCCTCCCCAATTTGCAATTATGGGTAGGGGGCTTCACTCTCAAGTGGGGGAGAGTGGCGGGGGGGGGGATTTGATCGAGGCCTCCCACTAAGGACCCCCCACTCCACCCCACCCCACACTCTCCCCATATTATAGCAGGGGAGAGGGCCCCAGCCCCCCTCCCCAATTTGCAATTCTGGGTAGGGGGGCTTCTCTCTCCATTGGGGGGAGACCCTGAAAGGAAGAGTGTCAGGGGTGAATTAGATGCAGCCCTCCCACTGTGGACCCCCACCCCCCTCCACCCCACACTCTCCCCTTTTTATAGGAGGACATAGGGCTCCAGCCCCCTCCCCAATTTTGGGGGGGGTGGAATTGTGTGGGGGGAGGTGGCTGCCTAACTTCCCCCTCCACTCCCCCACCCCACCCCACCCTCTCCCCATATTATAGCAGGGGATAAGGCCCCAGCCCCCTCCCCAATTTGCAATTATGGGTAGGGGGGCTTCACTCTCTTCATTGGGCTCCAGCCCCCTCCCCAATTTTTGGGGGGGTGGAATTGTGTGGGGGGAGGTGGCTGCCTGACTCCCCCCTCCCCTCCCCTCCCCACCTGTTGAACTACCTACCTGTGCCCCGCAGCAGCAGCAGCGCCCCCTGCAGCTTCAGCATGGACATGCCCCTCTCTCAAAACCCCCTCATCTCAGCTCCCACCCAGACCACATTGGCTGGTCCCAACTGCGCAGGCGCGGCCTTGCCCCGCCTCCTCCTCCTCGACGCCAGCCAATAGGCATCCCGCTTCGCTCAGCCGGGTAAGCTGGAGCGCGTGTGGAGGAAACTACGACTCCCAGGAGGCTTTGCAGGCGAGGCGCATGCGTAGGGAGGCGGACGCAGGGCGCGGCGTGGTCGCTAGAGCTAGACAAAAAAGGAAGAGCGGTCTAGCGCTATGCGTGTGTCGGAGATTTCCGGGATCGCGTTTTAGAATATACGTAGAGATATTGATAGATGGAGATGTATTTTGTTTTTTGGGCTCTCCTTTTCATGTCCTTTGGGTTATTATTATTATTATTTATTTCATTTCTATACCGCTTTATATTTTTTAAGAAAAACCTCAAAGCGATTTAAAGAATGTTAAAGCATCAATAAAACATTAAAACATCGATAAACAGAACTTCAGATATGCAGATGACGCAACTTTGATGGCAGAAATTGAGGAGGAATTGAAGAACCTTTTAATGAGGGCGAAAGAGGAGAGCGCAAAATATGGTCTGAAGCTCAACATAAAAAAAACCCGAAGATCATGGCCACTGGGCCCATCACCTCCTGGCAAATAGAAGGGGGAGAGATGGAGGCAGTGAGAGATTTTACTTTCTTGGGCTCCATGATCACGGCAGATGGTGACAGCAGTCATGAAATTAAAAGGCGCCTGCTTCTTGGGAGGAAAGCAATGACAAACCTAGACAGCATCTTAAAAAGCAGAGACATCACCTTGCCAACAAAGGTCCGTATACAAAATTGAAAGACGCCTGCTTCTTGGGAGAAAAGCAACTGGTGTCAACCATCACACATAATTAAAAAGTTTGTAAGCCCAGGGGAGTAGAAAGATTGTTTGCCTGGCGCTGGAAAAAAACAGGGCTGCAATTGAGAAAGCTGGCGACAATTTCTCTGGCTCTAATCAGAACACTTGGCTCCCCTGAGAGGTCCAAACAAATGAGACAAGCATAAAATCAATAACAGGCAGGAGAACTTTGCCTTATTGACTTTGACGCCAATTTAGCTGCAGCACTGGTGTATACCTGAATACATCTGTGGAATTATGTTTTAATGATGAATACAATTGACCTTGGCTGGCGGCATGGATTCCACCCTTCATGTTCCTAGGACTTGCCGATCAGAAGGTCGGCGGTTCGAATCCCCGCGACAGGGTGAGCTCCCGTTGCTCGGTCCCTGCTCCTGCCCACCTAGCAGTTCAAAAGCACATCAAAGTGCAAGTAGATAAATAGGTACCACTCTGGCGGGAAGGTAAACAGCATTTCCGTGCACTGCTCTGGTTTGCCAGAAGCGGCTTAGTCCTGCTGGCCACATGACCCGGAAGCTGTACGCCGGCTCCCTCGGCCAGTAAAGCGAGATGAGCGCCGCAACCCCAGAGTTGGTCACGACTGGACCTAATGGTCAGGGGTCCCTTTACCTTTAATTCAAGCAAGTAAGTTTTGTAATGAGCTTGTGTTACACTTAAATTGGGAGTAGCAGGGCGTTTCCATCAAACCAAAATTTACAGCAATGTGAGATGTGTTGTTGAAGGGGGTGTTAACTAGAAAGCTCCATAATTTAATGTTAGAAAGCCAGTGTGGTGTAGTGGTTAAGAGTGGTGGACTCGTAATCTGGTGAACTGGGTTGGCTTCCCCGCTCCTCCACATGCAGCTGCTGGGTGAACTTGGGCTGGTCACACTTCTCTGAAGTCTCTCAGCCCCACTCACCTCACAGAGTGTTTGTTGTGGGGCAGGAAGGGAAAGGAGAATGTTAGCCGCTTTGAGACTCCTTAAAAAGGTAAAGGGACCCCTGACCATTAGGTCCAGTCGTGGCCGACTCTGGGGTTGCGGCGCTCATCTCGCTTTACTGGCCGAGGGAGCCGGCGTACAGCTTCCGGGTCATGTGGCCAGCAGGACTAAGCCGCTTCTGGCGAACCAGAGCAGCGCACGGAAACGCCGTTTACCTTCCCGCCGGAGTGGTACCTATTGATCTACTTGCACTTTGACGTGCTTTTGAACTGCTAGGTTGGCAGGAGCAGGGACTGAGCAACGGGAGCTCAGGGGATTCGAACCGCTGACCTTCTGATCGGCAAGTCCTAGGCTCTGTGGTTTAACCCACAGCGCCACCCGTGTCCTTAGGGTAGTGATAAAGCGGGATATCAAATCCAAACTCTTCTTCTTCTTCTTCTACCAGAGCATCCTGGCTCCTTTCCAAGGATGCTCCAGATGTTCATCTCCAAGACAACCGCATCTGGGATACAGATCTTCCCAATTGGCTGCGCCCCCTGCCCGTAACGTCCACGGCCCTCTCAGCGCCCCGCGCTCTCACGAAAGGGCGGGACCTCGCGTCCCACCCGCCGCTTGCTAAGCCTTGCCCCGCCCTTCCCGCTGCCCCATTGGTCGAGAGCGAGTGGGGCGTCCGGAGAAGCCGCCCGCTGATTGGCTGCCGTGCCATTGAGCCGTTTCTGAGGGGAAGGATAAAGGCGGAGTCCGCGGAAAGCGGCCGAAGGGGATGAGCTTGGAGCGCTTAGTGAAGAGGACGCTTCTCTGCGGGCTGCTGGCGACGCGGGGCCTGACCAGGACAATGGTGAGTTTCGAAGAAAGGCTTGGTCGCGCTAGGCCCGGCTAGGCCTCTCAGCCGTGGCCGCGCTAGCCGCCCCTGGGTTCTCGGTGGTCATAGCATAGACGTGGGGGGCCAGAGCGTCTCCCTCTTGGAGGACCTAACAAATCCTTGGACCATTGTTTTCTTGGCTCTTATATTTCTCCCCCATAATCTCTTTGGACCCATGGTCTGTCTCTCCCGTGAAATGGAGCGTTAAGCTGATTTCCTTCCTAAATTCTTTTTTCTTTTGCTAGTGTTGCAATAATTCCCATAATCCTCTGGGGCAGTTTCCTCTGTGTGTGTTTGTGTGTATCTATCTATCTATCTATCTATCTATCTATCTATCTATATATATATATAGTGTGTGTGTGTGTGTATATAATATGTTTGTGTGTGTGTGTGTGTGTGTGTGTGTGTATTTGTATTTGTGTGTGTGTGTATATATATAAATATATATGTATGTGTGTCTGTATATATATATTTGTGTGTGTGTGTGTATGTGTGTGTGTCTGTATATATATATGTGTGTGTGTGTCTGTATATTTGTGTGTGTGTGTGTATATGTGTGTGTGTGTGTATATATATATATATATGTGTGTGTGTGTGTGTGTGTATAATTTGCGTTTGTGTGTGTGTGTATACATATACACATACACATATATATCCTTTTGTCTCCCAGGGTGCATTGGAAAATGGGTCTTGGTGTGTTAATATACATAGCTTTTAATCCTGCCTTTTCCCAGCAGCTGTGGAGGGTGGCTGCCAGTTCCAAGAATTGCAACTGTGTCCTATAAATGCATTTAAAGATAAGCAAGCAGGGAGGCTTGCTGCCGCCATAATGAAACTTTTTGCCCTATTGTGAAACAGCCAACACTTCCCGTTATTTTCTGGGACTTGGGTCGTTATATTCCCCAACACGCTTGCAATATCTTCGCCACGCATTTATTGCAAGGAGCTAAAGGTGCTGCTGTATGTGATATTACCTCCACTCCCTGTTTCATTCTCGCAATAGCCCTGCGAGGCGAGTTAGGCTAAAGGGGCGGTATGAGGAAGTCAAAGAAACATGTGACTGAAAACTGTTATTGAAACTGAATTGTTTTTAATATTTTTCTTTTTCTTTTTCTTTTTGTCTTTATATAAAATTGGAAAATTTAATAAATATTCATTTAAAAAAATAATAATAATAAAGGGGCGTTGGCCGGCGAGCTTTATGAGTGGGAGGATTCGAACCCAAGCCCTTCCATGTCCTGGCCCAAAGCTAACCACTGGCTTTGTGGGGTTGGCTGGCTTGCTTTGGATGACACTGCTACCTTTTGCATTATGACCCGATGTCTTGCTGTTCTCTGGCTGCTTCCAGAGCACAGTGGGTGGAATTCAGGTAATTTCTACTCAAAAGTGGACCCATGAAAATGAGTAGACCTAAATTAGCAGTGTCAGTTAATATCGGGTGGGTCTGCTTGGAGTTTGCTTCTTTCTTCCCCTACCTGATTCTGCGGGGCGACCGGTTCTTCCTGTTTCTCTCTGGGGTCCGTCGCTGTGGTGGGCTTTGGAGCCTAAAAGCTCACAACCTCGTTTCAGAACTTTGTGCTAGAAACTCCCTCCTGCCTCTCGCACCTGTGTAGCACCTAATTCTCTGCACCAGTCTTTCCCTGAGGAATTGCCTACACCTGTCCCGGTGTAGGCAATTAACTGCAATTAGTTGCTGCCTCAAAAGTAATCAAAAGCAAAGCAAGTTTCACCTAAGGCTTCTGCATCTTGAATGCAGTTCTCTGTTGCACCTGGGGCAACGTATAAAGATGTTTTTTTATTAATGCAGTGGGAACATCTCTGGCCAAGCTTATAATCTTACTTATAAGTGAGTTTTTTTTCCCTAATTCAGGTGTGTTTATCAGCTCTCTTCTGCTTTGGGGACGAGGGAGAAAAAAAGCCCACCCAGTACAGTATCCCCAAGGCTGTATTTGCCTCCTGTTCCATATTTGGGATTTAGTCTCAGGCGTCGGAATATCCCCTTAAAAACCTTGGTTTACCATGATAGCTGCTCAGATTACCTATTGTCCGTATATTCTTTCCAGTCTTAAAAGCCATTGCAATTAAAAAGCAATCCTATTTTGTAGCCGTGGGTTCTACAAGTTCACCGCACGTAGGACAAACTGTTCCTTCTGTCCGTAAGTCACTGCCAACTTACTTTACCTGCCTGGAAGAAAAGCTTTTTCTTTTTTTCCAGGCGAAGGGATACCACTTCTAATCGTGGGCAAATGCCGTTCCTGTCTCTCCACTTTCCAAGACGCTGGTTCCTAGCAAGCACATTTTAATCACAGCCCTGTTTCGGCTGGTGATTAACCCAGTTTGCGAAACATTCCTTAATCTGGGGGCAGGGCAGCGTTGGCACCCAGCCGACTTCCCTGGTTTCTGCCTGACTTGACTATTCTCGAGAAACAAAAGTCCGGGGCCTTGAAGTGCTCTTGGAAGCCAAAGTTCGTGGCGGCAGCTGCTTTCATCTGCAATGCAGTCGTAAGAACTGAGAAGTCGGTGTAAACTTCCACCTTTGAGACTGGTTCTGCTATCTTCGTTATGAGTCAGAGGGGTGCTTTTTTAATTTATTTACTGCTGTTCATTTGCAAGATCCTTTGGGATCTTGATTAAGCCTGGTTATGAAAGGCAACCAAAGTGGCCGCTCTAAATTCCTTCCTGATCTTTCCTCTGTGTGTAATCTTATTGCCTAATGGAGCCTTTGTGTAACAGGGATTGGGGGTGGGAGGAGAGAGAGAGAGAAGGCAAAGGCCCTTAACCATCCACACACATTGTCCTCAATCACATGAGCATCAGGGGAGGATGTTGAAAGACCAGAATTTTTAGAGGTCAGCATCAACAAAGGGACAGGGAGAGCGTTGGTCACGGCTTGGTTTGTTTGGGACTCCTGGTTGTAAACTGGAGCTGTTTGAAATGCAGGGCACATCAAAACATGCTCAGATTATTTTTCCACCCGATAATTTCTGCACTGCACTGACTTCACAGTGGCTCCCCAGAGTAGTCTCAGAAGGGTCTACCCACACCCTCTGTTACCTTGGTAAAGGGACCCCTGACCATTAGGTCCAGTCGTGGCCACTCTGGGCTTGCGGCGCTCATCTCGCTTTACTGGCCGAGGGAGCCGGCGTACAGCTTCCGGGTCATGTGGCCAGCAGGACTAAGCCGCTTCTGGCGAACCAGAGCAGCACACAGAAATGCCGTTTACCTTCCCACTGGAGCGGTACCTATTTATCTACTTGCACTTTTGATGTGCTTTCGAGCTGCTATGTTGGCAGGAGCAGGGACCGAGCAACGGGAGCTCACCCCGTTGCGGGGATTCGAACCGCTGGCCTTCTGATCGGCAAGTCCTAGGCTTTGTGGTTTAACCCACAGCGCCACCCCAATCCCTCCTCTGTTACCTGTTATCCTTTTAACTGGAGATGCCAGGGATTGAGCCTGTGCAGAAATAATACTAAAAATAAGGTTTTTTAAAAAGGTAAAGGACCCCTGGATGGTTAAGTCCAGTCGAAGGAGACACTGGGGTTGTGGCGCTCATCTCGCTTTCAGGCCAAGGGAGCCGGCGTTTGTCCACAGACAGCTTTCCAGGCAGGAGGCCTTCTCGGTAGTGGCACCCACCCTGTGGAACACCCACCCATCAGATGTCAAGGAAATAAACAACTACCTCACTTTTCGAAGACATCTGAAGACAGCCCTGTTTAGGGAAGCTTTTAATGTTTGACAGACCTCTTGTCTGTCAAACAGACAAGAGGTCTGTCATGCTGCCTGGATGACAGATTCGCGTGTCCCCCCCCCCCTTGCTTTAGAGGATAACCTGGGTAGGGGAGGGAAAGGATAGGGGCTTTGAATCCAGATTAATTTAATCGCACATTAATTCCATTGAAATCCCTGACTGGTGAAAGCCCCCCTTAATTGCAGTTTAGCCTCCTGGATCCGTCCCTGTGTGTTGTAACGGCTAAAGTCGCATCCACACCGCTCCCCCTGAAGTCCATGTTACACCTCTTGACCCGGGTCAAGGAGAATTATGGGAACCGTAATTTTATTAAGGGTGCTGGGCATCGGTTGCCCCGCAAGGACAGCACACTTGGCCGACTCTAGTTGGCAAGGGATAAGCTCTTCTGAGTTGACCCGCTTCTGGAAGCTGGAGAGGCCAGGCGGACGGAGATGTACATTGGCAATTTGAGATCCAGAGATCTCCCATGGGATGGTGTTAGATTTTGCACCAGTCGCAAAATGCGCCTGGCTGATTTCCAACGCTGAGCCCTGGCGCTGGAAGGAGAGGGAAATGGGAGATTTGCAGCCCTCGAAACACACACACACACACACACACACACACACACACACACACACGAGAATGCCACGAGAGCTCTTTCTGAATCAGGGTGGATTTGATTTAAATCAAGCCCATTTAAATCACAATTTAAATCACTAGTCAGTAAGACTTGATTTAAATGACTTCTTTACAGAAAGACTCATTCTTGCTGGTATCATCTTAATATTTACAACCAGTACAGTGGTACCTCAGGTTACAGACTCCGCTAACCCAGAAATAGTGCTTCAGGTTAAGAACTTTGCTTCAGGATGAGAACAGAAATTGTGCTCCGGCAGCGCGGCGGCAGCAGGAGGCCCCATTAGCTAAAGTGGTGCTTCAGGTGAAGAGCAGTTTCAGGTTAAGAACGGACCTCCGGAATGAATTAAGTACTTAACCCGAGGTACCACTGTATTTAGAACACTGCAATCGAAAAGGAAGGCTTGAATTACAACGGGGGGGGGGCGCAAATCAGCAGCGCAACAGGAAACGCAGGGGACGCAAAACGGAGGACGTTCGGCTTCTGAAAAAAAGTTTGAAAACTACTTCCGGTTTTGCAGCGTCCGGGTTCCAAGTTGTTCGTGAACCAAGCTGTTCGAAAACCGAGGTGCCCCTGTACTTTTGATTTGAGGTGTGTTTCTGCCTGACCCCCGCTTCCTGTTTCTCCCCACTTCCAGTGTGCTCAAGAAACCGACTGGCAGTCTGCCAAATCCATCTACGATTTCCACGCCACGGACATCGATGGCGCCGACGTCTCGCTCGAGCGGTACAGGTAATTGCGCGGGGTATTTTCTTCCCTCTGCATACTTGTTTGGGCCCACTCTTCCTGCCTTGAATCAAGGCAGGCATAGGCAAACTCAGCCCTCCAGATATTTTTGGGACTACAACTCCCATCATCCCTAGCTAACAGGACCAGTGGTCAGGGATGATGGGAGTTGTAGTCCCAAAACATCTGGAGGGCCGAGTTTGGCCACCACTGACTTGGAGGAATGGTCAAGTCAGTTTCTTGTATTTTTCAAATTTATACATTTCATTGATTTTACAGTCAATTTAGCATTTCAGGATTTTGACACCACTTCTCCCTCTTTCTGCCTTGAATTTACTTTTCGGTACCTTCTGCATATTCAAGCTTATCTGACTTGCTCATTACTTACCATATTTTTTGCTTTGTAGGACGCACTTTTTTCCCTCCAAAAATTAAGGGGAAATGTGTGTGCATCCTGTGGAGCGAATGCAGGCTCCTTGTCTTCAGTGATAGCAACCTGAAGCCTCCAAAGCGCAGAGGGAGCACTCCCTCCGCGCTCCGGAGGCTTCAGGCGGCTATCCCTGAAGCCTGGAGAGCGAGAGGGGTTGGTGCGCACTGACCCCTCTCGCTCTCCAGGCTTCAGGGATAGCCGCCTGAAGCCTCCGGAGCACTGCGGGAGAGCAAGACTCTCCTGGCTTCAGCGAAAGGAACCTGAAGCCTCCGGAGCGCAGCGGGAACTCACGCTGCGCTGCGAAGGCTTCAGGGATAGCCGCTGCGCTCCGGAGGCTTCGGGTTCATTTTGCTGAACCCGGGAGAGCAAGACTCTCCTGGCTTCAGCAGAGAGGGAGAGCTGCGCAGCACCCCTTCAGCGAGGCGGGAGGAGAAATGGAAGGGGCTCCGTTTCCCTGCCGCTTCGCCGAAGGGGCGCTGAGCAGAGGGGGGAACATTTTTTTTTCCTTCTCCCCCTCTAAAACAAGGTGCGTCCTATAGAGCGAAAAATACAGCACCTACTGTAAATATATATACTCGTATGATGGTCGGATCAGGGCCTTCCTTCACAGACTTTTCCCTTCCGTCTCTGCAGGGGCCATGTCTGCATCATCACCAACGTGGCCTCTAAATGAGGCAAGACGGGCGTGAACTACACTCAGTTTGTCGACCTGTACAGCAGATACGCTGAGAGAGGTTTACGCATCTTGGGGTTCCCCTGTAACCAGTTCGGCAAGCAGGTAGGTTGCCGGGAGGTCTGGCAACCGCGTGGCGTGATGTAGTTTTTTTGCTCCTTTTTTTTTTGAGGAGGGGTGGGCAGACAGGCACCAGCAGCGACCATTTCTCATCTCCCTTCCCCAAACTGCAGGAGCCGGGCACCAACGAGGAAATCAAAGCCTTCGCTGCAGGTTACGGTGTGAAGTTCGACATGTTCAGCAAGATCGAGGTGAACGGAGACGGCGCCCACCCCCTCTGGAAGTGGATGAAGAGCCAGGCCAAAGGCCGGGGGACGCTGGGCAAGTGAGTTTCTGAACCGCGGGTGCTGGAATTATAGTATATGCTTTGGTAAACGGCCTATATGCAGAGAGACGACGCCCCCTTCTTAGAATCATAGAATCATAGAGTTGGAAGAGACCACAAGGGCCATCGAGTCCAACCCCCTGCCAAGCAGGAAACACCATCAGAGCACTCCTGACATATGGTTGTCAAGCCTCTGCTTAAAGACCTCCAAAGAAGGAGACTCCACCACACTCCTTGGCAGCAAATTCCACTGTCAAACAGCTCTTACTGTCAGGAAGTTCTTCCTAATGTTTAGGTGGGATCTTCTTTCTTGTAGTTTGGATCCATTGCTCCGTGTCCGCTTCTCTGGAGCAGCAGAAAACAACCTTTCTCCCTCCTCTATGTGACATCCTTTTATATATTTGAACATGGCTATCATATCACCCCTTAACCTCCTCTTCTCCAGGCTAAACATGCCCAGCTCCCTTAGCCGTTCCTCATAAGGCATCGTTTCCAGGCCTTTGACCATTTTGGTTGCCCTCCTCTGGACACGTTCCAGTTTGTCAGTGTCCTCCTTGAACTGTGGTGCCCAGAACTGGACACAGTACTCCAGGCGAGGTCTGACCAGAGCAGAATACAGTGGCACAATTACTTCCCTTGATCTAGATGCTATACTCCTATTGATGCAGCCCAGAATTGCATTGGCTTTTTTAGCTGCCGCGTCACACTGTTGGCTCATGTCAAGTTTGTGGTCAACCAAGACTCTTAGATCCTTTTCACATGTACTGCTCTCAAGCCAGGTGTCACCCATCTTGTATTTGTGCCTCTCATTTTTTTTGCCCAAGTGCAATACTTTACATTTCTCCCTGTTAAAATTCATCTTGTTTGTTTTGACCCAGTTCTCTAATCTGTCAAGGTCGTTTTGAAGTGTGATCCTGTCCTCTGGGGTGTTAGCCACCCCTCCCAGTTTGGTGTCATCTGCAAATTTGATCAGGATGCCCTTCTTCTCACACCCAGCTCCGATAACAGTGCCGGATTTACGTATAAGCCAAACAAGCTATAGCTTAGGGCCCCACTCTCTTGGGGGCCCCCAAAAAACTTAAAGGAAAAAAACCACTGGATCTACATTTCCAAAATATAAGATGAAAAGACAAATAAAACCTACATAACCGTGTTTTGTGTTGTGTAGGCTCCTATGATGTAGGTCATGGCCCCCGCATGCTAGCCTGCTCTCTAAAATATCCCTGGTTTGCTCCTTTCTATATACAGTGGTACCTCAGGTTAAGTACTTAGTTCGTTCCGGAGGTCCGTTCTTAACCTGAAGCACCACTTTAGCTAATGGGACCTCCTGCTGCCGCCGCGCCGCCCGAGCCCGATTTCTGTTCTCATCCTGAAGCAAAGTTCTTAACCCGAGGTACTATTTCTGGGTTAGCGGAGTCTGTAACCTGATGTGTATGTAACCTGAAGCATATGTAACCAGAGGTACCACTGTATGCGGTGCCTACATTCTGCATGTGCAAATGGCTTGAGATACCTATTAGGTCCATAAATTGCCATATAGCATATATTCAACACAAAAAATAGCGACAATTTGTTATTGACAAAGGACAGCTGGACATATAAAGGGCCCCATTACCTTCAGGAGCTTAGGACCTCATCAAACCTAAATCCGGCCCTGTTTGATAATGCAGGCGTACTTTACTCTGGAGAACGTGGCTTAATTTGTACATGTGCGCAAAACTCTTAAGGTGGGGGAATGGCTCTAAGCTTGTGTAATTTGCAGGCCTGAGGACTCCCCTTTATGCAGTGGCGTCCGTCCTGACCAAGGAAAGCCGCCTTAAACATCACAACTGTTAACTGAGGAGAATCCAGCACACATATCTGCCACCAAACAGAGGAGCGCCGAAACATTGGGGGTGTCTCAGGGCCTCCCCTCCCTGCTTCTTAATGGGGCATGATCCTGACCCCCGGTCCCCAATTCTGAATCCCCTTTAAGGACGAGGTTCTGTCAGTTTTGCAAAAACAGCAACCCCTGCAGAGAATCTGAGCTCTGCTCTGGGAGACCCAGGTTCCTAGACCTCATGATGGCAGGGCAAAGCTCCACGGGAGGGTGTCTTTTGTGTTTTGTTTTGAAGGTTCTGCAAATATATATTGAGCGCTCTCTCAAAACCTTAACAAAAAAACTGGAACCCTTGGGGGCGGGGAGAAGAGGCTGTGAACCTTTTTGGGGTGGAGAGGTGGTTAACAGTTCCTCCCTGTGTTGTTTGTGTGAAGATTGGGGCGTGGGTGGGTATTTATTCCTGAGCTCCCTGCTGCGATCTAGCCTGCCTCTGCAGAACTCCAGTTAGGATCAAGGCAAGGCATGCCGCTGATAATAATTATTGTTTATACCCTGTCCATCTGGCTGGGTTTCCCCAGCCACTCTGGGCAGCTTCCAAGAAAATATTAAAATACTGTAATGCATCAAACATTAAAAGCTTCCCTAAACAGGGCTGCCTTCAGATGTCTTCTAAAAGTCTGGTAGTTGTCAAAGAGAAGAACATCTGGTGGGAGGGCAGGTGCCACCACCGAGAAGGCTCTCTGCCTGCTTCCCTGATCTCCCAGTTCGATAAGGAACCAAGTTTCAACTGTTGGGATTCCCGAACAATATCTTGACCCTTGCCCTGTGTTCTAGATTACAGGCGGCCAGCGTGGTTTTCTCCAGATATCGCCACAGCTTCCGTCATCCCTGACAACCAGCCATTCTGGTTTGCCAGAGCTGATGGGAGTTTTTTTTTGGGGGGGGAGGTATCTGAACAGCGCAACCCCAGGGGCCTTTCAGTTTGATAGACGGACCTCTTCTGGATTTCCTGTTCCGAAACTAAAGTCGTCTTGTTGTTTTTTCTCTCCCCCGTCACTTAGTGCCATCAAGTGGAACTTCAGCAAGGTGAGCTTTTAGCTTTCGACTCCTGGCTCTTCGAATCCCAGCTGGGCTGCAGCCCTTCCCCTTTGGGTGCCCTCCCTTGATTGTATCGGCCTGGGCAACATCTGTGCCCCTCCAGCTCCCAGCATCCCTGGCCAGGGAAGGGGGCAAATCCATCAACAGATCTTCCCCATCCCAGCTTTGGAGGGGAGGCAATTTTGAAGCGGCTCATGCATCTTAACTCCCTTTGGGGGCATCGCTGGGCCTATCAAGTCCGGCCTCCTGTTTCCAAGCCCCAAAGCGCTCCCTGGCAGCTGGTAGACTGCCCTGGCAGATGGAGGCTCGATCGCCAGCTGTTGATAGGAACTGTCCTCCGTGGAGTTGTTTAATCTGCTTTGGAGCCATTAAGCCCAGGGGTGGGAGGAACCTCAGGCCCGCGGCGGGGGGCTCTAAATTACTATTACTTAATCAATGTATATAATCTCAAAGATCCCAGGGTGCATTAAGAACACATTTTATGGAGGTTATTTAATGGCTAAAGGCCTCTGAACCTCTCGGGGAGGAGGGACACTGAGAAGGGCCGGTGACGACAAGCGCAGGGTCTGGGTCATTTTGTATGGGGAGAAGCAGGCCTTCAGGCAGAGTGGTCCCTTGGTTCTCAAACGCCTTGGTACTCAAACAACCTGGAACCCAAACACCGCAAACCGAGAAGTAAGTTTTCTGGTTTGTGGACTTTTTTTTGGAAGCCAAACGTGCTCTGTTTTGAGTCTTACGCTTCCGTTTTGAGTGCCACACATCCGTTTAGACGAGTGTTGCGCTGAGGTCTGTATGTTTTTGCTATTTATTCTCCGTTTTTCCTTCTCTTTTTGTGACTGTGTGCAACCCAGTTCAGCTGCTGATTGTGCGACTGCAGTCCATTGTTTATTGCTTTCATTTTATGGACCGAGGGTCTCGTTAGATAGTAAAATTCATGTTCAATTGCTGTTTCGGGGGGGGGGGGGTTTAAAAATCTGGAACGGATTGATCCATTTTGCGTTACTTTCTACGGGGAAGCGCGCCTTGGTTTTGGAACGGACTTCCAGAA
>NC_139622.1:9230299-9452799 GCF_964270895.1 Podarcis filfolensis
GGAAGGTAAACGGCGTTTCTGTGCGCTCTGGTTTCCGTCATGATGTCCCGTTGCGCCAGTCCTGCTGGCCACATGACCTGGGAAAAGCTCTCTGTGGACAAACGCCGGCTCCGTCACGGTGTCCCGTTGCACCAGAAGCGGTTTAGTCCTGCTGGCCACATGACCTGGAAAAAGCTCTCTGCGGACAAACACCGGCTCCCTTGGCCTGAAAGTGAGATGAGCGCCGCAACCCTGTAGCCGCCTTTGGCTGGACTTAACCGTCCAGGGGTCCTTTTCCTTTTTACCTTACAGTGGCATTGGAACTGTGGCACACACAGCAAAATGTTCCTTTTTTCTGAACTGCTTTGAGGGTTTCTTAACTGAGTGATGTGTAAATTTTGTGAAGTGGGGCTGTTCTCCATCACGGTTGGAACGTGGTCTGCAAGCTCTCTTCGGAGAGTCTTTTTCTACCTAAGCTACTCTGCGTTCTGCTAGTGAACAGAGTGCCCCTGGGCACTGGGTAGGCCAGCTAGGACTCTTAGGCAGTTGGGGGCCTCAATGGCATCAGAAGATGCCGGGGAATGGGCAGGGTGCTGTGCCTCACCAGTTGGGCACGAGCCCTGGCCTCTCAAGGCCGTATCAGGAGGGAATCACAATCTACCTGTTGGACATGCCTGGTTTAGTGAATATTTACAGGTCAATTGTTAACAGATAAGAACATTGGCGGGTGGCGCTGGGATGCGGGTGGCGCTGTGGGTTAAACCACAGAGCCTAGGGCTTGTTGATCAGAAGGTCAGCGGTTCGAATCCCCGCAATGACGGGGTGAGCTCCCGTTGCTCGGTCCCTGCTCCTGCCAACGTAGCAGTTCGAAAGCACGTCAAAGTGCAAGTAGATAAATAGGTACTGCTCCTGCGAGAAGGTAAACGGCGTTTCCGTGCGCTGCTCTGGTTCGCCAGAAGCGGCTTAGTCCTGCTGGCCACATGACCCGGAAGCTGTACGCCGGCTCCCTCGGCCAGTAAAGCGAGATGAGCGCCGCAACCCCAGAGTCGGTCACGACTGGACCTAATGGTCAGAGGTCCTTTCTTCAAGAACATTGGCAGGATTATCATAATAACCTGCAGTTTCATAAGAGCAGTAGTCCAAGCGGGAGATAACCAGAGCATGCACCACTCTGACCAGACAGTCTGCAGGCAGGGAGGGTCTCATCCTGCATACCAGATGGAGCTGGGAGACAGCTGCCCTGGACACAGAACTGACCTGCGCCTCCATGGACAGCTGTGGGTCCAAAAATTGAAAATTAGGACAATCTGTGGTCAAATCAGAAACTGGGATGACTTCTGTAATACCAGGGCTGTCCCTGAAACATCGGAGGAGGGACTGGGTTGAAGGCGAAGATGCCACATTAGGTGTTACTGGAAGCTACCATATTTTTTGCTCTATAAGACTCACTTTTTCCCTCCTAAAAAGTAAGGGGAAATGTGTGTGCGTCTTATGGAGCGTATGCAGGCTGCGCAGCTATCCCAGAAGCCAGAACAGCAAGAGGGATTGCTGCTTTCACTGCGCAGCGATCCCTCTTGTTGTTCTGGCTTCTGAGATTCAGAATATTTTTTTTCTTGTTTTCCTCCTCCAAAAACCTGGTGCGTCTTATAGAGCGAAAAATGCGGTGCTTTGCAGCCACTGATCACCTTTTCTCCTCCGCCTGCAGGTGATCGAGAAGGACCTGCCCGCTTACCTGTAGGACTTAGCTGAACACGACACCGGATCACCCTGCGTTTCCTCAGCCCCGACTCTCTCCTCTGCTTTCCTGCAAAGTTTGCCTGGATGATGGCCTGCCTTGAAGCCAAGCCCGTTTGGTGGGGCAGGCCTGAGAAAAAGATATATATATATTTGCAAACTCTTGCAGGGACGGGGAGGCGGTAGACTCTGGGGCCTGGAGTTGCCTGCCAATGCCGTAGCAATAAAAGTGTTTTTCTCTCTCCTCCTGACGTGACTTGTGTCTGTGGAATTCTGTCTCCCTGCCTTCAGACTTTGAAGATGAGAAGAGGCGGGAGAGACGGGCTTGTTCCATCAGCTACAGAGCAGGACCTGAGCGTCCTTGCCTTGCGGCTTTCGTTTTGGTGCAATTAAACCACAGAGCCTAGGGCTTGCCGATCAGAAGGTTGGCGGTTCGAATCCCTGCGACGGGGTGAGCTCCCGTTGCTCGGTCCCTGCTCATGCCAACCTAGCAGTTCGAAAGCACGTAAAAGTGCAAGTAGATAAATAGGGAAGGTAAACGGCGGGAAGGTAAACGGCGTTTCCGTGCGCTGCTCTGGTTCGCCAGAAGCGGCTTAGTCCTGCTGGCCACATGACCTGGAAGCTGTACACCGGCTCCCTCGGCCAGGAAAGTGAGATGAGCGCCGCAACCCCAGAGTCGGCCACGACTGGACCTAATGGTCAGGGGTCCCTTTACCTGTTACAGTTCAGTAATGACTAATGTGCTAAATAACTAATTGGAGCCTGTTTGGCAGCGGGATTCATGACCTGAGAATGTGGACTCCCTTCTTCGCTGGAGGTTTCTAAAGAGGTTGGGTGGCCCATCTGTTGTGGATTCCTCAGCTGAGATATCTGCATTGCAAGGGGCTGGACTAGATGACCCTGAGTGGCCCCTTCCAAGTCGACAATTTATTTTGATTTTGATAGAGGCATTCCCTCCTGCATGAGCGTCTTCTAAGATGCTTGCTTTCCTCCATTTCTAGCAAATTGCTGCCTCCTTTTTTTAGCCCTGAGCGAAGAGGCTGTTGGTCTCCTTTTACATTAGCGGCACCTTCGTTCTCAAACGCTTTGGTACTCAAACAACTTGGAACGCAAACCTGGAAGTAAGTGTTCTGGTTTGTGAACTTTTTTCAGAAGCTGAACATGCTCCATTTTGAGTGTTACTTTTCCAATTTGAGTGCCGTGCTTCTGTTTTGAGTGTTACACTGAGGTCTGTCGGTTTTTGCTATTTATTTTGCGTTTTTTGCGGCTCTTTTTGTTTTGTGTTTGTGACTGCACGGAACCCAGTCCAGATGCTGATGGATTGATTGTGTGACTGCAGGACATTGGTTTTTGCTTTCATTTTATGGGTCACTGGCCTCGTTAGATAGTAAAATTCATGCTCAATTGCTGTTTTAGGGGTTGTTTTTAAAAGCCTGGAACGGATTTATCCTTTTACTTTCAACGTGAAAGCGTGCCTTGGTTTTGGAACGGATTGAGAACCAAGGTACCACTGTACTACGATTTCAAGGAAAATTAGCAAAGCATTCCACACATCGATGTTAGGAGTTTGAGGTCAGAGAACCCTAGAACTGTAAGAGTTGGAATGCAGGAATCTTTTGCCCAACGTGCGTCTTGAACCCTCGACCCTGAGATAGTGTCTCGTGCTCTTATTGACTAAGGCAGCTCTCGATCTGCTCTTGGAGAGTAAAAAGCATTTTAACCAACAGAACCAAAATCAGGAGACTCAAAGCGGAAGCAAGGAAGCCCCTTTAGAAGCCATCTCCTCTACTGACCAAGGCAGTTGCGGTTCCTGCTTTCACAATTTCAGGGTGTTTTACGGGAAGGGATTTTTTAAAAATCTAGCGAATCGAAACCATACAAAACGGCCCCTTTCATTTTCTCACGCGCGTACAAATTTCGAGACTCGACCTCTCCGCTGAGCTGAAATGCCAACGTTTTAATCCTTCGGTAGAAAATTCCAGAATCACGAGTTAAAAGGCACATTTCCTCATCAACAAAAACGAAACAAAAAAAACGGGTAAAGACTTCTCCCCCTTCCTCTTTGCAGGCACCCCCCCTTTTTTTTTACATATATATATTTACACAATTCTGAATTATAAATATCCATAGAAAAAAAAATAAGCTGACAAAAAAGGAAGTTGGTTAGAAAGTGCCAACCAGGAAGGGGAAGAGATTTTCCATTTCAAAAATACAATCAATAGAACAAAAAAACAGCATAATAATTTAGTTTTTTTAAAAAGTAGTTGTTACATATTAAGTTTTCCTGACAAAATGGAGGGTGAAGGTACAGAGGGTTGTATCTCCTTAAAGGGAGTCTCACTGCCCTGGGAAATACAGATTTATTTACTTTTTGAAAAAAATAATTAAACCACCATAAAATAACCACATAACAATTCTGAGATATTCCTATTTGGGGGGAAGTAGCCCCAACTTGAGCACACCTCCAAT
This sequence comes from Podarcis filfolensis, assembly GCF_964270895.1. Taxonomy (NCBI): domain Eukaryota; kingdom Metazoa; phylum Chordata; class Lepidosauria; order Squamata; family Lacertidae; genus Podarcis; species Podarcis filfolensis. The sequence continues at coordinate 9,234,482 of NC_139622.1, forward strand.
TCTTTCCTGAGTTTTTAAGCCCCCCCAACCCAACTCCTTTTGGGAAACGAACCCTAAAAGCAGGCTGCCGGGATTCGCTTATGGCTACTAAAATCTTTAAACGGCAACGTACGATTGTGATTGGGAAACGAGAATGTGGTCTCCGCCCTCGAGAGCGATACCAATCGGGATGGAAATTTGGGTGAAAACCAAATCCCTCCTGCTGCCTGCAAAACAGCGTATTTGCATAGTTTCTTTCTCTTTTTGCATAATTGCTTTGTTCCTCTGCTTTCTGGCCAGGGGCGGGGGGAAATCGGGGGACACTGGAGCTGCCTTGCAAATCTTCCTATCTTTCTTTTACTTCCCCACCCACCCTTTCCTTCCTTCTAGATCCCCATCTTTCCTGCAAAGCTTGTGAGAGTCATGAGGATTAGAAATTTCCTTTTTTTTAAAACGACGGGGAGGGAGGGGACCGATTCTCAGAATACATGTGGATCTGGGTGGGGGATGTTGAGAGAGACCCCCACCCCATGGGCGATTCCGTCTCGCCAAGAGAGGGGAGCAGAGGGGAGCAATTGCAGCAGCAGTAAAGGAAAATTGCTGCGGAGGGAGGGAGGAGAAAGAAAACTTAACTATATGCCTCCAACCACAAAGGAGAAAGCCCATGGCCCTTGCCAGCGCTCAGGGAACCTCCACGAGGGCTAGAACCCTGCCTAGGCATTTTCAAAAACTTTAAGCGGGTGCCGCACGTTGCAGAAAACAACTTCACCCTGATAGCATGGATTGTTACCGGGACGAGGTAGGGAGTGACTTATAGATGCCTCCTTGGGAGAAGGTGAGGGGTTTTTTCTTTAAGAAGTGGAGGACGGGGAGAAAAAACATGGAGTGGGCTGTTCCAAACCACTTGCATAAATGCGAATAAACCAGGAAGGGAAAGAGCTCTTCTCCAGCGACAAGGCTCCATCCCTGCATAGATCATCTGGAGCATTGAGCTGGGTTATTATGGGATATAACACCTTGCAGACTATTTTTGGGGGGAGGAGTTTGGAGAAACCAACTTCCCACATTTCCCCCTACCTCCATATGGAATGGTGGTAGTTTTCACCCTGAAAAAGGAGATAAATGTTCTCGGGGGGTATCAGAAAAATCACGGTTTGCAAATAAATTCCGAGCTAACCTATATAACCCTCCCTTTTGGCAGCCCCTGACCTGGAACCCCACTTCCCGAAATATAAAATCCTGACGGGTGACCTCCGCCCTCGCTTGGGCCTGACGGGAATGTCTTTTGGGCTGAGCAGATCGAGCCCACTCTTCCTCGTCCACCGTGAGCCGAGAGTTTAATGCTGTCCTGGCAAACCCGTCCTCTCCTTCCCTCCCCACAGTACAAGGGAATAAAAATGATCGCAACTCAGGAGAGAAATTCTGCATGCTTTTGCACAGCTACTACTATTTAGATGGTCTCACTAGGACGAGGCTTTCTTAGCTACTCCGCTAACCTCTCTGTTTTTTGCACTACAATTCCCATTGGCGCCTGGCCGTGAGATGCCAGGCGCTTATGGGATCTGTAGTCCAATGGATGCGGGCTGCGAGTAGGCGCTGAGCCTTAGGCACAGAAAAACAGGGAGGACCACAGAAATTCTGCCACCCACATTCAAGCGTTTCCCTACCTCCACGTGGTCTAGAAACTTGCAAGTCAATTCCCCCGCCCCCTTTTTGCTCAGAACCACAAGCGTGCAGGGCTGTGCAGCGTCACTCGAACCCTGCACCTGTGCAAAACAACCCGCCAGAGGGGGGGAAACCCAAGTTGGGACCACCCGGAAAGCTTTCGTCGTGGTGGATTCAAATGGCGCGCCTCTCCGATCTCACTGGGTAGAACGGGGGGAGGAGAGAGAAGAATATAAAGATCCCAACTTTTCCAAACTCAGTAGTTTGCAGAGGGGCAAAGGGGGGGGGGAGTGCAGCCTGGGGGGGGGACGGTTCGAAGAGACCTACAACCTTGCCCCCTCTCACTCCCGGTTTAGGCGCCGCTACACCTCCCACTGACCCCCCCCTCCAAAAAAACTCCACTTTTACGGATCTATAGAGATATATAAAAAAAATTTCAGTACAGAGGTGACTGTATAATTATATATAAATAAAACTTTTCCTGTTTTCGCTCCCGCTCCGAACACTCTGCCCCGCCATTCCTATTTTGAAAAAAAGACAGAGGAGTGGTCCGTTCCAAACCTTAAACCCTGCAGGGTGGTTTCCCCACCCCTTTCTGCACCCCCCTTGGGCTGGGTGGGGGGAATAGGGGTGTCCCTGCCACGCCACGCCCGACGCTCCTTGCCGGCCACTCAGCTGCCGTCGTCTTCGTAGAACGTGGGGAAAGGTTGCCCCGGGTGGTACTGAATGACGCTTTGCCTCCCTTGGGTGCTGTCCTCGGGCCCCACGTTGAGCGAGCTCAACATCTCTTCCAGGAGCTCCTTGTAGTTGATGTCCGGGTCGGGCAGGGAGAAGCTGTCTGGTGGCGGCGGCGGGGCAGCGGCTGCGTGGGCCTGGGGGGCCGGCGAGGGTTCGTGCTGGGCAGAGGAGCCGGCGAGGGGCAGGCCTCCCGCTGCCAGGGACGCCCCGTCAAAGGGCAGGGGGAAGTTGAAATGATAAGGAGGGCCGGGGGGCTGCTGCGGTGGTGGCGCAGCAACCTCGGTCCAGAAGTCCGGGATCCCGTCGCTGGCGGGACTGTAGGTCAGGTCCAAGACTTCGTCCTGGGGCAGGAAGTTGGTGCCCGGCGTGGGCGGTTGTTCGAGGGGGAGCAGCGCATAGGGCAGGCCGGGCGCCGCGGAGGCCGCTGCCAGCAAAGCCTGGCTCTGCTTCTGCTTAACGCTGGTGTCCATTTGCTGGAGCTCCTTCAACACCTGCTGGACGCAGTTTTCTGGGATCTTGATACCTGTGGGGAGGAGAGAGAAGGGGGGGTCAGTGGGCAGGAGGCTGGGCATCCGGGACCCCCCTTCCCCACTCACCTAGTCTAGTCCCTTTCGCTCAAGACTTAAGATCTTGTTTCACGCTCCCTCTCTCTTCCCCACCCTTTTTCGTTCCTTCTCTAGATTAAGTTTTTCTTTTATCCCAGTGCATTGCACAAAAGATGCTTTGCGCTGGCCGTGAACCTTGGATAAGCGTCAATAAAAATAGCTTCGTGTTTTTATCGAACACCCTCTTGTCAGGTGCCAAGGAGATAAAGAACTACACTCTCTCTCACACACACAAGAAACCAAACTATGGTTTTCCCAGTAGTGATGTATGGAAGTGAGAGCTGGACCATCAAGAAGGCTGATAGCCGAAGAATGGATGCTTTTGAATTCTGGTGCTGGAGGAGACTCTTGAGAGTCCCATGGACTGCAAGAAGATCAAACCTCTCCATTCGGAAGGAAATCAGCCCTGAGTGCTCACTGGAAGGACAGATCGTGAAGCTGAGGCTCCAACACTTTGGCCACCTCATGAGAAGAGAAGACTCCCTGGAAAAGACCCGGATGTTGGGAAAGATGGAGGGCACAAGGAGAAGGGGACGACAGAGGACGAGATGGTGGGACAGTGTTCTCGAAGCTACCAGCATGAGTTTGACCAAACTGCGGGAGGCAGTGGAAGACAGGAGTGCCTGGCGTGCTCTGGTCCAGGGGGTCATGAAGAGTCGGACACGACTAAACAACTCAACAACAACAACAACAAATGACTATCGGTCTTTGCAGAGCCGATATCGCCTCGCTGCGCATTCACACACACACACACACCCCCAGCAAAGGTTGGAGAAACCGCTGATCTAAACGCCAAAACCCCCACCGTCTCCTCACCGACTTGCTTCTTCTTTTCCTTGGTCTTGAGGCGGACGATCTGCAGGTAGCTGGTGTTTGTGATGTCGGCCATGACGCTGGCGATTCTGCTCCAGACTCTTAGGAGCGCCCCGCACAGCATATGGTAATGACGCAGACGCGTCCCCTGATGGCATTCTTTCCCTTCCTGAACCACCTTGCAGTTCCGGTTCCTGGAGGGTTGTTTTTTTAGGACAGGGAGGAGGAAGAGAAGAGGGTCAGTCATCCACATGGGAAATTGGGGAGCGGCAAAGAGTGTCGGATTACGGCCTGGGAGAGAACACGCAGCGGAATTTGCCTGCAATAGTAATAAAGCAGCGTTTCCGAGCACGATTCAAAGGGCTGGTGCGGACCTTTAAAGCCCTAAATGGCTGTGTGTCCCTGAAGGAGCGTCTCCACCCCCATTGTTCAGCCCGGACACTGAGGTCCATCTCCTGAGGGTCTTCTGGCCATTTCCTCCCTGCGAGAAACGAGGTTACAGGGAACCAGGAACAGGGCCTTCTCGGTGGTGGCGCCTGCCCTGTGGAACGCCCTCCCACCAGATGTCAAGGAAATAAACAACTGTCTGACTTTTAGAAGACATCTGAAGGCAGCCCTGTACAGGGAAGTTTTTAATGTCTGATGTTTGATTATGTTTTCATATATGCAGTAAGCCGCCCTGTTTAGGGATGTTTTTAATGTTTGATTCTATTTTTAATATTATGTTGGGGGCCGCTCAGAGTGGCTGGGGAAACTCAGCCTGATGGGTGGGTTATCAATCATAAAATTATTATTTGACCACTTACAGTTTTGGGAGATCAGAGACCTTATTTATGAAACAATGATTTATGGAATGAGTAAAGATGAAAGAGACAAAAGATCTCGTCTCATGATCTATAGGACTCTGCACCTGATGTCTAGATATTCTTATTCTTATTAATGGATTGTTCGCAAGGCGTCTCAGCTATAACCATGGTTTGTTTAGCGTGATTAGGTGCGAACCAGGCCAAGAAGGAGCTGGCAGCAAAATCACGCTCTGGACTCGCTAGAATCATAGACTTGGGAGGGATGCAGAATTTACAGCTGAGGTTTGTGGAGCTGTGCCCCATTTGATTCGAAGGGCCGGCCTCCCCCCCCCAAGGGACTTACCACACGGCGTGGTTGCAGTGCTCCAACGAAAAAGCATAGCTGCTCTCCCAGTGCTCTTTGGCTTCTTCCGGCAACACCTGAGGGAAAAGCAAAGCGAGGGAGACCGTGAATCACATAGCCATGGGCATGGGAGGCACCTCAGAGTTCATCTAGTCCAGCCCTGACCGCAGCTAGAGAAGCCCTGGCAAGTGGAAGTCCAAATTCTGTTCAAAAAAGCTGCTATGAAAAAGAGGCCGCCACCTTTCCAAGGTCAGCTGTTCCACTGTTGAACAGCTCTCACCCTCAGAAAGTTCTTCCTAATGTTTCAGCTGGTTCTAAGTTGATTTGGGCTGCCTTGGGTAAGATAAGGTAAAGGGACCCCTGACCATTAGGTCCAGTCGCAGACGACTCTGGGGTTGCGGCGCTCATCTCGCTTCATTGGCCGAGGGAGCCGGCATTTGTCCACAGACAGTTTTTCTGGGTCCTGTGGCCAGCAGGACTAAGCCGCTTCTGGCAAACCAGAGCAGCGCACGGAAACACCGTTTACCTTCCCGCCAGAGCGGTACCTATTTATCTACTTGCACTTTGACGTGCTTTTGAACTGCTAGATTGGCAGGAGCCGGGACCAAGAAACAGGAGCTCACCCCGTCGTGGGGATTCGAACCGCCAACCTTATGATCAGCAAGTCCTAGGCTCTGTGGTTTAACCCACAGCGCCACCTGTGTCAGGTAAGATAAAGCAACTAACAAATTATAATACTAATAATAATAATAATAATAATAATAATAATAATAATAAAGGCGGGAACTCCTTTCTTGCTATTTGAATCCACTGGTTCAGGCCCTGCCCTCTGCAGCAAAAGGGAAAAAAGCTCACTCCATCTTTTCAGATACAGCGGTACCTTGGTTCTCAAACTTAATCCGTTCCGGAAATACGCTCCAAAACCAAAACGTTCCACAACCAAGGCGCTCTTTCTCATAGAAAGTAATGCAAAGTGGATTAATCTGTTCCAGACTTTTGAAAACAACCCCTAAAACAGCAACTGAACATGAATTTTACTCTCTAACGCAGGCTTCCTCAACCTTGGCCCTCCAGATGTTTTTGGCCTACAACTCCCATGATCCCTAGCTAGCAGGACCAGTGTTCAAGGATGATGGGAATTGTAGTCTCAAAACATCTGGAGGGCCGAGGTTGAGGAAGCCTGATCGAATGAGACCATTAATCCATAAAATGAAAGCAGTAAACAGTGTACTGGAGTCACATAATCAGTAGCTGAACTGGGTTCCACACAGTCACAAGAACAAAGCAAAAAAGACACCAAAACGCAAAAAAAAAATAGCAAAAACAGACAGACCTCAGTGTAACACTCAAAACAGAAATGTGGCACTCAAATCAGAAGCGTAACACTCAAAATGGAGCACATTCGGCTTCTGAAAAAAGTTCGCAAACCAGAACACTTTCAGGTTTGCAGTGTTTTGAGTTCCAGGTTGTTTTGAGTACCAAGGCATTTGAGAACCAAGATACCGCTGTATTTGAAAATGGCTATTCTATCTCCTCCCGGTCTCCTCTTTTCCAGGATAAACATACCCAGCTCCTTCAACCGTTCCTCATCAGGCTTCCTTATCATCCTCTGCACACCCTCCAGCTTCTCGATATCCATCTTAAATTGTGGTGCCCAGAACTGGACACAGTATTCCAGGTGTGGTCTGCCCAAGGCAGAATAGAGTGGGACAATCCCTTCCCTGGGACACTAAACTTCTGTTGATGCAGCCTAGAACAGCCTTAGGCTGTTGATGCAGCCTAGAACAGCCTAGAACACCCAGTAGTGATGTACGGAAGTGAGAGCTGGACCATAAAGAAGGCTGCTTTTGAATTCTGGTGCTGGAGGAGACTCTTGAGAGTCCCATGGACTGCAAGAAGAACAAACCTCTCCATTCTTAAGGAAATCAGCCCTGAGTGCTCACTGGAAGGACAGATCCTGAAGCTGAGGCTCCAAGACTTTGGCCACCTCATGAGAAGAGAAGACCCTGATGTTGGGAAAGATGGAGAGCACAAGGAGAAGGGGAGGACGGAGGACGAGATTGTGGGACAGTGTTCTTGAAGCGACCAGGATGAGTTTGACCAAACTGCGGGAGGCAGTGGAAGACAGGAGGGCCTGGCGTGCTCTGGTCCAGGGGGTCACGAAGAGTCAGACACGACTAAACGACTAAACAGCAACAAAGAACAGCCTTGCGGTGTGATAAGACCACTGGGTCCTTTTCCCCCACATCCTGCTATCAAGCCAGATGTTTTCCCCATCCAGAGGAGCACCCGGCAGCGACTTCGGGCCAGACTCACCCGTCTGTACTTCTTGAGGAGACTCTCCAAGGCCTCCGGCTGGCTGTTCTTGCCGATGTTCGGCTTGTAGAGGGTGAAGTATCTTCCTTTGCTCTGCTCAGCCAGGATGCAGGTGTACTGCTGGCCTCTGATCTGCAAAAGGCAGCCGGGAAAGTTGGGGGGGGGTTTCAACATTCGGACAGGAAGCACGGCTTCGGATCAGGCCGAAATACAGGGCGTGTCTGTATAAGGAGTCCCTTTCTAGGACACACAAACGCCCATTATGAAGAAATCACTGCGGGGAGCGAGCACCTGACTCACTCCTTTCCTCCTCCCTCCTCAGTTCCTCTTTCCTTTCGTATCGTGGCTATCAGGTCAGAAGTCTGTGGGCTGTGGGCTCTCTCTCTCTCTCTCTCTCTCTCTCTCTCTCTCTCTCTCTCTCTCTGATTTTTATTAAAAATTCTGTTTGACATTTTAGAATACTCATTGAAACAACCTTAAAATATCAACGACTTCCCCCCTTCTCTTCTGTTGCATCTGGCCCAGAAAGCCCCTTTGAGTACCACGATCAATGCAGAAAACTGATAACAGCCGATAATAATAATTTATTATTTATGCCCCACCCATCTGACTGGGTTACGCCAGCCACTCTGGGCTGCTCCCAACAGAATATTAAAAACACAACAGAACATTAAAAACTTCCCGAAACAGGGCTGCCTTCAGATGTCTTCTAAAAGTTATATGGTTGTTTATTTCCTTGACATCTGGTGGGAGGGTGTTCCACAGGACGGGCGCCACTACCGAGAAGGCCCTCTGCCTGGTTCCCTGCAACCTCACTTCTCGCAGGGAGGCAACCGCCAGAAGGCCCTCAGAGCTGGACCTTAGTGTCCGGGCAGAACGATGGGGGTGGAGACGCTCCTCCAGGTATACTGGGCTGAGGCTATTTAGGGCTTTCAAGGTCAGCACCAACACTTTGAATTGTGCTCAGAAACATACGGGGAGCCAATGGAGGTCTTTCAGGACCGGGGTTATATGGTCTCAGCAGCCATTCCCAGTCCCCAGTCTAGCTGCCACATTCTGGATTAGTTGTAGGTTCCAGGTCACCTTCAAAGGTAGCCCCACGTAGAGCTCATTGCAGTAGTCCAAGCGGGAGATAACCAGAGCATGCACCACTCTGGCCAGACAGCCTGTGGGGAGGGTCTCATCCTGCGTACCTGATGGAGCTGGTAGACAGCCGTCCTGGACACAGAACTGACCTGCGCCTCCATGGACAGCGGTGAGTCCAAAATGACTCCCAGGCTGCACACCTGGTCCTTCGGGGGCACAGTTGCCCCATTCATGACCAGGGAGCGGAGGACCTAATGCGACCCTCCTCTAGCCTCTCTACCTAGCTCCTGGCCCTCCTCTCCCCATACCGCATCCCTCATTGCCTTGCTTGGCATCTGGAGAGGGATCTCCTGCATGGAAACGTTTCCACGGACTCTGGAAAAGTCTCTCTCTTGCCTGAATGGAGGTGTGAGCGAGAGAGGGTGCCGAGAAGCTAGCCTGCTGCGCAGAGGGGAGACTGGAAACGCTCCTGTTACATCTCCACCCTCCTCGCCCTTAAGCAAACTCACCTTATAAGACAGGTAGAAGCCATCCTGAGGGCCCGTGAGTTGCAGGGATTTCTCGTAGGCCTCTTCCCACTTCAGGCCTCTATCAACGCTGATCTAACGTGGGATGGAAATTAAGAATGACACGGGCACAAGGAGGGAGGCGTCTTGCAGCCGGTGCAGGAGGCAAGAGTCCTTCGCCCGAGCTCCAGGCTCAGTTAATAATAATAATTAAAAAAAATTATTTATACCCCGCCCTCCCCAGCCAAGACCAGGCTCAGGGCGGCTAACAACCAATAATAAAAATAAGTTGATTAAAATACAATTTAAAAGATTAAGATACAATATTAAAACAATTAGGGAGCAATCTCATAGGAGGAGAAAGGAAAAGAGAAAGGGGGAGGGAATCAAACTGATTCTGAGCCAAAGGCCCGGTGGAACAACTCTGTCTTACAGGGCCTGCGGAAAGAGATCAGATCCCGCAGGGCCCTGGTCTCAAGAGAGAGTTAAGTGGCTCAAAGGTAGCTCCGGTCCTCATTTATTAGAATTGCAAAGCTGGAAAGGGACTTTGGGGGTCATCTAGCTCCAGCCACTGCAATGCAGGATTCTTTTGCCCGACGTGGGGCTCGAACCCGCAACCTTGAGGATCAAAGAGCCTCCTGCTCTGCCGATGCAGCCGTATCTGTTCTGTGAGAAGGCAGGATATGAAGCCTCCGGGAAATAAATAAAAAAGGGCTTCTCACGGCCAGGGATGAGTCGCTGTGCTCACTGGGCCTTACTCTCCTGTGCAGATCCTGCTTTGGCTAATGCAGAGTTAACCCCGACTCACTCGGTGTGCTTTCCACTGAGGCAGGCGAGACTTTTTGCAGAACCCCTTCCCTGTACAGAGAGGACCGGGCGTGACCCTGCCTTGCACGGTTGTTGTGACAATAAAATGGGAGAGGCGGGTGGGGGGGGGAGAAGAGGCAGTTTGGAAGATATACGATATACGATATCTTTATTGTCATTGTCCCATGCAGAACAATGAAATTGAAAAACTACATAAAAACTACCACAAAACTACATAAAAACTACATAAAACATTCAAAACCCCCTAAAAACTCTGAAACCCCATTTTAAAATACACTATACTATAGAGACCCCTTATGCTGCGTTTAGAATCAGAATTGCTTTTGCGTAGAAACTGTTTCTCAGGCGGCTAGTCCTGGCCTTTATAACCCTATACCTTCTTCCAGAAGGCAGAAGCTGAAAGAGATCATTTCCGGGGTGCGCACTATCCTGCGCTATCTCTGCCGCTTTCTTATGGCACCTGGCAGCATAGATTTCATCTAAGGTGGGAAGAGTGCACCCAGTTATTCTCTCTGCAGTCTTTACAACCCTGGATAGCATTGTCTTTTCCCTGGCCGTGCAGCTCCCAAACCACACACACAGACCACAAGTTAATACACTCTCTACAGTACGATGGTAAAATGCCACCGACAGGTCCTTTGAGAGATTGTTTTTCCGGAGGATTTACGAAGATGGAAATTTTCTGCCCCGCATTCTTACCTTGTAGAAGACCACCTGCCCGTCCTGCGGGTGCCCTGGGGTCAGGAAAACCTCCTTACTCTCTTCGTAGATCTCGTCGATGCCGGGGGCCAGGTCTGGCGGGGAGAGAAAGAGGGGAAGATGTAGAAAGCCCTGCGCTGGACAGAACCTGCTCCCCTGCCATGTCACGCCAGGGGGAGAGTTTACTGTCTAACGCTGCCCGCCGCCCCTGCCAGCAGCTGTGTAGAAACTGAGAAAGACGCCCCTCCCTCACCCCTTGCACAAAGCACATTGCCTCTCTCGTCATTACAGGCACAATCTACACATATTTTTAAAGAAACGCTGTAAAAATGCTTTTTCTTAAAAATGGTTTTGAAAAATATATTGGGTTTGCCATTAGCTCGCAAGCGCCATCTAGTGTCAGGTTTGTATAATGCACTTAAAATGTTCTATTTGCAACTGTATATCCACAATTCCTCCTCCTCACTCGTCCGGTTTTCTTATAACACTCAACGTTTCTCCATATTATTATGTGTTATTATATATGTTGTAAGCCGCCCAGAGTAGCTGCGGAAACGCAGCCAGATGGGTGGGGTATAATTATAATTATTATAATTATAATAATAATAATTATTATTATTATTCTGCCAACAAAAGACATGGGTAGATGACAGTACCTGACCTCAGGGCTCAGGCTGGGTGGGAGAAGGCTGTGGAAATTTAATCCACAGCAGCAAGAGGTCACTGCATACTGCTAATTCTTACAAGCTTTCGGGAAGGAGACAGGACCGCAATTGGGTCTCCGGTGTTGTTTGTGTGCAAGAAATCTTTCAAAGTCTCCCCTCCTGGCTGTCTTGGCTTCCTCTGCCCAATCATAGAACTCCAGGCAAGGCAAAGGTAAAGGACGCCTGGGCTGTTATGTCCAGTCAAAGGCAACTATGGGGTTGCGGCGCTTATCTCACTTTCAGGCCGAGGGAGCCGGCGTTTGTCCACAGACAGCTTTCCGGGTCATGTGGCTGGCATGACTATACCGCTTCTGGCACAACGGGACACTGTGACAGAAACCAGAGCGCACGGAAACACCATTTACCTTCCCGCCGCAGTGGTACCTATTGATCTACTTGCGACAGCGTGCTTTCAAACTGCTAGGTTGGCAGGAGCTGGGACAGAGCAACAGGAGCTCACTACGTCGCGGGGATTCAAACCGCCGACCTTCTGATCAGCAAGCCCAAGAGGCTCCGTGGTTTAGACCACAGCACCAACTGCGTCCCTTTTACCTAGATACAGTGGTACCTCGGGTTTAGAACTTAATTCGTTCCGGAGGTCCGTTCTTAACCTGAAACTGTTCTTAACCTGAGGTACCACTTTAGCTAATGGGGCCTTCTGCTGCCGCTGTGCGATTTCTGTTCTCATCCTGAAGCAAAGTTCTTAACCTGAGGTACTAATAAAAAAATAATATCCTTTATTAGGCATAGCAAACCACACATTATCAAACAGAACCTGAGGTACTATTTCTGGGTTAGAGGAGTCTGTAACCTGAAGTGTCTGTAACCTGAAGTGTCTGTAACCCGAGATACCACTGCACAGGACTTTCACCCAGTCCAGCAGAACTTAACTGACGGAGGTAAGGGCTAGACTGGGGGCAGAGATCTGGGACCTCAGAAATCCTGTTATGGAGCATAGGGTTTTATTGGGGTGTGTGTCCTCAATTGCAGGGTGCTTACCCAGAATTCCCATGTCGTATTTGCCGTCTTTCTTGTCCCTCTCGATCAGGTAGTCGAACGTGTCGCTGAAGTACTGGAAAAGGAGGTTTTGCTTATGGACTTCCAAACCCAGAATGCGGTTCAGGAACTTGCTGATGGAGCAATCTGCGGAAACGAAAAGCCGTCATTCTCTCTCTCACACCTATACAAAACCATTTGGAGGGTTTGGTGGACCTGCCTCCCACTTTGCAAAAAGCAGGCATGAAGCAGGGAGGTCTGGGGGCTGAGGCCACGGAAAACACACTTCCATACTGGGGTTCAATATACTTTCAGACAGATTAAGGTTGAATCCTGACAAGACAGAAGTACTGTTTTTGGGGGGACAGGGAGCGGGTGGGTGTGGGGGATTCCCTGGTCCAGAATGGGGTAACTGTGCCCCTGAAGGACCAGGTGCGCATTTTGGACTCACAGCTGTCCATGGAGGCGCAGGTCAATTCTGTGTGCAGGGCAGCTCCATCTGGTATGCAGGATGAGACCCTCCCTGCCCACAGACTGCCTCGCCCGAGTAGTGCAGGCTCTAGTTATCTCCCGCTTAGACTACTGCAACGCGCTCTACATGGGGCTGGAAACTGCAGTTAATCCAGAACGCGGCAGCTAGACTGGGGACTGGGAGCAGCCGCCGAGACCACATAACACCAGTCCTGAAAGACCTACATTGGCTCCCAGTACGTTTCCGAGCACAATTCAAAATGTTGGTGCTGACCTTTAAAGCCCTAAACGGCCTCGGTCCAGTATACCTGAAGGAGCGTCTCCACCTCCATCGTTCTGCCTGGACACTGAGGTCCAGCTCCGAGGGCCTTCTGGCGGTTCCCTCACTGTGAGAAGCCAAGTTACAGGGAACCAGGCAGAGGGCCTTCTCAGTGGTGGCACCCGCCCTGTGGAACGCCCTCCCGTCAGATGTCAAAGAGAACAACAACTACCAAACTTTTAGAAGACATCTGAAGGCAGCCCTGTTCAGGGAAGTTTTTAATATGTAACGCTGTACTGTTTTTAACACTTGATTCGGAGCCGCCCAGAGTGGCTGGGGAAACTCAGCCAGATGGGCGGGGTATAAATAAGAAATTATTATTATTATTCAGACGCAAGCACAAAGGGAAGACGACAGGACAAAAGGCTTCATGCGTGGCGACAATAAACCGCAGGGGGAAGGTTGTTTTTCTGGAGAAGAAGCGGATCTGAGACAGTGCGCTGCAACGCCTCAAAAGGAAACCTAGTTTGTGAATGTAGAGAGCTTCATGCATTTGCTCTGTCTTTCAGAGTAACCTCTGCTTGACCACAGCACCACCTGGTGTTGCAATTTCATAATGCATCTAAAATGCTGTTGTTTTTTCTATTGTAGCTGAGTCCCTAAGAGTCGGAAGGGACCCCAAGGGTCATCTAGTCTAACCCCCCGCAAACGCAGGAACCACAGCTGAGAAATCCCTCGCAGCCAGAAGCCTACCTTTTTCCACCGCCACGTAGCCGTACCGCATCTCTTTGCAGCCGATCCCGACCGAGAGGAGACTCAGCTTCATTTCTGGAGGGGAGTAGAGAGCAGTGTTAACCCTCTTATTGGCTTGCAAGCAAAAGGAAATAAATCTGAAGTCTCAAATGCCCCAAATGCAGACCACTTGCTTGACTGCACCCTCAAAAAACCCACTGGTTCCAAGTCACAAAAATGAAAAAGGCCAGTATCTTTTAAACACCTTGCAAAACCATATCGAAAAATCAGAACTCCTATTAGAACAAACAAGATCCGTTTCAAATACTGAAATACTAAATAAGATGGATAACAATGTGTAATAGAAAAAGGAGCATGAAATTAGGTTAAAGGTGTGCGAAAGAAAGTAATAGAAGTGGAAAGAAATTGCAATTGAGTAGATTGGAAGTCTAACACAAAGGTGGGGTGAGGGGTGGTGATGGGAAAAGGAATTATCTGTGGGATTGAGTGTAGGTATGTTTGAACACTCTTAAGGATTGTATGAAATGTATGTTTGTATGCTTGTATATTTGTAATATATGTGTATTAATGATGAATTATTTTAACAAGGAAAACAATTGAAAAAAAATGAAAAAGCGCAGTGCTGGCGGTCGCGGCGACCCTTCCCAGTAGGTCTTGCCCCAGTGAAGCAAGTCCCCGCCTTCCCACCGCTCTCAAAAACTCCTCCCCCAGCGACCTGAGGCTCCGTCATCTTGTCTCTCTTTGCTCTGCCCTCTTCACTCCTCTGCGTGTTCTGGGAGACCAGAGGGGAGCTTGAGACACCCAGGACTCTTCGCCATCCCGACTCCTCTCTGCCTCTGGGTCTCCCCCCTCTCTTGCCTTGGCTTCTGCCGCCGATTCTGGACTGCTCTCTGCCACCGACTCTCCCCGCTCACTAAGGCCTGTCGCCTCTTCCGCTTCCGACACCTCCTTGTGGGATTTAATCCACTGGGAGCAGTCAAGTACAGCATTCCTTGCAATGCTAGAGAAGACATGCGAGGGAATGTTTGGTCCAGCCAGTCAAAACTTCCTTGTTCTTCCTGGCTGGAGCATCCTTCCTTTTGCATGTGACAGAAGGTGGGCGTGGCCTAACCTGTCCAGGTAACAAAAGGACGAGTCACGCAGCACACCTCTCTCGTTCCTTGTTCCCATCTTCCTTTCGTCCTGTGAACTGCAGTGACTGCTAGCCGGCAGTCACTAGGTAAATCTCCCTTATGGGGTAAACCTGTTGGTATATGTTTGAAACTGCCTGCCTTCAGGGATCACACTGTCCTCTGCTTGATCGTGAGTCAACTTCTTTTATTGACTTTCAGTAAGATTGTGGCGTGCTTGTTTTGGCACTAGCAGTTTGAAAGCATGTCAAAGTGCAAGTAGATAAATAGGTACAGCTCCGGCGGAAAGGAAAACGGCATTTCCGTGCGCTGCTCTGGTTTGCCAGAAGCGGCTTAGTCCTGCCGGCCACATGACCTGGAAGCTGTACGCCAGCTCCTCGACCAATAAAGCGAGATGAGCGCCGCAACCCCAGAGTCGGTCGCAACTGGACCTAATGGTCAGGGGTCCCTTTACCTAAGATTGTGGCGTCTTTATTCTTTCAAGAGGGATTCAAGGGAACTTACCAGGAACGTACAATTCAATCTGAGACAGACTGAATTGTGTATTAGTGAGAGGCTCACACGAGCCTGCAGCCAGCTGTCTGCTGTGCATGTAAAAAAGGGAATGTAAACTCTGCTAAGTAAATGAACTTGCTAACGCAAGTTAGGAAGGATATTAAAGGTAAAGGTAAAGGGACCCCTAACCATTAGGTCCAGTCGTGGCCGACTCTGGGGTTGCGGCACTCATCTCGCTTTATTGGCCGAGGGAGCCGACGTACAGCTTCTGGGTCATGTGGCCAGCAGCACTAAGCCGCTTCTGGCGAACCAAAACAGCGCACGGAAACGCCGTTTACCTTCCCGCCGGAGTGGTATCTATTTATCTACTTGCACTTTGACATGCTTTTGAACTGCTAGGTTGGCAGGAGCAGGGACCGAGCAACGGGAGCTCACCCCGTCACGGCGATTCGAACCACCAACCTTCTGATCGGCAAGTCCTAGGCTCTGTGGTTAACCTACAGCGCCACCCGTGTCCCAGGAAGGATATTAATAAACAATATATCCTCTCCCGCCACCCTGAACATTCCCACACTCCTCCCGATCTTCTCCCTCTGATCACTCATGATCGTCCCACCGCCAGTCCCCGGGATCTGAGACTTCTACCCTAACGGGGTCCCCCAGCTAGTTCCTCCCAGCGTTCCTATGCATCCAGCCAGTCCACGACAGCTCCTATGTCCCAGGAGGAAGGGGTTTCAAAGAGCCAGAGGCAGAACATCCCTACTTGTGGCTCGCGCCCTTAACCGCACCAGCTGAACTGTTTCCCTTTATGCCCCAACAACACCGCCCCCCCTGCATTCTTGCCTCCAGCTTCCTTACCGTGGAAGAAAGCAGCGTCTTCCCTCGGGTACCCCTTGGGCACGGGGACTTTGTTCTCCGTCTGGTTGTTGATGGTGTGCAGGACCTTGACGAGGGCTCGGGACCCGTACTGGGGAGGGGAAGGAAGGCGAAAAGGATCAGGTCCTGCGCAGGCGTCAGGGTGCAAACCCTCCCCCCAATTGCCCCATCAAAATAAATAAATGGAACGTTTTGCAGCGCAGCAAATCAAGATTCTGCCCCAAGGAAAACTGTAATTCCATTGTGCGCTATTTGATCATTCATATGTAGCATTGCTCTATTTAGTACAGTGGTACCTTGGTTCTCGAATGCCTCTGTACTCAAACAACTTGGAACCCAAACACAGCAAACCTGGAAGTAAGTGTTCCAGTTTGCAAACTTTTTTCGGAAGCTGAACATGCTCCATTTTGAGTGTTACGCTTCTGTTTTGAGTGCCACACATCCGTTTAGACAAGTGTTGCGCTGAGGTCTGGCTGTTCTTGCTATTTATTTTCCATTTTTTGCTTTGGCAGCTCCTTTTTGTTTTGTTTTTGTGACTGCGTGGACCCCAGCTCAGCTACTGATGGACTGATTGTGTGATTGCTTTCATTTTATGGATCAATGCTCTCGTTAGATAGTAAAATTCCTGTTAAACTGCTGTTTTAGGGGTTGTTTTTAAAAGTCTGGAACAGATTAATCCGTTTTGCATGACTTTCTATTGGAAAGCGTGCCTTGGTTTTGGAACGTTTTGGTTTTGGAACAGACTTCCGGAAAGGATTAAGTTTGAGAACCAAGGTATCACTGTACTCATTTTAGTCAACCGATAAAAGCTGCTTCCTGGGGTGTGGCTGCTTTCGCCTGCTGATAACTTCTAGGAGGTTGGTTATTTACTATTTCATTCGTTTTTTTTTTATTTGAAAAACAAACAAACCACAAAGCGGTTTAGGAAAAGATAAAACAATGAAATGAAGAAAACCACACAGCTGTGCTTTAAAACACACATGAGCTAAAATGCTGAAACAGATTAAAGTTGGCTCAACTTTCGAGGCATCTGGGTTAGGTTAAGTGCCCGTTCCCCCTGTAACGGTATCATGTAAAATTCCCCCCTTAGTCTTTAAAGGAAGCCTCTGCCAACATGGTGACTTCCAGATGTAGAACAAAAAAAAGCACAGAATCGTAAAGTTGGACGGGACCCCCTGCAGTCATCTAGTCCAACCCTCTGCAGTGCAGCTGATGGCAGCCATTGGCAAAAACATCTGAGACAGCTTCTGGGTTGGCAAAGGCTGCTTTATGGTGGCATGAGAGATTCTCTTGGACCAGTGGGCCCCCCCCTTCACTTCTTTCTCGACTTGCCCCTCACCTTATTCTCAAAGTTGTATTTGCTGAGGTCTCTGGATTCGGTCGCTCTCCTGTCTCCGTGAGTTAAGGCACCCTATTGAGAAGGGGAGAGAGAGAGAAAAGGAAAGGAAATACGTTGAATATGTTGCAGTAGCCTAGCCTGGCGGTCCCACCTTCTCGCACAGACCTGGAGTGCTGCTGCTGCCAACCGCTGCCAGGTATGCCCACCAGGGTCCCCTCAAACCCTGGATCCGGCCCTTTACGTTTTCTCTGTTAACTTTCATGACAGTCTTAGAAGGTAGGCTCAGAATTATCCCCCAACACACACACACACACACACACACACACACACACACACACACACCCAGCAGTGCAGAAAGGGGAAGAGACCAGGGCAACATGAGGTTGCTTCAGTGAATTTGTGACCGAGATAATAATAATAATTTATTATTTATACCCCGCCCATCTGGCTGGGTTTCCCCAGCCACTCTGGGCGGCTTTCAACAGAATATTAAAATACAATAGTCTGTTAAACATTAAAAGCTTCCCTAAACAGGGCTGCCTTCAGATGTCTTCTAAAAGTTTGGTAGTTGTTGTTCTCTTTGACATCTGACGGGAGGGCGTTCCACAGGGCGGGTGCCACCACCGAGAAGGCCCTCTGCCTGGTTCCCTTGTAACCTCGCTTCTCGCAGGGAGGGAACCGCCAGAAGGCCCTCGGAGCTGGACCTCAGTGTCCAGGCAGAACGATGGGGGTGGAGATGCTCCTTCAGGTCTACTGGGCCGAGGCCGTTTAGGGTTTTCAAGGTCAGCACCAACACTTTGAACTGTGCTCGGAAACGTACTGGGAGCCAATGAAGATGTCGTAGGAACACAGGAAGTTGCCTTATACTGAGTCAGCCCATGTCGGTCCACCTAAGGCAGAACTGAGAGAGGACCTGAACTGGGATACCTCCCAAAGTGGGTCCTTCTCTTAGCCACAAGGGCCGTGTTCGCTTCCGAGGGCCGCATGCTAGCCGGAGACAAAAGAGGGTGGGGCAGGAAATGTAAATTTCCCATTCAAGAAAGTGTCGCAGGAAACCACCCCCCATCATTCAGTTTGTACAAACTCGACACACACACTCACACACAACATAAGCTTCTGTTATAAATTCATAGAAAATCAACCATACATCGGATCTGCACTGTTCCACTTTTATTTTACTCCATGAAGGAAGGACTACAAAATGGGAAAGGTTTGATACAGGGCAGCCATAATCCCTTGAGCGTACCAGCACATACGCAGGAGCCCTGCCCAGTTGGTATGATAACCTTGATGGTCCCAGACAGAAGACCATCAAGGTCACAAAGGACTTGCATATGGGAGTGGATTCAACATGGACTGGAACCAAGGACAATGATCAGATCTTCCCTCTGGGGGAGGATCCCCTTTGTCCTCTGGAAATGACTCATGGGGAGGGGGAAAGGAGGAACCAGCCAGGTGACAAGATAGTCAGGTTACCTCCACAACTCCTCCCTCAACCCCTCCTTTTTGTGATGTGTCAATGATGTAGACATGATGTAGTCGTGATGTAGTTTGGGGGATTAGTAACTAATAAAAGTTGGGGTCTTCTTTTGTACTGGGCTTCCATTTTGTTTCACCTGGTGGCAGGTGGGAGTTCTGTCGTGACAGTCTTCAATAAAGGCTACTGGCTGCTGTTTTGCTCTGGTATTCCTGGCTGGTGTCCTTGTTTTTTTTGTCCAAGGGAGCCCTTGGATTTCTCCGTTAACAAAAAGAAGAGGCTTACTTTCCAGCCCAGCAAAAACGCTTACAGCTGGAAAGATCTGTGCCCTGGAGAGATTTCCGAGGGCCGGATAGGGGCCTGCCCCGCCAACTATGTAGGTCTTTTGTGGTTCAATACATGGACCCGAGGGGGTGGGTGGCCCCAGGGACCCTTCCACGGAAGGGGCAAACCAAGACTTACAAGGCTCTCTAAGCGTTTGGCCACAATGGAAGCGAACCGTCTCTCGCCGGCCAATTCGGAGATGAGGAAGATGTATTCCGGAGCAGAAACCTGGTTGGAGCGGTGCGTCCGACCTGGAAGGAAACCCCAAACAGGGAAGGTTAGCTCTCAACGCCCCCTACAGCGAGGGGTGGGGCAGCCAGCGATGTAACACCCGGGCCGACCCAATTGGTTTGGGGACGCAGCCGGAAAAGGCAGAGGCTGTGTTCCAAAACATACAGTGAGCTTCCTGGCCAAGCGGGGAATCTGAGCTCTATCTACTAGAGTGGTACCTTGGTTCTCAAAATCCGTTCCGAGAGCCCGTTCGACTCCTGAAACCATTCGAAAACCAAGGTGCGGCTTCCGATTGGCTGCACTCAATCAGAAGCCGCAGGAGACGTTCGGCTTCCAAAAAGCGTCCGCAAACCAGAACACTTTGAGGTGATCGGGAGCCGATTTGTTTGGGAGCCAAGCCGTTCGAGAACCAAGGTACCACTGTATTTCCCATGTAATCAAGTGATTTTTGAAGGAAGGAATTTTTTTCCTGCTGAACGCAGGGCACCTTTGTTCCATTGTAAGAGGATTAAGAGATGAGCTTTCCACCCAGATCCTATCTGCCCATGTTTTAGCAGCAGGAGTGAGGGGCAGACGGGGCCAGCTAGGAAGGCAGCCCATTTAGGAGAAGGAAAGCTCTGATCCTAAACCTCCGCTGCCTTGCGGGATATCTACACGAGAAGAAAAGGCTCTGGAGTAAACCCTTCACAAATCTGGAGCAGAGTCCCTAAGGCAGTTGGATGGCACCTTGTCCAACTCCTTCCGGCAACTCCAGCTGCCAGGTAAAGGTACCCCTGACCATTAGGTCCAGTTGTGGCCGACTCTGGGGTTGCGGCGCTCATCTCGCTTTATTGGCCGAGGGAGCCGGCGTACAGCTTCTGGGTCATGTGGCCAGCAGGACGAAGCCGCTTCTGGCGAACCAGAGCAGCGCACGGAAACGCCGTTTACCTTCCTGCCAGAGTGGTACCTATTTATCTACTTGCACTTTGACGTGCTTTCGAACTGCTAGGTTGGCAGGAGCAGGGACCGAGCAACGGGAGCTCACTCCCTGGCGGGGATTCGATCCGCCGACCTTCTGATCGGCAAGTCGTAGGCTCTGTGGTGTAACCCACAGCGCCACCTGCTGCCAAGCTGGTGCCAAACATCTTGCTCTGCTTTCCTTTGGACCTCATCAGCGAGGCTGAGAGGGGGGTCTTGTCGTCCAGGCAGCCCAGGCCCTCCAGACACGCCGCCCAGACTTGCACCCTAAGGAGGTCGCTTTGGCACTGCACAAAACCACCGCCAGCGGTTGTTTCATATTGGAGAAGCATTGAAACGAGAGACGAGCTTTCTTGGGCATCTGTGCCGTTCTTCGTGCTCACCAAACTGCTGGATGGCTCGATCGGCGCTCCAAGGCAGCTCTAACGTCATGTGGACGCGCCTCTTCTGATTCTTTACCCGTCTGTCCGCTTGGAGAGAAATCCCTGAGCTGGAGGCCTCGGATATTATTGCTACGAGCTGGGGGACAGAGAGAGGGAGAGACCAGGGGTGGGTGAGATGTGAGTATAAGTACAGTGGTACCTCGGGTTAAGTACTTAATTCGTTCCAGAGGTCCGTTCTTAACCTGAAGCACCACTTTAGCTAATGGGGCAGCCTGCTGCTGCCGCGCCGCCGGAGCACAATTTCTGTTCTCATCCTGAAGCAAAGTTCTTAACCCGAGGTACTATTTCTGGGTTAGCGGAATCTGTAACCTGAAGCATATGTAACCTGAAGCGTATGTGACCTGAAGCGTATGTAACCCGAGGTACCACTGTACAAGCTAGGGGAAAAAAAGATAAAGGAACACCTGACCATTAGGTCCAGTCGTGGCCGACTCTGGGGTTGCGGTGCTCATCTCGCTTTACTGGCCAAGGGTTACAGCTTCCAGGTCATGTGGCCAGCAGGACTAAGCCGCTTCTGGAGAACCAGAACAGCGCACGGAAACGCCGTTTACCTTCCCGCCGGAGCGGTACCTATTTATCTACTTGCACTTTGACGTGCTTTCGAACTGCTAGGTTGGCAGAAGCAGGGACCGAGCAACGGGAGCTCACCCCGTCACGGGGATTCGAACTGCCGACCTTCTGATCGGCAAGTTCTAGGCTCTGTGGTTTAACCCACAGCGCCACCTGCGTGCCTCGACAGGCTAGGAAACGGCCACGCAAAACAGCAATTCCAGCAAGCTCAGGAATAATTTTCTACCTAGCTGAGTTTGTTCTTGGCTTCTTTCGCCCACCCTAAATCACCGAATTGTAGGCAAGACAAAGGCAAAGGACCCCTGAATGATTAAGTCCAGTCAAAGGCGACTATCTACTTGCGCCAGCGTGCTTTTGAACTGCTAGGTTGGCAGGAGCTGGGACAGAGCAACTGGAGCTCACCCTGTCATGGGGATTCGAACCGCCGAGCTTGTGATCGGCAAGCCCAAGATTGAGAAGCTGCGGTCTAAACTGCTGAGCCACCTGTGTGTACTCTCTGTGCACCATACTTTTAAAGCACATAACTTCTCCAAAGAATCTTGGGAACTGTAGTCTCTTAGAGGTGGTAATAATAGCTCTGTGAGGTTTAAACTACAGTTCCCATGATTCTTCTCGTTCTCAGTTAATTGACCTGCACTTCACTCTGAGGTTAGAACATGAAAACATACACTTTAAATGTATGTACAGGGATGGTCCCAGATTAACAGAAGCCATCCTGGTTTCTGAATATGATCCCGGAATGTAAGTCACAACCTTTGATTTCAACGGGTCAAAAGGTAAAAAGGTAAAGGACCCCCTGGACGGTTAAGTCCAGTCAAAGGTGACTATGGGGTTGCGGCGCTCATCTTGCTTTCAGGCCGAGGGAGCCGGCGTTTGTCCACAGACAGCTTTCCGGGTCGTGTGGCCGGCAGGACTAAACCGCTTCTGGCGCAACGGAACACCGTGACGGAAACCAGAGCAGCGCACGGAAACGCCGTTTACCTTCCCGCCGCAGTGGTACCTATTTATCTACTTGCACTGGTGTGCTTTCAAACTGCTAGGTTGGCAGGAGCTGGGACAGAGCAACGGGAGCTCACCCCGTCGTGGGGATTCAAACCACCGACCTTCCGATCAGCAAGCCCAAGAGACTCAGGGGTTTAGACCACAGCGCCATCCACGTCCTCCCATAGAACTGTAGAGCTTGTTGGCCCTGATCTAGTAAAACCCCCGGCAATGCAGGAATATGCAGCTGCCCCACAAGGGGATCAAACCTGCGACCTTGGTATTATCAGATCCACACGCTCCAACCGAGCTACCCATGTGCTATTTCTGACTGCCATCTCGCCAGCTGAGGCTCTGTGCTTCCCTCACCAAGTCCTCGCTTTCTGAGCGAGCCCGAGTGGAGCTGGAGAGGCGAGGGCTGGCTTCCAGACAAGAGTCCAAAATGTGTGATGCCTCTGGTGTATTTTTTGGGGGGGTTGCTCACAGCAAGGGCAAGTTGTCTTTATTGGGTTCCCTCCCAGAGGGGGACCACTGCAGTCTCAGCCCTCTGGGCTCATCTCTCCACTGCCCTCACTCCCCACCCACCCCGGCACCCTGCTTGCCCCTCCAAGCCCTGCCTGGCACTCACTTTGTCTCCATTCATGAAGCGCTCCTTCTCCTTGAGGTTCACGTGGTCGATGGAAAGGCATTGCTCGGCTCGCGACTCGAAGACGACGGAGCCATCCGGCCGCCGCACCAGGCGCCCTTTGCGGCCGGTCATCTGCGTGAGCGAGGGGACGGAAAAGAAAAGGCTGTTATAGCTGGGAGGCCATTATTATTATTAATTATTATTATTATTGAATTTATATATCGCCCTATACCCGGGGGTCTCAGGGCAGTGCACAAAATCAAGATATAAAAACCACAAAATACACAATCAAGACAAAAAGAACAACCCAATAGCGCCCCCCCAAAAACACATTTTAAAAGGACAGAGGAGGTAAATCGGATCAGATCAACCAAAGGCCTGGTTAAAAAGGAACGTTAGCCTGGCACCTAAAAGTGTATAATGAAGGCGCCAGGCGAACTTCCCTAGGGAGAGTGTTTCACAGATGGGGAGCCACTGTAGAAAAGGCCCCGTACTCATGTTGCCACCCTCCGGACCTCTCGAGGAGGAGGCACGTGAAGGAGGGCCGCAGAAGATGATCTCAGGGTCCGGGTAGGTTTATATGGAAAGAGGCAGTCCTTGGGGAATTGCGGTCTATTTAAGGCTTTATAGGCCAAAACCAGCAATTTGAATTGGGCCCGGAAACTAATCGGTAGCCAATGCAGTCAGACCAGGATCGGTGACATATGCTCAAACCATCTTGCCGTCTGGTGAGCAACCTGGCCGCTGAATTCTGCACTGGCTGAAGTTTCCGAACAGTCTTCAGAGGCAGCCCTACGTAGAAGGCACTGCAGTAATCTAACCTTGAGGTCACCAGAGCACAGACAACAGTAGTTAGACCATCCCTGTCCAGACAGTGGCATACCTGGGCCACCAGCTGAAGATGATGGAAGGCGCTCCGGGCAACTGAGGCCACCTGAGCCTCGAGCGGCAGCAAAGGATCCAGGAGGACCCCCAAGCTACGAACCTGCTCCTTCAGAGGAAGTGTGACCCCATCCAGAGCCAGCCATCTGGTCTAGGGAACCCCCCACTAACAGTAAAAGGTAAAGGTAAAGGGACCCCTGACCATTAGGTCCAGTCGTGACCGACTCTGGGGTTGTGGCGCTCATCTCGCTTTACTGGCCGAGGGAGCCGGCGTACAGCTTCCGGGTCATGTGCCCAGCATGACTAAGCCGCTTCTGGCGAACCAGAGCAGCGCACGGAAACGCCGTTTACCTTCCCGCCGGAGCGGTACCTATTTATCTACTTGCACTTTGACGTGCTTTCGAACTGCTAGGTTGGCAGGAGCAGGGACTGAGCAACGGGAGCTCACCCCATCACGGGGATTCGAACCACCGACCTTCTGATCGGCAAGTCCTAGGCTCTGTGGTTTAACCCACAGCGCCACCCGCGTCCCCACTAACAGAGCCTCGGTCTAATCTGGACTGAGCTTCAGTCTGTTGGCTCTCATCCAGCCCATTACCGAGGCAAGAGACTGGTCCAACATTATCATTATTACTGTCGTCATGGGCCTGCTGCCACCTACCTCTGCCACGTGCTCCGGGCCCCCAAAGTGATCAATCAGTTCGTCCAAGGTGTTGAGAGGTAGTTCTTTGCCCAGCGCCTCCGCCTTGGCCAGGAGGTCCTGTTTCATCTTCTCGACGTTCTCCAGCATGACGGTGCCGTACAGCTCCTTCTGGGAGTTCTGCAAAGAGGCGTTGCCTGCGCAGAGAGAGAAGAAGCTTGTTTCTCCCTCTCTCCTGGTGGTAGAACTTGGGGGGACGCCAAGGATGAGAAACCGTTGGGAGTATTTGGGATGGCAGGGGTAGGAAGGATTTCTCCACGCAGCTCAGGGTTAAACCGTGGGCTTCCTTTTACAAGGGGGCATAGCTGTCAACTTACAGATTTGAAAATAAGGGACTAGCAGCCTCGAAAATAAGGGATCAGCAGCCAAAATAAGGGGTTTTCCAGGCACAGGTATGTTCAACTTCTGAGCCCCTCCGAGCCAAAGGCAGAAAGCCCAGCCAGCAGCCAAACGAAGCCTCAAGCGGTGGTTCCCACAGCGCAGCAACCCAGCAAAGGGGATGCAGGAAGGAAAACCACCGTCACCTCTCTGCTGGGAAGCGCTGAGCAAAGGCGAGTCCCCAGGCAACGCGGCCGATTTGATCGGCACAAGGCATGCAAGCTCCACCCCCCAGTCATTCTTAGACTCCTTATTGGGTGAGCAACGCAGCCAAGCAACCCAGTTGGAGCCTCCCTCCTCCCTGGCCAGCAGGAAGGGAGGGAGAGGAGCTGCTTCCTTTGAAACCCGGGAAATTTAAGGGACATCATCAATAAGGGACAGCAGCGGGACACGGCGCTGGGATAAGGGACTTTCCCGCCAAATAAGGGACGCTTGACAGCTATGCAAGGGGGCAGGGACTGGAGGAAAAAACCACTGCTGACGTTTGCTAAGGTGCGATTAAAGATGACAGCAATTAACAATGGCGATAAGAAAGCCCAAACAACCCCTCACCCCGATCGTCGCAAGCGTAACCGTTGAAGATCACGTCATCGTTTTCGAACAGGGACTCCGGGGATGAGTTGAAATCGCTCTCCATCCCTCCTTCGGAATCGGAGCTGCTGTCGGAGCTGATCTTGATGACGCTGCTGCTGGTGAGGTCGCAACTTTTGGGGAACTTGGCTCCGCGGCCCTTCTGCTTCCCTGGAATAAAAGGTGGGGCAGGGCGGGAAAGTGAGTGGGGGAGGCCGCTGAGAGAGAGGGGAGCCTCAGGGCAGACAGAAGGGAGGGAACGGAGGGAAGGGGCTATCGGAAAGGAGGAAGGCCCAGTTCCCACTACAGCTCCATGCAAAATAATTCCCGCATAAAAACATCTAGCATGTCAGAACTGTAGCCCTTTCACCCTGCTTTTCTACACGCAGGGAATTGTGTGGGTTTGGTCCCCCCCCTCCCAGTATGAAAGACCATTCAATGACACAAGCAACAGGCCGACTGCCTGGGTGAAAACAAGGCCTTAAGGACAGGCGAAGAACAGGAGGGGAGAGAAAGGAAGGGAGCCAGTGCCCCAGAAATCACAAGGAGAAAAATTTGTACGTCAACCGCTTTCGTTCTGCACCACCAGCACGCCTGGGCCTTGAATCATTTATTTTCTTTTCTTTTAAGGAAGTGAATGCTGTCGGACTGTCACGCACCCTGAAAATGCTTACAAGCGCCCCAATAATAACTCAGTCTAGGTGGTGCTTTGTTAATCTAGAATTTTAAAAGGTAAAAGGGGTGTTTTGAAAATGAAAAGCTGAGGACAGGTTTAGAATTGCAAGAGTTGGAAGGGATCCCCAAAAAGTCCAACCCCATACAATGCAGTGTAATGGTCTCCCTCGGGAGGTTGTGGACTCTCCATCCTTGGAGGTTTTTAAGCAGAGATTGGATGGCCATCGGTCAGGGATGCTTTAGTTGAGCATAGCTGTCAACTTACAGATTTGAAAATAAGGGACCAGCAGCCTCGAAAATAAGGGATCAGCAGCCAAAATAAGGGATTTTCAGAGCGCTGGTATGTTTGACTTCTGAGCCCCTCCGAGCCAAAGGCAGAAAGCCCAGCCAGCAGCCAAACGAAGCCTCAAGCAGTGGTTCCCACAGTGCAGCAACCCGGCAAAGGGGACGCAGCAAGGAAAACCACCGTCACCTCTCCGCTGGGAAGCGCTGAGCAAAGGCGAGTCCCCAGGCAAGGCGGCCGATTTGATCGGCACAAGGCATGCAAGCTCCACCCCCCAGTCGTTCTTAGACTCCTTATTGGGTGAGCAATGCAGCCAAGCAACACAGTTGGAGCCTCCCTCCTCCCTGGCCGGCAGGGAGGGAGAGGAGCTGCTTCCTTTGAAACCCGGGAAATTTAAGGGACATCATCAATAAGGGACAGCAGCGGGACACAGCGCTGGGATAAGGGACTTTCCCGCCAAATAAGGGACAGTTGACAGCTATGTAGTTGAGATTCCTGCATTGCAGGCTCCTGGAAGATGACCCTTGGGGTATCTTCCAGCTTTGAAAGTCTAAGTTTCATTGCAGGTACCCCAACTCCCTGCAATGCAGTCCAACTTCCTACAATGCAGGAATCAAAGTTGAAAGAATCTGTGGCAGGAGACCATCCAAACTCTCTTCCAAAACCTCCAGCGAAGCAGAGACCACCACCTTCCAAGGGAGTCCCATCTACCACTGAACGGGCTTTTGCTGCCAGAAAGTTCTTCCTGAAGTTGAGTCAGAATCTCATTTCCCATCATTTGGGTCCATCAGCCCTCTGGAGCTGCAGAAAGCAAGCTTGCTCCCCACTTCCACTTTGGATATTTGAAGGTGGCTATCCTATCTCCTCTCAGTCTCCTCTTTCCCAGGCTAAACGTGCCCAGCTCCTTCGACCGCTCCTCATCAGGCTTGGCTTCCAGACCCTTGATCGTTTTGGTTTGCCCTCCTCTGCACACGTTTAGAGACACCTAGGGCAAAGACCTCTGTGTGTGTGTGCTGGATGGAAGCCAACTTGATTCCAAAAAATGAATAAAATAAATCCATTTAGGAGATGGTGGAGGAAGAAGAGGAGGGAGGGAGGAGGCTATATTCTAAGTCCACGACCACCAGGGCAATTAACCACATGCCTGCGAGTCCCTGTTGCAAAGGAGTAGGAAAGATAAATACAGTGGTGCCTTGGTTCTCAAACGCCTTGGCTCCCAAATGCTGAAAACCCGGAAATAAGTGTTCCGGTTTTCAAACTTTTTTTTGGAAGCAGAGCGTCCGATTCGGCTGTTGGCTATTGTTTCTGGGACGCCTGCACCAATCAGAAGCCGTTTTCGAACATTTCGGAAGTCAAACGGACTTCCGGAATGCATTAAGTTTGGTGCTTTTGTATTTGCTATTTATTTTACGTTTTTGTTTTTGAGGCTTTTTTGGTTCATTTGTGTCTGTGACTGCGTGGAACCTAGTTCAGCTACTGATTGATTGATTGATTGAGTGACTGCGGAAATGGATAATCCAAACAATGACTATCATCAGTGCAGGTAAAAGGATTTTTTTTTAACTTCATCATCTAGAATACTGTCTTATTTATTTTATAGTGCAGGACATTGATTACTGCTTTCATTTTATGGATCAATGATCTCATTAGCAAAATTAACATTAAACTGCTGTTTTAGGGTTTGTTTTTAAAAGGCTGGAACGGATCAATCCGTGTTGCATTCCTTTCAATGGGAAAGCAGTGCGCCTTGGTTTTGAAACGCTTTGGTTTTGGAACGGACTTCCGGAACGGAGTAAGTTTGAGAACCGAGGTACCACTGTAGAAATAAATAAAGAAACAGAAAGCAATAGAAAGAAAAGGGAGATGGGGTGACGAAAGACCACGAGTGAAGGCTGGAGATGGGGTGAGGGGGAAGGGAAGCAAGGGAAGAAAAGGCCGCAGATTGCGACTGCACTACAAGGAGGGCGTGGGGGGAGAGGGAATGAGGTTTCGGGAGGGGAGGGGAGAGCGCCGGGGGTCTTACGTTTTCTCTTAATGCCAGTTCCTCTCTCTCTTTTTCGTTTGGTTGAAGGAAAGTGCTTCTTAATTAGTGAGAGGAAGACGCCTCTGAAAAAAGTCGGGAGATGCAGAGATTTTACTCTTAACGGCCAGGAGGAGCCGAACCGTCGCTGACTGTATTTATTTATTTTAAAAATGAAAAGAGGGTAAACCAAAGGGGAAGGACACAGAGACTGAACGAAACGTGAAAGCAAAACAGAAACACCCAAACAACCCCAAAAAAACCGACCTGTTCGGGATTGGAAGTGCAGCTACAAGCATCCGGCCGCTTGGCTTCTTTCTGACAGCCCATTGGCTGAGCTGGTGTGATGTCACAGAATGTTCGGGAGTTCTAATACGAAGGCCAGGCCGGGGATTGTAGCAGGTTTGCTGAGCAAATCAGAAAGCTGTCTTTGGCAGGGGGGGTGTGCCCAGTATTTGGAATGAGCTTAGGAGTCATACTGGGTTTGGGGAGCAGAGAGGGAGGAGAGATACTGGGGTTGGGGGGCGGGCAATGAGTGTGGCCGATGAAAAGCAGCCTGTGCCATGAAATTTCCGCACACCAGATTGCAAATAAAAATCTGATTTGTTTTTTTGAACCCGCCCTTTGCTTACTGTCAGGGAGGGAACTGCCATCGGCTTAGAGGTGAGAAACAGAAGGGCAGTTGTGTTACAGGGAGCCTCCAAAAATCTTGCGAAGCAGTTCCTCCTCCGGAGAGCAGGAACGTCCCGTCTCCAGTGGAGGAGAAGAGGTGCAAGAACCAGAGGATGCTAGTGAAAGCCTCAACGCCACTCCTGAGCGAGCCGGAGAGGGGGAAAGCATGGCCTTGCCACTGCCCATCCCGCGCAGTAATCTGAGGCGCAGGGAGGGGCGGAAACGGTTAGGGGTAATGAAATTTTTATGTTGGGGGGGGGGTACAAAAAAAGACCACTCCCGGATTCTGCTAGCGATTGAGCCAGACATGAGCCTTGATGCTTTCTACTGTAAATAGTCTGCACCAAAATAAAGCCTGTGAAACACAGGTCGGAGTCCTGCCTGCTTACTCTCAAGCAACCGCAACAGCACCTGACACTTAAAGGTAAAGGTAAAGGGACCCCTGACCATTAGGTCCAGTCGTGCCCAACTCTGGGGTTGCGGCGCTCATCTCGCTTTATTGGCCGAGGGAGCCGGTGTACAGCTTCCGGGTCATGTGGCCAGTAGGACTAAGCCGTTTCTGGCGAACCAGAGCAGCGCACGGAAACACCGTTTACCTTCCCGCCGGAGCAGTACCTATTTATCTACTTGCACTTTGACGTGCTTTCGAACTGCTAAGTTGGCAGGAGCTGGGACCGAGCAACAGGAGCTCACCCCATCGCGGGGATTCAAACCGCCGACCTTCTGATCGGCAAGTCCTAGGCTCTGTGGTTTAACCCACAGCGCCACACTTACGTTCTCAGAAAAACAAGTCTGACTTGGGGCGATGCGTTTGTGTGACCAAGTATATCCAAAAGGGCAAGAGACTTGACACGTGGATAGGGTAAAAAAATAAAATCAGGGAGGGGGAGATGGGAAAAGTAAGGAAGGATGCATGGACGAATGGGGGGGGGGGGTCACTTGATGCAAATGGGGGCAAAACAGGGGCTTCTATGGGTACGCACCTCGCCCCAATCTCACCCAACGTTACCCCACCCCACTCCCGGGACATGAACACTGGTCAGCGAGACCGGTAGTGAGCGCATGAGCTTGGATGAGAACAAACACTCCCCCTCCCCGAAAAAAATTTTTTTTGATAATGTAGAAGCAGAACCCAGCCAGCATTCATTTATAAAGGGGAGATGGGGGTTAGGAAAGAGGAAAGGGTTAGAACCGACAGTGAAAACCTCGGGGCAGGCATATCGCATGCGGCCCCAGCAGATATTCTTATTAAGCGCTGCCACTGTTTAATAATAATAATAATAATAATAATAATAATAATAATAATAATAATAATAATAATTTCATTATTTGTACCCCGCCCATCTGACTGGGTTGCCCCCAGCCACTCTAAGCAGCTTCCAACATATAGGTAAAGGTAAAGGTAAAGGTAAAGGCACCCCTGACCATTAGGTCCAGTCGTGGCCGACTCTGGGGTTGCAGCGCTCATCTCGCTTTTCTGGCCGAGGGAGCCGGCGTACAGCTTCCGGGTCATGTGGCCAGCAGGACTAAGCCGCTTCTGGCGAACCAGAGCAGCGCACGGAAATACGTTTACCTTCCCGCCGGAGCGGTACCTATTTATCTACTTGCACTTTGACGTGCTTTCGAACTGCTAGGTTGGCAGGAGCAGGGACCGAGCAACGGGAGCTCACCCCGTCATGGCGGGGATTCCAACCACCGACCTTCTGATTGGCAAGTCCTAGGCTCTGTGGTTTAACCCACAGCGCCGCCCACGTCCCGATGCTTCCAACGTATATAAAAGCATAAAAGAATATTTGACCCTAAAAAAGTTTCCCCATGCAGGGCTGTCTTCAGGTATCTTCTAAAGGTTGTATAGTTACTCATTTCCTTGACATCGGATGGGAGGGCACCACCACCAAGAAGGCCCCGCTTCATTGCGCGGGGGTAAAGCCCAGCCCAGTTGAGAGAGCTCGGGGGTGGGGCAGCGCCCAACCTCCAGAATGATGGGTTCTGGGAGGCCGCAGCAAAAAACAGGCCCTCCTTCCCCAGATGCGCAGAAACTCACTCAGCAGCAGATACAAAGCAGGTCAGCTGCCCCTCGCTCTCGTCCAGGACCTCCCGGGTTCGGGCCTCGCCTGTCGACTGCAGGCCGATCACGACGCACTGTGGGGGGGGGGGACAGAGAAAGGGTTTGTCTGGTAAAGATTCTGTATGGCTCAGCTCCCCGTTTACAGACATTCACAAACCCGGAAGCGGCACTTTAAAAGGCGTGCACACACAAAACCAGCCCCCCTCCAAAAGAGCGGCTAGCGCAATCCCAGAATCCTTTGCGAGTGCGATTTCACGAGCCTTTGCACCGAATTTTGAGAGTTGAGAGTTTTAGCAGGAAGGTTTGGAGGGTGCTATTGTGGTGGAGTTTGATTTTTTAAAAAAAGGGTTTCCAGAGGTTTAGCAGGTGTTTTCAGGCTTTGTCAATGGCGCCGCCAGATATACGCATATTTCACATAAATGCATGGTGTCTCCGAATGTAACCCCCACATAAATGGAGGGTCGCCTGAATTTCATTTCACATATAACAGAGAGAACAGCTATAGCAACAGATGAAAACTAAAAGATAAGAAGCAAAACTGGGGGTACAGTGGTTCCTTGGTTCTCGAACTTAATCCGTTCCGGGAGTACGTTCGACTCCCAAAACTGTCCCAAAACCAAGACGCGACTTCCGATTGGCTGCAGGAGCTTCCTGCACTCAAGCGGAAGCCGCGCCGGACGTTCGGTTTCCGAAAAGACGTTTGCAAACTGGAACACTCACTTCTGGATTTTTGGCATTTGGGAGCCAAGACGTACAAGTACCAAGGCGTTCAAGAGCCGAGGTACAACTGCATTGCTTTTTGTTTGTTACTATGCTAGGTGTTCTTGTGGTTTTATACTGTGATCCTTGGATGACGGGAGGTATAAAAAATCAATTAAGTAATAATAATACTGTTGTGTGTGGATCAAAATAAGAAAGCCCAATTATAGAATCTCAAAATTATCTGATTGTCAAGTCTAGTTCTAACTTGACCTAGCTTGGGTCGTCTTGAAAACGATGCCTCTGCTTTATATGCAACAAAGAAATGCCAAACCGTATTAAAAGGGTCTGGAGGTTCTAGCCATGGTCAAAATCTCAAATGATGAGCATTTTCTTCCATTACAGATACCCTCCAGAATGAGTGGTACCAAGGGTCAAATTTTCGGCCGAGTTGCAATTACTATTTGAGCTTCCAGGATCGTATACCCAGCCTACTCTTTTGACAAAACCGGTTATCGTCAAAAATACACGGCAGCGTTAATGTTGGGTGACAAACGATAGTTTCTTTAGGAGGTGTGGTCTCTCAGCACCTGCAGCAAACATCCAGCTCGTCGAAGACTTTCGGGAAATTCTCTCTCTGTCTCACCTTGCCCTTGTTCAATTCCTCCTTCGCCAACTCGACGAGACGCCGGACCTTTGCAGCAATGCAGAGGTACTTGAAGAAGCGCTGGTGGGCGGACCAGAACTGACCCCACAAAGATTTCCGGGACTCTAAGCCTATCAGGTCGGCAGCTTTCTGGAAAACCCCCAGGGCTTCTGCCCACTAGAGAAAGAGAAAGAGAAAGAGAAAGAGAAAGAGAAGAGAGAGAGAGAGAGAGAGAGAGAGAGAGAGAGAGATATGGAAATTAATTTTTCTGTTTTACCATTTAAAGTACAGTGGTACATAATATAATGTTTGAGGATTGGGAAAGATTGTGGAAGAAAGGGGTCAAGTTCACCGCATGTACTTTGTTAAAGGAAAATATAATGAAAATGATGTATAGGTGGTATTTGAATCCTGCAAAATTAGCAAAAATATATCATAATAGTGACAATATATGTTGGCAATGTAAAGAAAAGGAAGGAACCTTTTATCATATGTGGTGGACCTGTCCCAACGTGAAAGACTTCTGGGAAAAGATTTATAATGAATTGAAAAAAATGTTGAAATATACATTTATAAAGAAACCAGAGGCCTTTATTCTTGGAATAACAGGTTTGGAACTGCCCAAGAAAGATGTTAAATTATTTTTGTATGCCACAACTGCTGCCCGTGTTTTGTTAGCTAAAAAGACCAGAAGGAGGAGGAGTATCAGGAAGAGTGGAATAAATTTAATGATTATTTAGTTAAATTTGTTAAGTTAAACTAACTGAAAATAGCTTGCAGATACTTAATGGGCTTAGGATTTTATTTATGTTAAGTGATGAATTAATATGTTTAATTCCATAAGGTGAAGATCTAAGGATGTTAATGTTTAAGTTAAATTTCATAAAAATTGGGATTTGGAAAACCGTTAAAAGGACATGCAATGAAATTCAACCAAGGGGAAGCGAGGAAGTCACTCAACAAAGTTAATAACTGTAATTTTTAATAAGGCTATGATTTATGTTTGTTTGTCTTGTGTGCTTGTTTGTTTGTTTATAATATTGTGAAAACTAATAAATTTTTTGGGGAAAAAATAAAAGTACAGTGGTACCAAGGCGTGGCTTCTGATTGGCTGCAGGAAGCACTTAGCGCTCCAGAAATTTTAACCCTTGCGTTAACTCCCTGCTTACCAGCTGAGCCGCCTTATTGTAGACCAGCTTGTACTCTGGGTCCAGTGGGATTTCCTCTATCCTGAAGGTGACCCCCGAAAAGCTGAGCTGCCGAGCGATGTACATCCCGCTCACTTTCATGTCCATGGCGACAATCTCCATTGCACCGACGCCCCTGCGGGGGAGACCAAAGCAGTCGTTGAGGAAGAGGGAAGACGGCTGAACTTCGGAACAGGACTCCCCGCCCGCCTCTGTCCATGCCCATCAAACCATCACGGCTCAAAAGGCGATGTTTGTTTGCTTCCGATCGTTTGTAACCCACTTTTTCCAAGTGAGGGTGTTCAAATGCTCGCAAAATTCGCTGAAAAAATTGTGCAGCGGAAAAGGAAGAGGCTACGAAGTACTACTCCTGGAGAACAACACTCCAAACAGCCTGAAGCAAAATAAGATTTGAAGGCAATTTCCTACGTGCTTCCTGGTTTCAACTAACTGCAACTTGTTGCTACGTGCAAGCCAGAAACCACGGTTTATAGAGACAACTACCTAGGTTGAGAAACCACACAGGTTGATCTAAACTTCCTTCCGTAAATTTTCACTTGAACCATACACAGTTTGTCCTCGGCCAAACTACCCACAAACCAAAATAACTTTGTTGGTAAGCGAGGTGGGGAATATGTCAGGTCTGCAGTTCAGGTTGGGATTAAAAGTTGTGCGTCTGTTCACTTGTATAATTCGAAACTCTCACGTTGACGGGAAGAAACGTTTTCCCAAACATACCGCTTCTCGATGGCCGATAGGAAGTCGTCAAATGATCGGAAAGGGGTCCCTTCTCCCCAAATACCCAGCCGGCTCATGTAAATCATGTTCTTTGGCTCAGAGGCACCTGTCAAGAGCACAAGATGCTTAGAGGTCAGGAAAATTTGATGCAACCTGACCAATCGCTACCTCTAATACCCCTCCACCGAATCCCCTTCTTTCCTCTCCAAATCACCCGTTTTCTCCTGCTTGCATGTTTGGCATCACTGCTGACTCCTCCCATGCAGTCTTGTGATTCTTGTTTACTTTGAGGTTGAATCCTGACAAGACAGAAGTACTGTTTTTGGGGGACAGGGGGTGGGGGACAAGTGTTGAGGACTCCCTGGTCCTGAATGGGGTAACTGTGTCCCTGAAGAACCAGGTGCACAGCCTGGGAGTTGTTTTGAACTCACAGGTGTCCATCGAGGTGCAGGTCAATTCTGTGTCCAGGGCAACTGTTTACCAGCTGCATCTGGTACACAGGATGAGACCCTCCCTGCCCACAGAATGCCTTGCCAGAGTGGTCCATGCTCTGGTTATCTCCCGCTTGGACTACTGCAATGTGCTCTCTGTGGGGCTACCTTTGAAGATGACCTGGAAACTGCAAGTAATCCAGAATGCGGCAGCTAGACTGGGGCCTGGGAGAGGCTGTAAAGACCATATAACACCGGTCCTGAAAGACCTACATTGGCTCCCAGTAGGTTTCCGAGCACAATTCATAGTGTTGGTGCTGACCTTGAAAGCCAGAGGACCCTAAATGGCCTCTGCCCAGTATACCTGAAGGAGCGTCTCCACTCCCATCGTTCTGCCCGGACACTGAGGTCCTGCTCCGAGGGCCTTCTGGCACTTCCCTCCCTGCGAGAAGCGAGGTTGCAGGGAACCAGGCAGAGGGCCTTCTCTGTGGTGGCGCCTGCCCTGTGGAACGCCCTCCCATCAGATGTCAAGGAAATAAACAACTACATGACTTTCAGAAGACATCTGAAGGCAGCCCTGTTTAGGGAAGTTTTTAATGGCTGATGTTTTCTCTTCTTTTTAATATTCTGATGAGCCACCCAGAGTGGCTGGGGAGGCCCGGCCAGATAGGCGAGGTATAAGTAATAAATGTTATTATTATTTGCTGCCCCTTTATTTGGAGGACAGGAAGACAGACATGTTTGCCCTGGGAGGATCCAGCCACTGCCAAAAGGAAGGAGCCGCTCTTGCTCATTAGGCGAGACATTCAGCCAAGTCTGTGCAGCTTGTGTTTTTGCTACGAGAGAGAGAGAGTCAACTCCGACTTTGAGCTGCGTGATTACTGACCGGCACGCTCTCATGATACCAACCCATGCTGGGCATACCCTGGCCCCCACACTTATAGGTTCTCAAAGCAGCCCCCCCTCACCGCTGCCCCAAACTCACCTGTGGCACTGGCATAAACCACCCTTGCGAGAGGCAGCTTGTTCTGCAGGTCCAATACGGCTTTGCCCATCTTGGTGGAGCTGGCATTTTTGGCTTTGTGGCATTCGTCAAACACAATCTGGAAGCGGGCACCCATTAAGGAAAGAAGGGGGAATGCAAGTAGCTAGTCAAATTAGGTAGCTGGACCGGCAGATTAAACTACTTGACGGTGCAGAGGTGGCCAGATTCACTGGGGAAATCAGGAGGACCAAAACTTGAACAGAGAATGGGATAAATATTGATTGCACCTAACCAGACACTGGAGAGACCTGTCAGGAGTAAGCATGGACCAATGGTACCAAATAGCATGGGAAACAACCCTACAAGAAAAATTAACCAATAAACTGAAACTGACATGGGGACAAACAGAAGAAGACGCCTTTACCCCAGTATGGCTCCCCTTTATCACATACACAGCCCAAGAAGACAATGACAATAATCCACCAACAGCATACAAATCAATATGGCTAACCTGATCCAAAACACCCACCCACCCCACTCACACACGAAAACAAAGATCACCACAGCCAACCACAAATGAACAGCCACACCCGAGGCCAACCCCAACCTCTCTCACCACCAAAGGAACACAAGTGAACAGCACAAGCAACGCTGACACCAAACCCCACATATATTAAGCATAATAGAAACATCGCCACCCGCCCCCACCCATCTTCCCCCCTCCACCAGCTCCCCCCCCCGCCCCCCAATGTCTCAACAAATGAAACTGATTTGTAAAAACGTTAAATGGAAAAAATACGAGAGACATTACACATACTTCTGTAAAACAAGAACATCTTTAATAAAAATTTAAAAAAATATTGATTGTACCGTATTGGCCTGAATATAAGCCTCACTCCCCCCCCCAAAAAAAAAATTCCGACCGTGAAAAGTTGAAGTGCGGCTTATGTTCGTGACCTTACGGTATGCAGCCAGGAGCGCGGGGCAAACAGCGCCAGGATCACAGCAAAGCAGTGCCCGCCCCACACATAGTCCCTAGTCCTCTCCCCCAAGGCTGGGAAGGGAGAGAGCGGGGAAGGGGGAAAGCCCCCCCCCCAGTATACAGCCAGGAGCAGCGAGGAATGGAGCGGCTTATATTCGGCTATTTTTACTCCCCCCCCCCCTCCAATTTTAAAGGTGCGGCTTATATTCGGGCCAATATGGTATTGGAAAGAACCCTGCAAACACTTGAACGCGTTGGCATGCTCTGAATAACTCTTGCCACGTTATAAAGGCTTTGGAAACATTGGAGGACAAACTAGAATATGCAGTCGATTAAGATGCTTAAAGGACCCACAGAGGGGGTGGGAGGGAAGCCCTCTAAGATTCGGAAGAATCTGGTTCTATTTCAAAATTTAATTGTGTGTGATTTTGTAAAACCAATAAAAAAAAGATTTTTTAAAAAATGATTACCGTATTTTTCGCTCTGTAAGATGCACTTTGTCCCTCCAAAAAAGTAAGGGGAGATGTGTGTGCGTCTTATGGAGCGAATGCTATCGCTAAAGCCAGGAGAACAAGAGGGACTGGTGCACACCGATCTCTCTTGCTCTCCTGGCTTCAGGGATAGCCGCCCGAAGCCTCCTGAGTGCAGCAGGAGCGCTCCCGCTGTGCTCCGGAGGCTTCGCATTGCTTTCTCTGAAACAAGGAGAGCAAGAGGGATCGATCCCTCTTGCTCTCCTGGCTTCGCTTCAATGGAGAGGCACTGCGCAGCTTTCCCTCTCTGTGAAGCCCCTTAAGTGAAGCGGGAAGAGAAACGGAGCCCCTTCCGTTTCTCCTCCCGCTTTGCTGGAGAGGCGCTGAGCAGAGAGGGAGAGAATTTTTTTCCCCTGTTCTCCTCTAAAACTAGGTGCGTCTTATAGAGCGAAAAATACAGTACGCAGCAGCAAATATTTTAAGCCCCCCCCCCCCGCGCCTGCCTGCAGGGAAATATGCAAAGGAAGGCTCTTCGGAGCGAAAAAGAGAGGCACGGAGCGTTGCACCATCGGAAAGACATGCGTGCACAAAGAGCACGCACAGAGCTCAGTTCATTTCTCTTAGGATACAACACCATCGAAATCTTCCTTGCACCAATCCAGAATCTGCTTCAAGCGGGTCCTGTGCTGGCCACCGGCTTGGCTTTCGCCGATGAGGGCTGAGTAAGTGGCAAATAAGACTCCTTCCGAGGTAGCTGTGTCGCCGTATTTAATCTACGGTCAGGAGGGGGAAAAGAGCATATAAGCTACAGGACAAGGATAACTGTGACTTTAAGGATGAATAGGAACCCTTTGCAAAGTATCTGAAGACGCAACAAAGCGAATTGGACTCCTTGGCAGGTTTTGAATAAACATTCACAAACTTTTTATTGATAATAATCAGCTAAATAGTTTCGAGGATCTATACAGCTTTGTAACATGCAGAAAACAGCATTCTTAGAGAAACCAAAGTCTGGAACTGAGGGAAGTCAGGGGGTGGGTGGGTTTTGTGGGGGAGGGGGGAGGGAGGAAAAAGGGGGGGAAACAAGGATGATATGTTTTTGGATCATATGACTTGTTATAATTTTGAATAAAAGAAATTAAAAAAGAGGGGGAAAAGAGAGAGGAAATTAAGCAGCCGGATTGAAGGGTGTGTGTGTAACTGACAGGATCTCTGGCTTGGCGGCATTTCAGCAAGAGAGGGTGTAAAAATAAAAATGCACCTCCCTTCTCTGACTGGATTGAAGGCTTATACAAGCTTGCAAGATTATGAACAACTTGCATATAATTGCATCTATGAAGGTATGTAACTGTTGGGATAATGCTTCTGCAAACACTTGAACTCTTTGGCAGGTTTTAAATTAACTCTTGCAATGATACACATAGATTTTAGATACAGGGGAGGATTGCAAATTAAAAAGGTAAAGGTAAAGGGACCCCTGACCATTAGGTCCAGTCGTGGCCGACTCGGGGGTTGCGGCGCTCATCTCTCTTTATTGGCCGAGGGAGCCGGCGTACAGCTTCTGGGTCATGTGGCCAGCAGGACTAAGTCGCTTCTGGCGAACCAGAGCAGCACACAGAAACGCCGTTTACCTTCCCGCCGGAGTGGGACCTATTTATCTACTTGCACTTTGACGTGCTTTCGAACTGCTAGGTTGGCAGGAGCAGGGACCGAGCAACGGGAGCTCACCCCGTTGCAGGGATTCGAACCACCGACCTTCTGATCAACAAATCCTAGGCTCTGTGGTTTAACCCACAGCGCCACCCGCGTCCCGTATTGCAAATTAGATGGACTTATAATATACAGTTCGAAAAGTTACCTAAAAAACCCACAGAGGGGAGGAGGAACGAACCTTGTGCAACTTTTATTGCTTGCGATGCTGAGCATCAAGGAATTTGTAAAATCTAATAAAAACTATTTAAAGAGAGAAAGAGAGAGAGAGACATGGCTCCCGTACCTTGTTTAAAGCATGCACAGGAATGTCAGGGGCGTCGATATCCTTCAGGTCCCTCTCGGCATCATACTTGAGATCGTTCGAGGCGCTGAACCTGACAAACGAGAGCAGGGCACGTAAAGACCTGGGAGGATCTGCGGATCAGCGCAGAAGCGGTACTAAGGTAAAAACCCCGCTCGCTTTCGTCTCTGGCCCCCGAGAGGCTGCCCAGAAGAAATCACAGCCCTTCCCCCCTTTTTATCCGCACAACAACCCTGCGAAGCAGGCTAGGCTGAGAGACAGGGGCGGTCCTGCCTCCTCCAGGTCACCCAGCGAGCTTCGTGGCCGATTTGAACCCTGGTCTCTCCCGGGGGGTAGTCTGGCACTCTGAACACTACAATACACTGACAATTTCCCCTCTGTAACATACATTTGTGTGCCTTGTTTTCACTGAGAGAGAGAGAGAGAGAGAGAGAGCCTCTGTGGTGTAATAGTGTTAAGTACGTTTCCAAGCACAATTCAAAGTGTTGGTGTTGACCTTTAAAGCCCTAAACGGCCCAGTATACCTGAAGGAGCGTGTCCACCCCCATCGTTCATCCCGGACGCTGAGGTCCAGCTCTGAGGGCCTTCTGGCGGTTCCCTCCCTGCGAGAAGTGAGGTTACAGGGATCCTGGCAGAGGGCCTTCTTGGTGGTGGAGCCCACCCTGTGGAACGGCCTCCCAGCAGATGTCAAGGCAATAAACAACTGTTTTACTTTTAAAAGAGAACTGAAGGCAGCCCTGTTTAGGGAAGTTTTTAATGTTTTATTGTGTTTTTAATATTCAGTTGGAAGCCACCCAGAGTGGCTGGGGAAACCCGGCCAGATGGGCGGCGTATAAATAAAAAATTATTATTATTATTATTATTACGATTACGATGACCTGGGGAGACCAGGGTTCGAATCCCTCTCTCGCAGGGTTCTTGTGAGGATGAAATGTGGAGGAGCAGGACCACGTACACCACCTTGAGCTACTTGGAACAAAAATAAATGAAATAAAAAGGTTCCCAGTCTCCCCACCCTCTACTTAATACAATGCAAGCCTTGGAGAGCCTAGCTGGGAGGGATAATATGGTGATGAGAAAAGGGTCTGTACTGCCTCGTGACATATTAAAATACCGCCATCTGTTCTCCCCCCCCCAAAAAAAAACACCCCACCAAAATGGCTGCTCAGAAGATAAACACCACGATGCAATTCCTGCAGGTGCGACGGCCTCATCGAGCCTCCAGAGCTCCGAGAGAGACCCCGGGCGAACGCCCGAACCTTGGAAACACGCCTTGCACACTCACCACAGGGACTTTTTCCTCCCCTTCAGGTAGTTTTCGAAGATGATCCCGGCAACCGTCCGGCCTTTCCCGACGCCGGCGCCGTCCCCGATGAGGAAGCCGGCTCTCTGCCCATTGGGGAGCAGGACTTCGTGTTGCTGCAAGTCCGGGAAAGGGAAA
This sequence comes from Podarcis filfolensis, assembly GCF_964270895.1. Taxonomy (NCBI): domain Eukaryota; kingdom Metazoa; phylum Chordata; class Lepidosauria; order Squamata; family Lacertidae; genus Podarcis; species Podarcis filfolensis. The sequence continues at coordinate 9,275,341 of NC_139622.1, forward strand.
GCAGGTGGGGGGGCGGGTTAGGAGGGGAGGGGTGGCGGCACGACCTTCCAGATGTTGTGGAGCCAGAGGCAGTCCCTGGTTTCCCTGCCCCTGATTGAGGGATCACCATTTCTCGCTCTCAGGAAAGAATGACTCTTCTAAATTCCTCTAATTATATCTGGGGGGATTCAAGTTTCCCCGTCTCTGACCGGAGAAGAGGCATTCCTTGCTCCCAGGAGAGAATGCCTCTTCTAAATGCCTCTAATTATATCTGGGGGGATTCAAGTTTCCCCGTCTCTGACCGGAGAAGAGGCATTCCTTGCTCCCAGGAGAGAATGCCTCTTCTAAATGCCTCTAATTATACCTGGGGGGATTCAAGTTTCCCCGTCTCTGACCGGAGAAGAGGCATTCCTTGCTCCCAGGAGAGAATGCCTCTTCTAAATGCCTCTAATTATATCTGGGGGGATTCAAGTTTCCCCGTCTCTGACCGGAGAAGAGGCATTCCTTGCTCCCAGGAGAGAATGCCTCTTCTAAATGCCTCTAATTATATCTTGGGGGGGTGCAAGTCCCTGATCCTCCTGATCAAGAGAGAATGCCTCTTCTAAACAAAGGAATTATTCCTGCACGAAGCACAGAATACTGCTACTGTTCATTTATATATATTTGTCGGTTGCTTCCTCTCGCAGAGTGGCCCATAGCGCCCATCATTAAAAACCAGTTAAGGGCGCCCGTTGTTTTTTTTTAAAAAAATGCGGCAGCTAGACTGGTGACTGGGAGTGGCCGCCGGGACCTGATAGATCTGCATTGGCTCCCAGTATGTTTCCGAGCACAATTCAAAGTGTTGGTGCTGACCTTTAAAGCCCTAAACAGCCTCGGTCCGGTATACCTGAAGGAGCATCTCCACCCCCATCGTTCTACCTGGACACTGAGGTCCAGCGCCGAGGGCCTTCTGGAGATTCCCTCACTGCAATCCCTCACTGTTACAGGGAACCAGGCAGAGGGCCTTCTCGGTGGTGGCGCCCGCCCTGTGGAATGCCCCCCCCCACCAGATGTCAAGGAAATACACAACTTTCTGACTTTTAGAAGACATCTGAAGGCAGCCCTGTTTAGGGAAGTTTTTAACGTTTAATGCTGTACTGTTTTTAACACTTGATTGGGAGCCGCCCAGAGTGGCTGGGGAAACTCAACCAGATGGGCGGGGTAAAAATAATAAGTTATTATTATTATTATAAAATATAAACAGGCTAAAGCAGTGTTGGTCAGCACAGACAATCTTGAACATAGCTTCCTATGTCGCTATTACAAACCTAACTGGAACTTCAAAAAGCTCTGGTATGGCTTCCTGCAAACCTGGCAGGCGTTAAGTAACCACCTCCCACATACCTGGAAGGCCTAAATAATCACTTCCGGCATACCTGGCAGGCGTAGGTAATCGCTTCCAGCTGTAGTGCAGAGAGTAATCCGTTGTCAGCGGTTGAGGCGGGGAGGGAGAGGGTGTAGGTGACGTCCGGAGGGGGGACGCTGGAGAGGGTGCTCGTCTCCACCACTCGGTCGGGGTGCTGCTTCCCCAGCTTGGCTGGAAAGGTGAAAGGGGGGGGGGAATTGTCAGCTGTTTTGACGTTTCTCACCCCTGCTGCCTACTCCCTGCAGTGGCAGCGCTGTGTTTTTGCAATTAATCGCGGCCTTCCCCAACTTGCATAAGGGAGGGTGATTAATAATAATACCAAGCTAAAAAGAGGTAAAGGACCCCTAGCAGTTAAGTCCAGTCGCGAACGACTCTGGGGTTGCGGCGCTCGTCTCACTTTACTGGCCGAGGGAGCCGGCATACAGCTTCCGGGTCATGTGGCCAGCAGGACTAAGCCGCTTCTGGTGAACCAGAGCAGCGCACGGAAACGCCGTTTACCTTCCTGCCGGAGCGGTACCTATTTATCTACTTGCGCTCTGACGTGCTTTCGAACTGCTAGGTTGGCAGGAGCAGGGACCGAGCAACGGGAGCTCACCCCATCGTCACGGGGATTTGAACCGCCGACCTTCTGACCGGCAAGCCCAAGGCTCAGTGGTTTAGACCACAGCGCCACCCACGTCCCCGAGAACCAAGGTACCACTGTAGTAAATAATAATAATAATAAACATGCTAGCTGTGCCACAACTCTGATATTACATGAGCTGCTTCTGTGAGTCTGTTTGGCTGGGATAAAGAAACCAAACCCTTTAAAAAACCCTTTTAACGCTGTACTGTTTTAACACTTGATTGGGAGCCGCCCAGAGTGGCTGGGGAAACTCAGCCAGATGGGCGGGGTATAAATAATAAATAATAAATTATTATTATTATTATTAAAATACAATATATCAAGGCAAGGGCTCCGCGCCCCTCTTACATTTGGAAGGGACATAGTCAGCATACGTCTCCGTGTGGCCCAGCTCCTCCGCTTCATCGTCGTCCCCTTCTTCCTCCTCCTCTACCTGAGTTTGGGACTGGAACAGAAAGGGGGGGGGGAAACGGTAGAGTCACAAACATGTTAGGCGGGCATCTTCCAAGGAATGCAAGCCAGGAGGAGCATTAAGAAGAACCCATCTAACCCCGGCATCTTGCTGTCACGGCGACCGACCAGCTGCCCCGATGGGAAACCACTGCAAGCAGAACTCGAACCCAAGAGCGAATCCCCCCTCCTGCAGTTTCCAGTATATGGGATTTGGAAGCATCGCTGCCTGTGACTGTGCCTCCGTTGCGGCTAGTAAAAGGTAAAGGGAGCCCTGACCATTAGGTCCAGTCGTGACCGACTCTGGGGTTGCGGCACTCATCTCGCTTTACTGGCTGAGGGAGCCTGCGTCCAGCTTCTGGGTCATGTGGCCAGCATGACCAAGCCGCTTCTGGCGAACCAGTGCAGTGCACGGAAACGCGTTTACCTTCCCGCTGGAGCGGTACCTATTTAGCTACTTGCACTTTGACGTGCTTTCGAACTGCTAGGTTGGCAGGAGCTGGAACTGAGGAATGGGAGCTCAACCCATCATTGCGGGGATTCGATCCGCCGACCTTCTGATCGGCAAGTCGTAGGCTCTGTGGTTTAACCCACAGCGCCACCCGCATCCCGTTAGTATACATGCTCTGCTCTAAATTATTTTGTTTGATACGCTGGAATCAGCATGTGGGTCACTTACACCGCAATCGTATGCCTGTCTACTGGGAAGTAAGCCCCAAAGTTAAACTGGGCTTACTCCCAGGTAGGTGTGCAGGACTGTCGCCTTAGTGGGGAACAATATGAATGTTTAGTGTTCTGCATAACGCTTTGTGGTCCCCACACTGAAAGGAAGCTTTCAAAACGGCCACCAGCCAGCCAGCATCTTCAAGCTTCACTGCCTCTATTTTGGATAAAAGGTAAAGGTAAAGGGATCCCTGACCATTAGGTCCAGTCGTGGCCGACTCTGGGGTTGTGGCGCTCATCTCGCTTTACTGGCCGAGGGAGCCGGCGTACAGCTTCCGGGTCATGTGGCCAGCAGGACTATGCCCCTTCTGGCGAACCGGAGCAGCACACGGAAACGCCCTTTACCTTCCCGCTGGAGTGGTACCTATTTATCTACTTGCACTCTGACATGCTTTCGAACTGCTAGGTGGGCAGGAGCAGGGGCTGAGCAACGGGAGCTCACCCCGTCGCGGGGATTCGAACCGCCAACCTTCTGATCGGCAAGTCTTAGGCTCTGTGGTTTAACCCACAGCGCCACCTCTATTTTGGATAGTATTTCATAAATGCCTGTAAGCAGTCCTTACTGGATAGAGGCTTTTGGAGGTTTTTTTTACTGCTTTACGCATCTTTTGTATGAATAAACCAATGGTCATGAATGAGATATGACTGCCTGTTATTCGCCTCTGGAAACAATCTTCATTTTGGTATGTTGGTTGTGTATTTCTTTAGATTAACGCGGCGGTTCTCAACCTGTGAGTCCCCAGATGTTGTTGGACTACAACTCCCATCATCCCTAGCTAGCAAGGCCAGAGCTCAGGGATGATGGGCGTTGTAGTCCAACAACATCTGTGGACCCACAGGTTGAGAACCGCTGGATTAACGCCAAGTTAAACGGATTCCTGCTCAAGGGAGTATTACCAAAGTTCACAGGAATGGATTAATAAAAGCAGAGTAATGGGAATGGTACAAACAGATGGCTGTGACCCAGTGAGGCAAGCCTGATGCGCTCAGCTGTGTGTAGGTACTGTTCTAAAATGTGGCATCAGAACAGGCTGCAGAGTCTATTACGGCATTCATCGGTTCTGGAAAAGACAACAGTGGCTTGAAATGAGTCTCCGAGACCCTGCAGAAAACCACCCCTCACCTGAACGGTGGAAAGAAGAGAGGTATCTTGAGGAGCGGCTGCGAGGTGACTGTCAATGCCCTGTAGCCCTTCTAAGCCTTCCAAATCCGGAGGCAATCGCTGAGGAGGAAACGTGAAAGACAGGAGAAGAATAAAAATACGAGGCTTGGGAAACTGTTTCAGCTGCTATTACGAAGGTGTCCCCGGACCTGAAATTGAGGCTCATGCAACAAAAAATAATATTTAGAATACACTGGACCCCATTAGGTTTGTTTTAAAAAGGGCTATCTAAGGTACCTGGCTGTTGGAGATGCAGTAGGGATAGCGCTTCTCCTTTTCGTTGTCCTATATTGAAAGATTTTTGCTGTTGTTGTGGGAGATAAATGCAATAAATGATCTCTTCCGCTGACCTACTTAAGGAAGCTGGAGGGGCCGGCCAAATGGAGATGCCGGACAGCATTCGTTCGTCACAGGGGACAACAGAGGAGTGTGCCGAGGTCCAGTGCCGAGGGCCTTCTGGCGGTTCCCTCGCTGCGAGATGCCAAGTTACAGGGAACCAGGCAGAGGGCCTTCTCGGTAGTGGCGCCCGCCCTGTGGAACGCCCTCCCACCAGATGTCAAAGAGAACAACAACTATCCGACTTTTAGAAGACATCTGAAGGCAGCCCTGTTTAGGGAAGCTTTTAATGTTTAATATTTTGTTGGAAGCCACCCAGAGTGACTGGGGAAACCCAGCCAGATGGGCGGAGTATAAATAATAATAATTGTTGTTGTTGTTAGGTAAAGGTAAAGGGACCCCTGACCATTAGGTCCAGTCGTGACCGACTCTGGGGTTGCGGCGCTCATCTTGCTTTACTGGCCGAGGGAGCCGGCATACAGCTTCTGGGTCATGTGGCCAGCAGGACTAAGCCGCTACTGGCGAACCAGAGCAGCGCACGGGAACGCCGTTTACCTTCCCGCCGGAGCGGTACCTGTTGATCTACTTGCGCTGGTGTGCTTTTGAACTGCTAGGTTGGCAGGAGCAGGGACCGAGCAACGGGAGCTCACCTCGTGACGGGGATTCAAACCGCCGACCTTCTGATTGGCAAGCCATAGGCTCTGTGGTTTAACCCACAGCGCCGCCTGTTACTATTATTATTATTATTATTATTATTATTATTATTATTATTATTATAATAAAAGTTTTGTGATTGCCTCGACCTGACTTAGGATGAAGGGCGAGCAATAAAATAAGGATATCATGTAAAATAAATCAAGCTATAAATAATGAACCCCGCACTTCCCTAGTTCTCTTCCTTTCCCATTGCATTTCTTTCGATTATTATTTATTATTACTAATACAGTGGTACCTTGGTTCTCGAACTTAATCCGTTCTGGGAGTGCGTTCGACTCCCGAAACGGTTCGAAAACCAAGGCGCGGCTTGTGATTGGCTGCAGGAGCTTCCTGCGCTCAATCGGAAGCTGTGTCGGACGTTTGGCTTTTGAAAAACGTTCGCCAACCGGAACACTCACTTCCAGGTTTGCTGCATTTGGGAGCAGATTTGTTCGGGAGCCAAGCTGTTCGACTACCAAGGTATCGCTGCAATGATGACTGGTTATTCTTAAACCCCAATTCTTCCTTCCTCGTTGCCTTACGGCTCCCAACATTTCTGAGCCAAGTAGTAATCGCCTTAAAGAGATTGTGCATCTACCGTATTTTTTGCTCTATAAGACTCACTTTTTCCCTCCTAAAAAGTAAGGGGAAATGTGTGTGTGCATCTTATGGAGCGAATGCAGGCTGCGCAGCTATCCCAGAAGCCAGAACAGCAAGAGGGATTGCTGCTTTCGCTGCGCAGCGATCCCTCTTGCTGTTCTGGCTTCTGAGATTCAGAATATTATTTTTCTTGTTTCTCTCCTCCAAAAACTTAGGTGCGTCTTGTGGTCTGGTGCGTCTTAGAGAGCGAAAAATACGGTATCTGGTTTCTAGTCCGCGAGGATGTGAGCGACCTAACTGTGCTCCTTCACCCTTGGCTTTGGGTAATCAAAGTCAACCAGGGAATTTTCATCTCCCAAGCCCTCCCTAGACACACAAACACACCCATAACAACTACAAAGATTCCAGACCGAAGTGCCTTTTCCTTAGACTTTGCAGAAGCCAAATGGCTATAAAACGGCTTTGAGACAAAAGAAGTTTGCGAGGCATTCCTGAAGCAGAAGTGAAATATGGGAAGATCAGGCAGGGACAAACACACTGCAATTATTTCCCTTTTTTAAAAGGGTGGCTTTCTTTCTTTCTTTCTTTCTCTCTTTCTTTTTTTTAAAAGCCTCTTCCATTACTGGAAGCCTGAGTCACAATTACCAACAGGAAGCTGGAGAGGAAAGCAGGGGAAGTTTTGTGTGTTTCAAAGCCCAGCGGCGTCAAGCCCGCAGGTAGCTGCGGGTTTTGTTCCTATCAGCGGGGGCTGGTTAATTGGCCCACCCATCGGTGCCGCTCGTACGGGCAAGTCTGAAAGCGCCTGGTTTCACCAGACAGGGCAACGGGGGAAAGGAAGTTAGGAGCACCGCTGCCAATTATCGCAGGAGGTTGTGTGAAGTTGACGGGAAGGCGTTGCGACAGAGCAAGGGGTGGGAAGGCCAGGGACGGACCTCTATTTGGTTCTGCTGCGGGGTGATGTCCCATATCGTCGGCACGCGGCTGAGGCTGTCGGCGGGGAGGAATTCCTGAGCGTCGGCGATGTCCGAGAGGGAGTCGGCCGGGGAGGAGAAGAGGGAGTTGCTGGAGAGATCGGTGGGGAACGTAGATTCCTGGAGAGAGAGAGAGAGAGAGAGAGAGAGAGAGAGAGAGAGAGGATCGTGAAATACAGCTGTGCCACCCTGGCACCCACCAGAACACTGAATCACAGACTACTCGTAGTGTTGGGAGGGATTGCCAGAGCTCATCTAGACCAACCCCCAGCAATGCATGAACCGCAACTCAAGACTCCTTGAGAGCCACCCAACCTCTGTTTAAAAACCTCGCAAGTAGGGCCGCTGCTTTGTTAATAGTGTTTTCAGAGATTGTTCTTTACTTATCATCTGCTAATTATTCCAGGATAAAGGTAAAGGGACCCCTGGCCATTAGGTCCAGTCGTGGCCGACTCTAGGGTTGCGGCGCTCATCTCGCTTTATTGGCCGAGGGAGCCGGTGTACAGCTTCCGGGTAATGCAGCAAGCATGACTCAGCTGCTTCTGGCGAACCAGAGCAGCGCACGGAAACGCCGTTTACCTTCCCGCCGGAGCGGGACCTATTTATCTACTTGCACTTTGAAGTGCTTTCGAACTGCTAGGATGGCAGGAACAGGGACCGAGCAACGGGAGCTCACCCCGTCATTGCGGGGATTCGAACTGCTGACCTTCTGATCGGCAAGTCCTAGGCTCTGTGGTTTAACCCACAGTGCCACCCAGATACCCCCACCCTAAATGTTGTGAACCACCCTGAGACCTACAGATGGAGAGTGGTATATAAATTTAATAAATAACAGCAACAGCAATATCCGGCTGATAGAATTAGATGGGAGCATAGGAGGGTCTGTATTTGCAAAAGAAGGGGATGTCACGAGAAGGATCGGAGCAAACTGTTTGCACAGCTCAGAAGCTGCCCTCGGCTTGCTATTAAAAGAGGCACAGGTTTAAAAAGAAAACAAAACAGCAACTAAGAAAGAAGTGTCGCCAGTTAAACGCCGGATGTTCTGGTTGTTCCTCGCTGCGTGCCAGCTTCCTGGTGCTACACCTGTGGGGCAGAGGCCCTGCTTGGCATGCAGAAGGAGCCAGAGTCCGTCCCCGGTGGCATCTGCAGGTCTAGAAATCCCCCAAGCGCGCTTTTTTGAATTGCAACCGAACAGGTTGGCAACCGAATGATTCCCTGCCTTAAATCTTGGAGAGCCACTGCAAACCAGCATAGGCTAGATGGACCCAACAATTTAACTCTGTATAAGGGCCACCTTATAAAAAGCTATGGTTTTCCCAGTAGTGATGTATGGAAGTGAAAGTTGGACCATAAAGAAGGCTGATGGCCGAAGAATGGATGCTTTTGAATTCTGGTGCTGGAGGAGACTCTTGAGAGTCCCATGGACTGCAAGAAGATCAAACCTCTCCATTCAGAAGGAAATCAGCCCTGAGTGCTCAGTGAAAGGACAGATCCTGAAGCTGAGGCTCCAAGACTTTGGCCACCTCATGAGAAGAGAAGACTCCCTGGAAAAGACCCTGATGCTGGGAAAGATGGAGAGCGCAAGGAGAAGGGGATGACAGAGGACGAGATGGTGGGACAGTGTTCTCGAAGCTACCAGCATGAGTTTGACCAAACTGCAGGAGGCAGTGGAAGACAGAAGTGGCTGGCGTGCTCTGGTCCAGGGGGTCACGAAGAGGCGGACACGACTAAACGACGAAACAACAACAACAACAACAACAAGGCCCCCCTCCTGTTTAAATCAGAACTTCAGTTTTGATAGAGGACTTTGTCATTTCCTTTTCCTCTTTTCTCTTTCTTTTCTTTATTCTCTTCCTTTCCTCCTCTTTCTTTCTGTTTCCCTTTCTTAGATCAGTGTGGTTTTTACTGTATCTCACATGGAAAACTTTCAATAAAAGTTGATTGTAAAAAAACACCAAAAAAACTTTCGTTATGAATCTTGCGCTGTCGTTTCTAAAGGAGAACACGGCGGCTCAGGCTCAATCCAGAGGTTTTGTTTTAAAAGACTATCAATCTTTTAAATAAAAAATTAAGAAGGGGGGGGCCTTTCCAGGCAAGGCTGGAGAGCTACTGCCAGTTCGGTCTGACTCAGTATAAGGTAGCTTCCCTGTGTTCACTTACGGGTTTGTGAATAACCTTTACACCAGGCATAGGCAAACTCGGTCCTCCAGAGGTTTTGGGACTACAGCTCCCATCATCCCTGACCACTGGTCCTGTTAGCTAGGGATGATGGGAGTTGTAGTCCCAAAAATATCTGGAGAGCCGAGTTTGCCTATGCCTGCTTTATACAGTGGTACATCAAAAATCAGAAGTCCGTTCAACTTCCAAAACATTTGGAAACCAAAGCATGGCTACTTTTTGGCTGCAGCAAGCTCCCCAATATTCTTCTCCAGTCTTCAGAGAGTAGCCGGAAATGGGGAGACGGGAAAAAGGTCCTCCTTTCCTTCCAATCTGCAGTTTTAATCTGAAATCTTAGGAGCGGTACTGCGTCCAGAGCTCAGAAACTGCTCATGCTAATGAAATTCCCTGTCGCAAAATGCGCCTAGAACAAGGGGCATTTTGAACACTGCCTGTTTTGCTCCAGGCTGCAGATCGAAGACCTTAGCGACCTAGTAATTTAAGTGGGGGACATGGGTGGCGCTGTGGGTTAAACCACAGAGCCTAGGGCTTGCTGTTAGAAGGTCGGTGGTTCGAATCCCCGCGACGGGGTGAGCTCCCGTTGCTCGATCCCTGCTCCTTCCAACCTAGCAGATCGAAAGCACGTCAAAGTGCAAGTAGATAAATAGGTACCGCTCCGGCAGGAAGGTAAACAGCGTTTCCGTGCGCTGCTCTGATTCACAAGAAGCGGCTTAGTCCTGCTGGCCACATGACCCGGAAGCTGTACACCGGCTCCCTCGGCCAATAAAATGAGATGAGCGCCGCAACCCCAGAGTCGGCCACGACTGGACCTGATGGTCAGGGGTCCCTTTACCTTTTTTAATTTAAGGGGAGAGGGAGGGAATTCACGAGCCTGAAGTCTGGTGTGTGTTTGTACACACACGGAGAGATGTACCGTATTTTTTGCTCTATAAGACTCACTTTTTCTCTCCTAAAAAGTAAGGGGAAATGCGTGTGCGTCTTATGGAGTGCATGCAGGCTGCACAGCTATCCCAGAAGCCAGAACAGCGAGAGGTATTGCTGCTTTCACTGCACACCGATCCCTCTTGCTGTTCTGGCTTCAGAGATTTAGAATTATTTTTTTCCCCTCCTCCAAAAACTAGGTGCGTCTTGTGGTCTGGTGCGTCTTATAGAACGAAAAATACGGTGATTTCATTTGCATGCCACCTTTCCAGAGTTTCAAACCATGCTCAAGGCAGCTGACAATATGAAAAAGCGCACAGCGGCAACGTGGCCAAATCACCCGTAAACAACAAAGGAAGCACTGAATAGCACGCAACCAAGCTGAACGATTTCCACATCAATCACAAGACCTGAAATGAAGATGCAAAAAGCCAGCAGCGACAACCCTTCCAAGACACACACACACAGGGAGGGAGGGAGAGGGAGAGAGAGAGAGAGAGAGAAGGAGCAGCTTTCCGAATTACACATGCACACCCCTCTCTTTCAAAATACCAATCCAGAGACCTTCACGCATCACAACAGAGAACTTCTTTGACGGAAGGTGCTTGCGAATGAACCTGCCAGACTTCAGCCTACAAAGCGCAGGATCCACCACTGAAGCCCAGCCACATCCTGCTTCTTTCTGGGACTTGGGAGGGCCCCCCGAGGGCCATCTAGTCCAACCCCCTGCAGTGCAGGAAATCTCAGCATGAGGTCCCCCGTCCAATCAGGAACCATCCCGGACCCTGCTGAGCTTTCCAAAATGTGCCACTGGTTGTATTGCCGCAGGAATTCCTCGCGTTGCCGTATTCCCAAAAGTGATAAATAGATCAAAGTTGTTAAGGTTTTTTTTGGGGGGGGGATATCTCTTCCACCCACCCAAATAAATGGGGGGGGGGGCGGCGCTTTTCTTTGATTATTTTTTTCAATCGCCCTACTTGACATACATCTGAGTTTTACCAAACATTTTGCCGATTCAGCAAAAATCCGCCCAGGTGCCAGTTCCTGCCCGATTCCCAGACAAGGGCCTTCTCGGTAGTGGCACCCACCCTGCAGAACGCCCTCCCATCAGATGTCAAGGAAATAAATAACTACCTGACTTTTAGAAGACATCTGAAGGCAGCCCGGTTTAGGGAAGTTATTAATGTTTGATGTTTTATCACTTTTTTATTCTGTTGGGAGCCGCCCAGGGTGGCTGGGGAGACCCAGCCAGATGGGCGGGGTATAAATTAATCATCATCATCATCACTACTACAACTACTATTACTACTACTACTACAGTATTTAGAAAAACAAAACAAAATGAATTCCTATACCCCACAAATAACCCAGAGATGCATTTTAAATAAAAGCACACATTCTACTCATGTAAAAACACACTGATTCCTGGACTGTCCACAGGCTGGATTGAGATGGCGACTGGGCCGGATCCAGCGCCCGGGCCTTAGTTTGCCTACCCATGGCTTAAAGGGCCATGTGGCCAGCAGGCAAAACCACTTCTGGTGCAACGGGACACTGTGACGGAAACCAAAGCACACGGAAATGCTGTTTACCTTTCCCGCCACAGCAGTACCTATTTATCTACTCGCGCTGGTGTGCTTTCAAACTGCTAGGCTGGCAGGAGCTGGGATGGAGCAACGGGAGCTCACTCCATTGTGGGGATTCGAACCGCTGACCTTCTGATCAGCAAGCCCAAGAGGTTCAGTGATTCAGACCACAGCGCCACCTTGTAAGGTGGGACAGAACCCTCGGTGCCTTTAGTGGAAACTTAGAGGTTTGGGCAGGTTGAGATGCCTGATAATGGGTTTCCCCACAAGACTGACAAGTGAGTTTGCCTATCTGAACTCTGGAATTGCCTTCGTAGAGAAGAGAAACTGGCTCCTTCCTTGCTGCCCCTTCTTGTTCTATTCCAACAAGACTACTGCTTTTTCCCTTCTTCAGGAAAGAAGGTGTTTTTATTATCTGCATTTTAATGTAGTTGGGTTTATTTAAATTGTTTTAATTCTAGTTAAGAGCTTAATTTGCTTTTTTTAACCATTGCCTTCCATCCGTTTTTAGCTTCGGGTATTTTGCCTGCATCGTTTTAATCTGTGCAAGCCGCCCAGAGTCCTGAAAGGCAGGGTATATATATAAATTGCTTGGCGTGTTATCGCAAGCTTCCGGATCACCACCCTTCTACTTGTGTTGTGCTAGATCTCTCTCTCTCTCTCTCTCTCTCACACACACACACACACACACACACACACACACACACACAACACACACACAGGCCGTTGTTGTCTGGGCAAGTCCCCAGGAACAGGAGGTTAAAAAACAAGGGACTTTGCCCAGGTACAAAGGAATCAGAAGGCATCGTTTCGTAAGATAAAAAACCACCCTAGGAATGTGGAAAATCAGAAGAGGAACAATAATAAAAAAAAAAACCCACTCATTCCCGAACACACCCATTTTACCGGGTATTCCTGTCCAACTGGCCTGGCTCTGGGATGTCGGATCTACCCTGCTTACCCTCGAGTAGCCTCACTGAGTGCTTGTAGGAATGTTTCAGGAGCAGCCTAACAGGTGGGAGATGAAACACAGGAAGCTGGCAAGCTATCGTGGGCGTCCAGCCTTCGCCCAGAAGCAAAGCAATGTTCTAGCCCCCGTGGGCCATAAAAGAGCCGATCTGAACCGCAAGTCGCTTTACACCGAGTCAGACCGCTGGATCTGTCCTGCTCACCAGCGTTCTCCAACCTGAAGGGTCTCCAGAAGCGGGCGGAATACGAAGCCCATCATCCTAGGTGAAGCTGGATGTGGATGATGGGACTTGTAGTCTTGCCCACACCTGGGGACCACCACCCCCTCCCCAGTTTAAAGACTGCTGGTCTACACAGACCGGCAGAGAGCTCTCTGTGGTCTTTCTTCCTCTGCTCCGTCTGGAGATGACGGACATTCAGACTCGGGGAAACAGGGGCTATTCCATTCTGCTACAGCCACTCTGGGCTTAGGTGGACCAAACTGCGGCGAGAATGATCTGCAGGGAGTTGGGCCGGGGTGGGAGAAGCAATTATTATTATTATTATTATTATTATTATTATTATTATTATTATTATTATTATTATTTCTATACCACCCTATACCCAAAGGTCTCAGGGTGGTTCACATAAAATACAAAACGCATAAAATCAAAACAAAACCAGAAACCCAATTAAAAAAGCTCCCAAAGAGCCAGCATTTTTAGACAGGGTATAGGACGTAGATCAGGCTTCCTCGACCTCGGCCCTCCCGATGTTTTTGGCATACAACTCCCATGATCCCTAGCTAGCAGGACCACTTGTCAGGGATGATGGGAATTGTAGTCTCAAAACATCTGGAGGGTCGAGGAAGCCTGACGTAGATCAAGGCAGGCAAGGTCACCCCGTGAGATTCCTGACGGAGTGGAGGTTCGAACCCTGATCCCCCAGGTCATTGTCTAACACTCTAACCACTACACCCCACTGGCTTCCTAGAGCACTTCTGCTATGGGGCAGCTCTGCCCTGGTCAGACCTCACCTGGAGTACTGTGTCCAGTTCTGGGCACCACAGTTCAAGAAGGACACTGACAAACTGGAACGTGTCCAGAGGAGGGCAACCAAAATGGTCAAAGGCCTGGAAACGATGCCTTATGAGGAACGGCTAAGGGAGCTGGGCATGTTTAGCCTGGAGAAGAGGAGGTTAAGGGGTGATATGATAGCCATGTTCAAATATATAAAAGGATGTCACATAGAGGAGGGAGAAAGGTTGTTTTCTGCTGCTCCAGAGAAGCGGACACGGAGCAATGGATCCAAACTACAAGAAAGAAGATTCCACCTAAACATTAGGAAGAACTTCCTGACAGTAAGAGCTGTTTGACAGTGGAATTTGCTGCCAAGGAGTGTGGTGGAGTCTCCTTCTTTGGAGGTCTTTAAGCAGAGGCTTGACAACCATATGTCAGGAGTGCTCTGATGGTGTTTCCTGCTTGGCAGGGGCTTGGACTCGATGGCCCTTGTGGTCTCTTCCAACTCTATGATTCTATGATTCTATGAATTAAGTAGGTAAATAAATAGGGGGAAAGCAAAATGTCCCCAACCAAAGAAGGATGGCAACTTAAGCTGATGGAATACGCGCAGCTTGCAGACTTAGCACATACAATAAGAGAACAAGAAGAACATATGTTTAGAGAAGATTGGAAATGTTTATTGAATGTATGGGGGGGGGAATTGTGTACACTTGAAAACGTTGCCAGCATTAAGATAAATTCAGCAGTGTAAATTAAGTTTTGACGGCTGCAATAATGGAATACTGAATGGTTTAGTTTATGTAAAATATGCAGGGATTTATGATATGCAAAATGAACCATGGAAAGAGAAGAAGGGAAGTCAGTGATATTTTAAGGATGTTTAAATAAGTATTCTAAATTGTAAAACAGACAATGTAATAAAAATGAGAGAGAGAGGCGTCTAGCCATTCCATGGTGGCGACTGTAACTTAGGTTTAAGATGCCATCGGGTGGTTAACATATATATCTGAGTTTCTGAAGACTGGGAGTCCAGCTACCAACGTCCTTGACCACTGAGCCTGCTGGCCGCTGGACGTCCAAACACCTGCAACCTAACCTTTCAGAAGAGGATTCAGGTGGCGGGGTCAGGCAGCAGCAGTTGTTAAAAACCTTCCCTGTTGTGCTTTCCACGCAAGGCAATAATGCCCTGATATTCTGCACCTTGAGCAACGGAGAGACTGCGGGGAAAAGCGGAGGCTGAGAAGGAGGAGAGGCTTTGCTGCAGTGGACCAAAGTTCGCAATGACCGTTGAAGAAGAGTTTGGATTTGATATCCTGCTTTATCACTACCCGAAGGAGTCTCAAAGCGGCTCACATTCTCCTTTCCCTTCCTCCCCCACAGCAAACACTCTGTGAGGTGAGTGGGGCTGAGAGACTTCAGAGAAGTGTGACTGGCCCAAGGTCACCCAGCAGCTGCATGCGGAGGAGCGGAGACGCGAACCCGGTTCACCAGATTACGAGACTACCACTCTTAACCACTACACCACACTGGCTCTCCAGTGTGAGATGGGGGGAAAGACGCACGGGCAGGGATTGAGCGGAGTTTTCAGCCCAACGCATTCTCCTGCCACATCTCCACCAAAAGCAAACTGAAGAACGCAACCGAAGAAGGGCATGCTGGATCGGGGCAGCGCCCCCCCCCCCCGCAAGTAGTACATGTGAAAAGGATCTAGGGGTCTTGGTGGACCGCAAGCTTAACATGAGCCAACAGTGTGATGCAGCAGCAGCAAAAAAAGGAGGTAACACTATTCTAGGCTGCGTCAACAGAAGTCTGGTGTCCAGATCAAGGGAAGTCATAGTCCCGCTCTATTCTGCCTTGGTCAGACCACACCTGGAATACTGCGTCCAATTCTGGGCGTCACAGTTTATGAAGGATGTTGACAAGCTGCAAGGTGGGCAGAGGAGGGTGACCGAGATGATCAAGGGTCTGGAAACCAAGCCTGATGAGGAATATTTGAAGGCGTTGGGTATGTTTAGCCTGGGAAAGAGGAGACTGAGAGGAGACACGACAGCCATCTTCAAATATCTGAAGGGCTGTCACATGGAAGAGGGATTAAGCTTGTTTTCTCCTGCTCTGGAGGGTTGGGCTCAAAGCAATGGCTTCAAGTTACAAGGAAGGAGATTCCGGCTCAACATTCAGAAAAAAAATTCTGACAGTAAGAGCTGTTCGGCAGTGGAACAGACTCCCACAAGAGGTGATGGACTCTCCTTCCTCGGAGGTTTCTAAGCAGAAGTTGGGTGGCCATCTGCCAGGGATGCTTTAGCCGAGATTCCTGCATTGCAGAGGGTTGGAATGGATGAGCCCTGGGTGTCCCTTCCAACTCTATAGTTCTATGATTGGAGAACAAGAGCAACTCTCAACTCTCGCCTCCTGCGGTTTCTAGCAACTGGGGATTCAGAAGAATTTACTGCCGCTAGGCAGAGAGCACAACTGTGAGGGTTAGCAGCTATTGACAGCCTCCCCCTCCCTCCATGAATATGCCTAATCCTCCTTTTAAAGCCTTTCAAGTTGGCAGCATCCTTTGCAAGCGAGATCCTCGGTTTAGATATCCGCTGCACGAATGAGGACTTTATTGCAGGAAATGTGGAACTACTTTCTGCAGAGCGTTGATCGACTGCGGCCATGCCACATCGTGGAGATGAGAGGCAGGCTTATTAAGTATACAGCGGTACCTCGGGTTAAGAACTTAATTTGTTCCGGAGGTCCGTTCTTAACCTGGAACTGTTCTTAACCTGAAGCACCACTTTAGTACATTTAGTACACTGTAAGTACGTTTCCTCCTGGTCCTGCCTGTGTCCACATTCAAAATACAGCATTCCATAACTGCGCTACGTTGTGGGGGGAAAGACCAGGAACTTCACACACAACCAGCCTAGAGAAAGCCGAAACAGGGGAAGCTGCCGTTCTGGGATGTGTGGGGCTACGGCAGCCTCTGGGTCACACAGAACACCTCATTTGCTGCCTGCGGAGACTGGTGTATTTTCAAAACCTGAATCACTCGCACTACCACTAAGAAGTGAATCTAATTTTAAGCCCTAGTTTGTCCCAATTAGATTTTGTTCACTTCCAGTCAAGCTGTGTTGGGCAGCTAACAGGATAAGGAAAAAAGTTTGGTAATAACTAATCGAAACAGACTTCTTTCCTTGATTTCGTCGAGATTTGCATCTCACTGGCGGGAATACTCTCAGCCTCACCGCAAACTTTCCTAAGGGACACAAACCACTTCACCCTTCCAACTGCCCTCTGAGTCAGGCGAAGAGGAAGCAATGACCGCAGGATTCGAACCCACCAGAAGAGCCTGCTGGATCAGGCCAATGGCCCAACCTGGACTCCTGACCACTGGCCGCTATCCTAGTCCAGCACTTTCAAAGTGCGAAAGGCATTATTAGGCTGGACCTGGTCTTTGCCATGTGTGGAGCAGGCGCAATGAAATCAACAGAACTTCCGTTAGTTCCCAAGTAACCTAAGCCCCATTAGTTACAAAAGGTCTACTCTAAGCACACCAGGGTCTGGATCCAAACTATTAGTAGCCTCTCTCCAACCTGGGTCGCCAGATGCTGTTGGACTACAACTCCCATCACCCCCGACTGGTCCTTGTAGCTGTGAGGGATGGGAGTTGTAGTCCAGCAGGGGCCTGGGTTTGAGAAAGGCTGTGTTAGGTTTTAACAGGGCTCTCTACATTTCGTATCTTGCTTGCAGGACCCGGGAACCCCGGATCAAAACACGTACAACCAGCAAGGCTACCAAATCTCACAAGGCTGATAATATAATAATAATAATAATAATAATAATAATAGGCTGGGGGGAAATCCTCACAAACGGCGCTTCCCAGAAACGGGAGGAATAGCAGGAAGCAAACTTAATTGAGAAATAAATTACAGCAAGGAGGCAGAACCCAATGTTAGGAGACCGGTTTAAAACACACACACACACACACACACACACACACACACACACACACACGCTCCAGATAAAAGACAGGTTGCAGACTCTTGGAAGATGACTGAACAGCCAAATCAAGAGGTTTTTCTTTTCCAGGTCCCCTTAACTTTGTATTAACCCTGCCCCTGTTTCCCAGCTGTATCCGTTGCCAAGATCCCTGAAAATTAAGGCTCTAAAGTCTTGCAAGTCGAGAGAAATCAAGCGGTTGGGGGGGGTTGCATTGTAATTGTGCAAGTCGGGCTCTTGGCGGCTGGATGTCGGAAGGCAGGGAAATACCTGCGGAGCGAAAAACATCTGAGGCTGGCAGCTGCTCCCCTCTCCGGGCTGAAAAACTTTTTCTCAAAGCACAGGGTCTTTGGAGATCCGGTTGTCAAAGCTGCGCAGACCTACCCCTGTGCACTTTTGCCCGCTACAGAAGCCCCCCCCTTCCCGACTGTCTCTCCAAACCTCACCCTGACAACGGGGTTTTTCTCCGTAAAATATCCCGTTCTTGCTTCCTCGAATGCTGCTGTGGCACAGAACAAACACATATACACACAGAGAGAGAGAGAGCCCACCACCAATCTTTCCATAAAAAGTTTTGTGGACTTTGCAACCATCTGATCAATTGCCGCTGTTTGGCAGATTCCCTCCTGCCCCCCCCCCCAACAAGCAAAGCACACTGGAAGGGGGGAGGGAAACACCTGAAATTTAAGACAACACAAAGTTCAAAGCGCCCGCGACTCTGAAATGGCAAGAATCCAAAGTGGGGCTCCCAATGCAAACACAAAAAGGTGTGTATGTTTGTAAAAACGTCAACGCACTTTTTTTTAAAAAAAAGGTTTTTCAGAAAGTTACCTTGAAGAGCGACGCAAACTTGAGCCAGAACTGCATCTGGGACATATTAAGCCGGCATGGAAGGCGAGGCGAGGCGAGATGGTCCCTGGCAAAGTGGAGAAACGGACTTTCTCGGCACCCAAGGGCGACGAGTCTTGCCTCATGACAGCGGGCTTGTCAGGAGAGGAGCATTGGAAGGTTGTTTTTTTTGTTTTTAAATTGTCTAAAGAATTGGCACGGAATTACAGAAAGGGAGCGCACGAAAAAGAAGAAGAGGAGGAGGAGGAGGAGGAAGAAGAGGCTTGTCTGATGAAGGCAGCCTGGCAGAAAAACCCGGTCTCTTCCCTCCACCCCAGCCCACCCCCCCCACTGCGATCGGATTGGTTTAGTCACGAAGAGGAGGGTGCAGTCTTCCTCTAAGTCCAGCCCGGCTGACTTTCAGGAAATGAAGCCTGCCTGGTAAGTCAGTGAAATTACTGGCAATGACAGCAGAATTACTGTATGTCGTGTAATTTAAACCACAGAGCCACTGTAAACAAAAGGATACAGAAAGGGGGTTTGGGTTCGGGGGCCCAAAAGCGAAGCTGGCTTCTCTTCCCGGCGCTCCAAACCCAACCCGGCTCAGGCCCGTGTTAAGTTTTAAGGTTTTAAAAGTTGTGTTTCCCCTCCCCGCCAACAACCACCCCCACCCCCTGGGAAAAGAGCAAACCAAATAAAGGCTAAATTTAGAAGACGGGCCCCTGGGGTGTTGCCTGCAAAGGCTGGCTTAAAAAGGGAACTTTCGAAGCTTCCGTTCCAGACCCAAACAGCTGCTCTCAGGGTGGCATCTTTCTGTTGTTCTTATTAATAATAATAGTAAACAACAACTTTTGCCACAACCTCTGGGAACCTAACAGGAACTGTTCCTTGCTGCTGTTTCTCCCCCCCCCCCCAAAAAAAAGCCATAACGGAGCCTGCAAAAAGCCCCATGCCCAATACGCGCCAGAAAATAGTTCTTTAGAAAGGTTTTTTTAAAAAAGTGTCACGCTACTGGTTCATGCGGCCTGTGGAAGTGGTAATTTTGAACGGACGCGAGCCAGAATGAATCATGAACATGCAAGAAGCAATTTCTGGAAGTATGGTGGGTTGATTGTTTAAAATAAAAAATTACACATGACGAACACCTACGCTTTTGTACTCTTGCAAGAGAAGGGGATGTCACGAGAAGGATCGGGGCAAACTGTTTGCACAGGTCAGAAGCTGCCCTCGGCTTGCAATTAGAAGAGGCACGGGTTTAAGAAGAAAACAAAACAGCAACTGTTAAGCGCCGAATGTTCTGGTTGTTCCCTGTCGCGTGCCAGCTTCCTGGTGCTACACCTGTGGGGCCGAGGGCCTGCTTGGCATGCAGAAGGAGCCAGGGTCCGTCCCTGGTGGCATCTGCAGGTCTAGAAATCCCCCAAGTGTGCTTTTTTGAATTGTGACCACGTGGAGATCTCCCGATGCCAGGTTGTCGACCGAACAATTCCCTGCCTTAAATCCTGGAGAGCCACTGCAAACCGCCATAGGCTAGATGGAGCAACGATTTGACTCTGTATAAGGGCCACCTCTGGTTTTCCCAGTAGTGATGTATGGAAGTGAGAGCTGGACCATCAAGAAGGCTGATGCTGGAGGAGACTCTTGAGAGTCCCATGGACTGCAAGAAAAGCAAACCTCTCCATTCGGAAGGAAATCAGCCCTGAGTGCTCACTGGAAGGACAGATCCTGAAGCTGAGGCTCCAATACTTTGGCCACCTCATAAGAAGAGAAGACTCCCTAGAAAAGACCCTGATGCTGGGAAAGATTGAGGGCACAAGGAGAAGGGGATGACAGAGGATGAGAAGGTGGGACAGTGTTCTGGAAGCTACCAGCATGAGTTTGACCAAACTGCGGGAGGCAGTGGAAGACAGGAGTGCCTGGCGTGCTCTGGTCCAGGGGGTCACGAAGAGGTGGACACGACTAAATGACTAAACAACAACAACAACAAGGGCCACCTCCTGTTTAAATCGGAACTTCAATTTTGACAGAGGACTTTGTCTATTCCTTTTCCTCTTTTTTTTTCTTTCTTTCCTTCTTTATTCTCTTCCTTTTCCTCCTCTTTCCCCCTTTTTTTTTATTCTCTTCCTTTCTTCCACTTCCTTTCCTTCCTTTCTATTTGTCTTTCTTAGATCAGTGTGATTTTTATTGTATCTTACGCGGAAAAACTTTCAATAAAAGTTTGTTGTAAAAAAGAACTTTCGTTACAAATGTTGCGCTGTCGTTTCTAAAGGGGAACACGGCGGCTCAGGGTCGATGCAGGGGCTTTGTTTTAAAAGACTGGCAATCTTTTAAATAAAAAATTAAGAAAACAGGGGGAAATAAACCTTTCCAGGCAAGGCTGGAGAGCTACTGCCAGTTCGGTCTTTCCTTATGGGTTTGTGAATAACCGTTATATTAGGTTAGACTCGTTTCCTCAGGCTTTTCTCCTTGCAAACAGGAGTTGAGCCGGCAACTAAGACTTTAGCTGGCTGAACCTTTATGGAAGCAGAAACTCAGATATATAAATGCCAGGCACCCAACAGCTCCTTAAACCAAGGTTAAAGGTAAAGGTAAAGGGACCCCTGACCATTAGGTCCAGTCGTGACTGACTCTGGGGTTGTGGCGCTCATCTTGCTTTATTGGCCGAGGGAGCCGGCGTACAGCTTCCGGGTCATGTGGCCAGCAAGACTAAGCCGCTTCTGGCGAACCAGAGCAGTGCACGGAAACGGTGTTTACCTTCCCGCCGGAGCGGTACCTATTTATCTACTTGCATTTGACGTGCTTTTGAACTGCTAGGTTGGCAGGAGCTGGGACCGAGCAACGGGAGCTCACCCCGTCGCAGGGATTCAAACCGCCGACCTTCTGATCGGCAAGTCCTAGGC
Organism: Podarcis filfolensis; assembly: GCF_964270895.1. Lineage (NCBI taxonomy): Eukaryota > Metazoa > Chordata > Lepidosauria > Squamata > Lacertidae > Podarcis > Podarcis filfolensis. The sequence continues at coordinate 9,296,655 of NC_139622.1, forward strand.
TCTGTGGTTTAACCCACAGCGCCACCCGCGTTTGTTTATAGCCTCGCTTAAATACTTTAGGGCCTCTGTGCCATAGAAGGCAATGGTGGGAGGGGGACTCGCCTAAACCCCATTCTAAACTCGCCCCAGGTGTACAGCTGCCGACAAGCCTCCCTCCGGCAAGCTAAGAAGCAGCTATCAATAGATGAAAAGCGTCTCTCGTGTTCTGGTATTTCGATTTAGGGCGCGACACCGTGTCGTACGGAATCTGGCTTCATTCCACCTCCTTTTGGTCCAGGAACTGACAGACGAGACGTGGGCGGATTTGATGGGGCGCATCCAATTACCTGGTAGTGATTGAAAGCCTGGTTTATTTTTAAGTTACTGCGCTTGGCTCCCTTCCAAGGAAAACAAGTGCCTTGCAGGTAAGGCTTGTCTTCGGGCGCCCCAAGGTGCAGTCGGGTCAGCTGATTACGTCTGCAACCAGGGTGGGTGGGTGGGTGGGTCACCTTTCTCACCCACCCTCTTCACCTACATAGATGACACTGGCCGCATCCCAAGGGAATGGGGAACAGCCACAATAGTCCCAATCTATAAAAAGGGCAACAGAGGAGATCCAGCGAATTATAGGCCGATTAGCTTATTAAGTGTGATTCGTAAACTCTACTCAAAGCACCTCCTTAATAAGTTTACAGAATGGCTAGAGAATGAAGATATTCTGGCAATAGAACGAGCGGGCTTCAGACCCGGAAGGTCCACGACAGATCACTGCCTAACGCTACAACATCTCATCGACAAATACAAATCAGGAGGGCAGGCCTCACTATACGCTGCCATCGTCGACCTAAAAGCAGCATTTGATACAGTCTCCAGAACCAGACTCTGGGACAGACTATAGGTTACCAATATAGATAGAAGGCTACTGCTCTTAATTCAGGCACTGCATGCAAACACGGGTGGGTGGGGGCGATAAAATAAAAATACATTTTCACCTCCTAGGCTATTAAACCGTGGATGACATGGGGTCTCAGCATCTCCTGTACCTGATGTAGGGACTTGCCTTATACAGGGTCTAGGGGTCTTAGTGGACCACAAGCTGAACATGAGCCCACCGTGTGATGCAGCAGCAAAAAAAAGCGAATGTTATTCTAGGATGCATCAACAGAAGTCTAGTGTCCAGATCAAGGGAAGGAATAGTCCCTTCTGGACACCACAGTTCTGGGCACCACAATTTAAGAAGGCTGTTGACAAGCTAGAAGGTTTGTTTGCAGAGGAAGGCAACCAAGACGATCAATGGTCTGGAAACCAAGAACGGTTTGTGCTCGCTATGTTTAGCCTGGAAAAGATGAGACTTAGAGGAGATAGGATTGTTGTTGTTGTTTAGTCATTTAGTCGTGTCCGACTCTTCGTGACTCCCTGGACCAGAGCACGCCAGGCCCTCCTGTCTTCCACTGCCTCCCGCAGTTTGGTCAGACTCATGTTTGTAGCTTCAAGAACACTGTCCAACCACTGTCCTCCGTCACCCCCTTCTTCTTGTGCCCTCCATCTTTCCCAGCATCAGGGTCTTTTCCGGGGAGTCTTCTCTTCTCATGAGGTAGCCAAAGTCTTGGAGCCTCAGCTTCACGATCTGTCCTTCCAGTGAGCACTCAGGGCTGATTTCCTTAAGAATCGATACGTCTGATCCCCTTGAGAGCCAGTGTGGTGCAGTGGTTAAGAGCGGTAGTCTCGTAATCTGGGGAACCGGGTTCGCGTCTCCGCTCCTCCACATGCAGCTGCTGGGTGACCTTGGGCTAGTCACACTTCTATGAAGTTTCTCAGCCCCACTTACCTCACAGAGTGTTTGTTGTGGGGGAGGAAGGGAAAGGAGACTGTTAGCCGCTTTGAGACTCCTGAAGGGGAGTGAAAGGCGGGATATCAAATCCAAACTCTTCTTCTTCTTCTTCTTCTTCTTCATGGATCACTGCCTTGCTTGTATAACTCAGAGAAGCTATGAACTATGCCATGCAGGGCCACCCAAGATGGACAGGTCATAGTGGAGAGTTTTGACTAAACCTGATCCACCTGGAGCAGGAACTGGCAAGCCACTCCAGTATCCCTGCCAAGAAAACTCCATGGACAAAGACAACAGGAGATAGGATAGCCATCTTCAAATATCTCAAGGGCTGCCACGTGGAAGAGGGTGCAAGCTTGTTTTCTCCTGCTCTGGAGCGCAGGACTTTGACCAGGAAGCTTCAAGCGACAAGAAAGGGAGATTCCGACTCAACATCAGGAAGAGCTTTCTGACAGTCTTGTCGTCTGGGCAGCCCAGGACCTCCAGCCACACGGCCCAGGCTGGCGCCCCAAGGGAGGTCACGTCGGTGCTGCTGACGCAGCGCTTTTATTTCACCCTCGGAGGTGCACTCCATTGTCTCTCGAGTCAGACTGACGCTGACAGCAACAACAACAGGCTTCAATTCTTCTTAATTACATTTGCAAGGTTTTATAACAAACGTAGGGATGCAGGTGGCGCTGTGGGTTAAACCACTGAGCCTAGGGCTTGCCGATCAGAAGGTCAGCGGTTCGAATCCCTGCAATGACGGGGTGAGCTCCCGTTGCTCGGTCCCTGCTCCTGCCAACCTAGCAGTTTGAAAGCACGTCAAAGTGCAAGTAGATAAATAGGTACCGCTCCAGCGGGAAGGTAAACGGCGTTTCCGTGCGTTGCTCTGGTTCGCCAGAAGCGGCTTAGTCCTGCTGGCCACATGACCCGGAAGCTGTACGCCGGCTCCCTCGGCCAGTAAAGCGAGATGAGCGCCGCAACCCCAGACTGGACCTAACGGTCAGGGGTCCCTTTACCTTTACCTAATGGATGGTATGCCAGCCTCCCTGGGAGCCTGTTTGCCCGCAGAGGGTGGTACAAAGGCTCTAAATATAATCAGTAATAATCATCATTATAATATATTACCGTCCGGAGACCTGCGGGTATAGGACACTATACAAATTTAATAAATATCAGCAACATCAACAACAGAGCAAATCCAGAATACAGGTAAATTACAATGAAATCAGTATCACAATACAGAGCTATTATCAAGACAAGAAAGAGGGAAACGGAATAGAGGAAACCACTGACCTTAAGAAAGGAACAAAAGTAATACCATCAGCCAATATCAGTCATCCCTAAATCACCACGAGTTTCAGGTGGAATAACGTTGCTTTCCTTCGTTAGAAGGGAATCCGATAAAGGAAGGCTGCTTTTCTCCAAATTCCCCTGACAAATTTCAGCTTCTCCTAACGCTTCAACTTTTAGGCCTCCAGGAAAGAGGTGGACCGGATTTTTCGACATCAATAAACTCAAAAGCAATGCCTTGCAATACTTTGCTCGTGTTGATATAATGATGATGATGATAATAATAATAATGATAATAATAATAATAATTTATTTATTTATACCCACCCATCTGGCTGGGCTTCCCCAGCCACTCTGGAGGCTCCCAACAAAATATTAAAATACAGTAATGCATCAAACATTAATAGCTTCCCATCTGGTGGGAGGGAGTTCCACAGGGCGGGTGCCACTACCTAGAAGGCCCTCTGCCTGGTTGCCTGTAACTTGGCTTCTCGCAGTGAGGGAACTGCCAGAACGCCCTTGGCTCTGGACTTCAGTATCTGGGCAGAACAATGTGGGTGGAGACGCTCCTTCAGGTATACTGAACCAAGGCCATTTAGGGGTTTAAAGGTCAGCAACAACACTTTGAATTGTGCCCAGAAACGTACTGGGAGCGAGTGTAGGTCTTTCAAGACCAGTGTTATGTGGTCTCAGCGGCCGCTCCCAGTCACCAGTCTAACTGCCGATATAGCAGCATTTGGCAGCAGGACTGACTTCTTCGAATGAAAATACGTCATTGCTTTCTTTTGCTTTCACGCTAATTATTTATTGTGCATTTATCCTCTATTTTGGTCCTGCAAATCCCCCTGAGATCTTCGAACGAAGGGCAGTATATGAATAAAATAATAATAATAATAATAATAATAATAATAATAATAATAATAATAATATAAAGAAATGAGAGAAAGAAAGATTTTGGGTAAAGCCCATCTCTGAAAGGGATTTTTACCAGTTTCAAAACACACACAAAACACAAAACAACCTAAGTGCATCATAAGGCCCTGCTGAATCAGGCCCAAGGCCCAACACACACTCAATCACCTCCAAACTTGCCGCTGTCAAATCACACAGCAGGTGGTCGTTGCACATCTGCCTTCGCCATAAACCCTTTCCCTGAACTTGTCCAGAACAAAAGCAAGAAAGCAGAGGTTGTTCTTTTCCCTGGGAGGTGCAGGAGAGAAGAAACCCACGCACCGCGAACGCTGACCTAATCCCAACGGAGAAAACAGACCTGACGCTCAAAGGAGCAGGTGGGGGCCGGGGCTTACCTGAGGAAAGTCGCCGTTCTTCAAGAAATCGGCGACGCCTGGAGTTGCATAGTTGGCGTCAGAGAAGGGCTGCCCGCCGGAGTAGAAATCAAAATATTGCCTGGAAGGGAAAGAGGAGGGAACAGTAAATTTGCAGAAGGGCATGATAAGAACTGCCTCACTGGGTGAGGCTCATCTAACCGATAGCTGTCAAGTGTCCCTTATTTGAAGGGACAGTCCCTTATTCCAGCGCCATGTCCCGCTGCTGTCCCGTATTGATAGATGTCCCTTAAATATCCCTTAAATGATGTCCCTTAAATTTCAAAGGAAGCAGCTCCTCTCCCTCCCTCCCTGCCGGCCAGGGAGGAGGGAGGTTCCAACTGTGTTGCTTGGCTGTGTTGCTCACCCAATAAGAAGTCTAGGAACGACTGGGGGGTAGAGCTTGCATGCCTTGTGTGTGGCTAGTTAATGCAAGCTGAGGGGGTTTTTGAATGCTGGACGCCATTTTCTTGCACGTGATGCTGCAAACTTTGCAGTGCAAAGCCAGGCCGGGGAGCCATCTTAAGTTGAGGCTGCATAGGCCTTGTGGTGCATGTGATTCAGATTCTATTCAGTTGAACCTCTGGTTACAAAGTTGGTTGGACAGTGTTCTCGAAGCTACCAGCATGAGTTTGACCAGACTGCAGGGGGACAGGAAGACTGGAGTGCCTGGAACAGGTGAGGCTGCAGGTCCCTTATTTTGGCTGCTGGTCCCTTATTTTCAAGGCTGCTGGTCCCTTATTTTCAAATCTGTAAGTTGACAGCTATGCTAACCCGGTACCGTTTCCCCTGAAACCGACCAGCTAGATGGCTCTTTGATTGGTTCATTACTGGCATATTTTGCCTACAAAGGGGCATCAGGCACGGCGCTTCTCTCTGCTCCTCGACTCTTTCAATTTTCACAACAGCCCTGTGAGGTAGGGCTGAGCTGAGAGAAGAGCAGCTCCCCCACCCCCCGCAGGCCACCCGCTGAATTTCCTGGCTGAGCGGGGATTTGAGCCCAAGTCTGCCGAGTGCTAGGGACGCGGGTGGCGCTGGGGGTTATACCACAGAGCCTAGGACTTGCCGATCAGAAGGTCGGCGGTTCGAATCCCCGCAATGACGGGGTGCGCTCCCGTTGCTCGGTCCCTGCTCCTGCCAACCTAGCAGTTCGAAAGCACGTCAAAGTGCAAGTAGATAAATAGGTACCACTCTGGCGGGAAGGCAAACGGCGTTTCCGTGCGCTGCTCTGGTTCGCCAGAAGCGGCTTAGTCATGCTGGCCACATGACCCGGAAGCTGTACGCCAGCTCCCTTGGCCAATAAAGCGAGATGAGCGCCGCAACCCCAGAGTCAGCCACGACTGGACCTAATGGTCAGGAGTCCCTTTACCTTTACTGCCGAGTGCTAGCTGGATGCCCAAACCCAGCGGCTGCTAAAGGAGGCGATGGGGCAGCGGGGAGGGGGGGGCCTTTTGGCGTAAATGGCTACCCGATTTTGACAAGCTGGTACCACTGGAGCAAACCGATCGATTCTGTTGATCAGTTAAATGAGCTTTGATTGCACATTGAATAAACGTGCGGTTAATTGTTACAGCTTGGGATTTTATTGCGCTATTGGCTTCCATAGTGGGTCGTCATGCAAACTGCTATTCTGAATACTGCTTCTTTGTAAACTAGGGGGGGGAGCGAGGGTGTTTATGAATATATGATAAAAAAGAAATAAAATAAAACCTAGATATAGCAACAGTGTTTTGTGTTGTGTAGGCTCCTAGGATGGAAGCCTGCTCCCTAAAATATCACTGGTTTGCTCATTTCTATATATAGGATGCTACATTCTGCTATTTCTAATTATTAGCAGTTTGCATCATATATTTACACCTCTTATTATTTCATGTTATAGCAAGTTTCTAGAGACTAGATTATGAGTCTTTGTAAATTGTGTTTCCAAATGAACTTTTCTTATTGCCAAATGCCAATTTGTTTGCATTATTAAGTTTGTTACAAATAAAAAATCATTTTAAGTTAGAGCTGAATAATTTTTTCACTATCAATATACTTCTTCTTAATTGTACTAAACTATTAATAAACTTCTTCTTAATTGTATTTCAGTTCAACAACTACTTTGATAAAATACATACAGTGGTACCTCGGCTTAAGTACTTAATTCGTTCCGGAGGTCCGTTCTTAACCTAAAACTGTTCTTAACCTGAAGGACCACTTTAGCTAATGGGGCCTCCTGCTGCCGTCGCGCCACCAGAGCACGATTTCTGTTCTCATCCTGAAGCAAAGTTCTTAACCCGAGGTACTATTTCTGGGTTAGCGGAGTCTGTAACCTGAAGCGTATGTAACCTGAAGCATATGTAACCCGAGGCACCACTGTATTTTGTGATGTGCAATGGCTTGAGATACCTATTAGGTCCATAAATGACCATATAGCATATATTCAACACACAAAAAACCAGCGGCAACAATTTGTTGTTGGCAAAGGACAGCTGGACATAGAAAGGGCCCCATTACCTTCAGTAGCTTAGGGCTTCCTCAAACCTAAATCCAGCCCTGTGCAGGTGGCTGCAAAAACCAGCTCTCTGACCTCTGGAAACAGCAGATCATGATTAAGCCACAGCAGCCTCCCGTCTCTGCTGCCCTTGCTGCTCTGCGTACATCATCGGTTTCGGTTTTACTAGTGCAAAGTCCTCATTGCCACCCCGAGGGAAGAACTGTCCTCCCCAACCTCTTTCTCTCCCCTGCTCTGTTGCTTCACCATCCTTCCAGTAAGAAGCAGTTGCAGATCTGAAAGGCGACTGGCTCAGCTGAAGCCGGAGAGATAGAGAAATTATTATTTTAAGTTCTCAAGAACTGGCAGAGAACACCCCTATGGGGATCCCCGACCGATTGACAGCTGCTTGGCCGGCACACTGTCTGGCAGCCCCCAGCTTCCACCCGCTGACGACACCTCCAGATTAGGAGAAAAGGGAGGCCGATACAGGAAAGCCCCGTCCCTTCCGAAGACACGCTGCCAGCCAGAGCGGGCGGCGCTAGCCAAGGCGGGAGGCTAATCTGGCAGGCTTGCGGTGCTCGGAAGGATCGTATAGAACTGTACAGCTGGGAAAGGGACTGTGAGGTTTGAACTACTCCAACCCCTTGCAACAAAACGGTCTTTTGCCCGGACGTGGGACTCGAACCCACAACCTGGAGACTTAAAGAGTCTCGCGCTCCGCCAGCTGAGCTATTTCAGCTTCAAGAATGTAAGGGGAGCCGTGCCGGATCAGGCCAATGGCCCATCTAGTCCGGAATCCTGGGTGTTCATCAGTATGCAGATGACACCCAGCTCTACCTCTCCTTTAAATCAGAACCAGTGAAGGCGGTGAAGGTCCTGTGTGAGTGCCTGGAGGTGGCTGGAGGATGGATGGCGGCTAACAGATTAAGGTTGAATCCTGACAAGACAGAAGTAGTGGCGCCCACCCTGTGGAACACCCTCCCTTCAGATGTGAAGGAAATAAGCAACTATCCTATCTTTAAAAGACATCTGAAGGCAGCCCTGTTCAGGGAAGTTTTTAAAATTTAACGGTTACTGTTTTTAACACTTGATTGGGAGCCACCCAGAGTGGCTGGGGAAACTCAGCCAGATGGGCGGGGTATAAATAATATATTATTATTGTTGTTATTTTCTCATGGTGACCACCCAGAATTCAGGAATCGGGCCCTCTCCCCTCCTGAAGTTTTCAGCAACTGGTACTAGGCGCTGCATGAAAAAAGGGCTTTCTTTAATCTGCCCTGTTTATTTCGTCCGGATATGGTTGTTTCTGAAAATTCAACAAACACCCTTTTTCTAGTTTTTAAGAAACGGGGCGGGGGGGGAGAGTCCACCCACGTGCGGATTCGAGCAAAGCTGGGTGAGAACGGCCGCAGGGAGAGAAGAAGGGGAGGGCTGCAATCGATCACGTCTACAATCTGCGATTCAATATGCAGCGGCGGGGGGGGGGGGAGAGAGAAGAACTTCTGTTAACACCTCCCAGGAGGCTTCAGAAAGTAGAATTTACAGGAATACTCTCGAAAGGAGAAAGAAAGAAAAAGCACAACGATTTCCAAGCAGGGGCGTAATCTGCAGTGGAACTGGCTGCGCAACCGCGCACCGGGAGGCTTGCTGTCAAAAAAGGGGTGCCAGCTTGGGCACCTCTTCTTCTTCTTCTTCCCCCCTCCTCACCCGGGTGCCCTGGCATCGCTGCCCCAGACAAGGGGGGCTCTTTCCAAAACACTGCAGTCAACTGAAGCCCAAGCCGTTGTCCCACCACCCGGGTTTTGGGGCTGAGTGATGCCCTGGTGCATAGCTTGTCAAAGGTATGGGCTGCGAACCTAGGTGCTTGGGCAATTTGCAGCAAATCAGGAAAAGATTCTGGGTGGATCCCCAATACTTTTAACTACACATTGAGGGGGGGGGGTCTTGCAATGGCTGGCCTTGTGCGGCTAACCGTTCCTCTTTCGACTTCCTCGCTGCTCATTTTTGTTGTTGTTTTTTTAATAATCCCCCCAAAAAGCTTGTTCTGTTTTGTGCCAGTGACAATAGTTTTTATGCTAAAGAGAAAAGGAGAAATAAAGGTTGTTGCTGTTGTTTGTCCCTAAAAATAAGACTACAGTCGTACTCTGGATCCCAAACGCCTTGGGACTCGGATGTTTGGCTCCCGAACGCTGCAGACCTGGAAGTGAGTGTTCCGGTTTGCAAGCGTTCTTTGGAACCCGAATGTCGGAGGCGACTTCCGCTGCTTCCGATTGGCTGCAGCACCTTGGTTTCCAAACGTTTTGAAAGTTGAACAGACTTCCGGAACACATTCTGTTCAACTTCTGAGGTAAAATAAAGGGGCCCCTGACCATTAGGTCCAGTCATGGCCGACTCTGGGGTTGCGGCGCTCATCTCGCTTTACTGGCCGAGGGAGCCGGCGTACAGCTTCCGGGTCATGTGGCCAGCAGGACTAAGCCGCTTCTGGCGAACCAGAGCAGTGCACGGAAACGCCGTTTACCTTCCCGCCGGAGCGGTACCTATTTATCTACTTGCACTTTGACTGCTTTTGAACTGCTAGGTTGGCAGAAGCAGGGACCGAGCAACGGGAGCTCACCCCGTCATGGGGATTTGAACCGTCGACCTTCTGATTAAAAGGTTAAAAGTTGACCAGGTCTTTGTTTCAGCTCTGCTGGCCGGATTTTGATATGAATGCCACACCCAGCATCTGAAGGGCTATCTCAGGGAAGGTGGAGCAAGTTTGTTTTCTGACGCTCCAGAGGGTGAGTGCCGAACCGACGGGTTAAAATGTCAAGGAAGACGTCCCAACTCAGTATGAGGAAGATCTTTCTGAGGGAGAGAGCTGTAGGGCAGTGGAAACAGCTCCTTTGGAAAGTGGCGAGCTCGTTGGGCGTTTTAAAGAAGACCATCATTATGCCACAGATTCTTTAGCTGCGGTTCCTGCATTGCACGGGGCTGGACTAGATGGTTTTGGGGGCTCCGTTCCGACTCAACAATTCCCTGCTTCTATGTTTTTGAGAGTTGGGAGTTCCAGGCACCGGCACAGTATGTATGTATGTATTCATACATACAGTGGTACCTCAGGTTAACTACTTAATTTGTTCCGGAGGTCCGTACTTAACCTGAAACTGTTCTTAACCTGAGGTACCACTTTAGCTAATGGGGCCTCCTACTGCCGCCGCGCCGCCGGAGCACGATTTCTGATCTCATCCTAAAGCAAAGTTCTTAACCTGAAGCACTATTTTTGGGTTAGCGGAGTCTGTAACCTGAAGCATCTGTAACCTGAAGCGTATGTAACCCGAGGTACCACTATACATACATACATACATACATGCCCTGCCCATCCGGCTGGGTTTCCCCAGCCACTCTGGGCGGCTCCCAACAGAATATTAAAAACACGATAAAACATCAAACATTAAAAACTTCCCTAAACAGGGCTGCCTTCAGATGTCTTCTAAAAGTCAGATTGTTTTTTATTTCCTTGATAGCTGGTGGGAGGGCGTTCCACAGGGCGGGTGCCACCACCGAGAAGGCTCTCTGCCTGGTTCCCTGTAACCTCACTTCTCGCAGGGAGGGAGCCATCAGAAGGCCCTTGGAGCTGGATCTCAGTGTCCGGGCTGGACGGTGGGGGTGGAGACGCTCCTTCAGGTATACAGGACCGAGGCCATTTAGGGCTTTCAGGGTCAGCACCAACACTTTGAATTGTGCTCAGAAACGTCCTGGGAGCCAATGTAGGTCTTTCAGAACCGGTGTTATATGGTCTCGGCGGCCACTCCCAGTCCCCAGTCTAGCTGCCGCATTCTGGATTAGTTGCAGTTTCCGGGTCACCTTCAAAGATAGCCCCACAGAGAACGCATTGCAGTAGTCCAAGCGGGAGATAACCAGAGCATGCACCACTCTGGAGAGACAGTCTGCGGGCAGGTAAATGAGGATGTAAGTCCCCGCAGGCTCCTCCTAATGTCTGCTTAGAATACATCAGGGAGGGGAATGTCAGGGGCCCCTGAGATCCGCTCCCCAAGTAGACTATAGTGAATTAAAATGGGAAGGTGTAGCCTCATACGAATAAGGACGCTTCCACTGTATGTGGTGAACCAGGCAGCAATGTTGGTGCCGCAGAAGAGGGGGACAGCGGAGGGAAAACGACATCCAAATGATATACACCGGCTCAGCCCGCCCCGAGCCAGCGCTTCCTGAACTCCATTAAGCAAGGTCGAGAATTTAAAAGGCAAGCAGCCGGCAGCTCGCAAATACCGAGGCAGGCAGGTGGAGGTCAGACAGGGTTGCTCACCCCTTCTCCATAAAAACGTACTCTCTGCCTGGCAAGGCAGTATAATCTGCATATGATGGCAGAAACGTATCGGGGAGGGGGGAATGCGCACACACACAAGATCACGGAACTGTAAGGCTGGAAGGGGTCCCCAAAGGTCATCCAGCCCAACCCCCATGCGACGCAGGAACCACAGCAAAAAAACCTCAGGCAGCTGGCGCCCCCAAGCTCTTTCTACAAACATGCCACCTTCCCAGGAGCTCTGTTCCACCATCAAACGGCTCTTCCATCAAAATTCCACCATCAAATTTCTTCCCGAGTCGCCGTTCTTCAATAAATCGGGGTCCCTTCCAATGCTACGGTTCTGATTCCAACACTATGTCTCTGATTCTGTTTTGCTACACCATTTACAGTGGTACCCCAGGTTACGTACGCTTCAGGTTACATACGCTTCAGGTTACAGACTCTGCTAACCCAGAAATAGTGCTTCATGTTAAGAACTTTGCTTCAGGATGAGAACAGAAATCGTGCTCCGGCGGCAGCAGGAGGCCCCATTAGCTAAAGTGGTGCTTCAGGTTAAGAAAAGTTTCAGGTTAAGAACGGACCTCTGGAACAAATTAAGTACTTAACCCGAGGTACCACTGTATGTTCCTTTTAAAAGAGTTTGCCAAGGACAAATGAAGGAACTGCTGTCTTTTTTCTACTTTCTGTAGCGTGAAACAAATGCAGTTTAAAAGAACTGATGTCTACGGACATCCCGCGGCTGAACTCTTTTATTTCGCGCACCGAAGCTTCGCCAATAAAATCGCGTTAGCCGGTACCTCTCCCGCAGCGTGGCACTTACTGGTTGTCGCTCAGGAAAGATGGTGCCGAGTACGAAGCCGATGAATAGGGCGCTTGAGTCCACCAACTGGAAGCAGAATTCTGAAACTACAAAAGAGGCAGATTCAGTAACGGGTTGCTCATAACGAGGACGACTCAAACACACAACGCGTAACTTAGCAGCAGTTACTGAGGGCTGTATCCATGTCAGAGATGTTGAAATGGACGGGCATGACTAACCATGCGATGGTCACCTCCAGGCTTGACTACTGTAATTCGCTCTACGCGGGGCTACCCTTGAAGCTGTCCCAGAAACTCCAGCGGGTGCAGAATGCTGCAGCGAGGCTCCTCACGGGGTCCCTGCCATGGGAGCATATTCACCCAGTGCTTTTCCAGCTGCACTGGCTCCCGGTGGAGTACAGGGTCAGATTTAAGGTGCTGGTTTTTACTTTTAAAGCCCTTCACGGCCTAGGACCCTCGTACCTACGGGGCCACCTCTCCCGGTATGCCCCACGGAGGACCTTAAGGTCCATATATAGCAACACCCTAGAGGTCCCGGGCCCTAAGGAAGTTAGATTAACCTCAACCAGAGCCAGGGCCTTCTCAACACTGGCTCCGGCCTGGTGGAACACTCTGTCTCATGAGACCAGGGCCCTGCGGGATCTGATTTCTTTCCGCAGGGCCTGTAAGACAGAATTGTTCCACCTGGCCTTTGGCTCAGAATCAGTGTGATTCCCTCCCACTCTTTCTTTTTCCTTTCTCCTCCTATGAAGAGATTGCTCCCTAATTGTTTTAATGTTGTATCTTAATCTTTTAAACTGTATTTTAATCAACTTGTTTTTATTATTGGTTGTTAGCCACCCTGAGCCCAGTCTTGGCTGGGGAGGGGGGGGTATAAATAAAAAATTATTATTATTATTATTATTATTATTATTATTATTATTACTATTATTATTATTAGCGCGGGTTCCCTGTCATTTCAGTGGGTCTACTCACAAGTAGAACTTAGTTGGATGCAGCCCTGACGGAGATGCAAAAACACTCAAGAAGGGTGCAAGGCAAGGCCATTGAGATGCATGTTTTGGGGAGCGAGTTCAAAGAGCTTGATAAGAGGCATGGAGGGTTGCATTTGGACCCAGACCGGAGGTCTCCAAAACTGGCAACCCCTCACTCAAGGTTTATACAAGCATCCCGCCCCGTCCCCCAAATAAATAAATACAGTCGTACCTTGGAAATCGGACGGAATCCGTTCCAGAAGTCCGATCGACTTCCAAAACGTTCGGAAACCAAATCACGGCTTCCGATTGGCTGCAGGAAGCTCCTGCAGCCAATGGGAAGCCCCGCCGGGCGTTCGGGTCCCAAAGGAAGGTTCACAAACCAGAACAGTCACTTCCGGGTTTGCGGGGTTCGGGAGCCAAAACATCCGAGTTCCAAGGCGTTTGGGATCCAAGGTACAACTGTGGATTGAAATCCAGATGTGGCGGGAGAGAGTCCTCGTGGCTCGCGAGGAGACCCTTCCCGGAGTCCGGAGAGGGCAGAGGAAGCCCCAGAGCTTCGATTGTAGCTGTGGATATTTTGGGGTACATTATTTTCGGCACGGATTGAAGAGAGGGCAGCAGAAAGGGCGATTAGCGGGGGCTTCCCACTTTACGTGATTTCACTTATGCATGTGTGGAGCCCGGAACGCAACCGTGTAATTGGGGGGACACCCTGTGTGCCAAACCCAGGAGATGACATCAGTTCCTGGTACCAATTACTCTGGAGCCGAACAATACAGTAAAACTCTGAGGTCCAGCTCCGAGGGCCTTCTGGCAGTTCCCTCCTTGTGAGAAGCGAGGTTACAGGGAACCAGGCAGAGGGCCTTCTCGGTAGTGGCACCCTCCCTGCGGAACGCCCTCCCACCAGATGTCAAGGAAATAAGCAACTATCTGACTTTTAGAAGACATCGGAAGGCAGCCCTGTCTAGGGAAGTTTTTAATGTTTGATGTTTTATTGTGTTTTTAATATTCTCTTGGGAGCCACCCAGAGTGGCTAGTGAAACCCAACCAGATGGGCAGGGTATAAATAATAAATTATTAGTATTATTATTTTTACTCACCTCTAGGGTGGGCATGCTTAGTTGGGCCGGCAGGGTGGGCACCCCGCAAAACATGTTGACCGGCTGCTGGTGTGTGCAAGGCGGGTGGAAGCTTTTCCCGCCATCCATGGTGAGGGCCGAAGAGGGCATCAGACTTCTTGCCGCCTCATGGAGGAAGCCGGGGGTGAAACGAGAGGTCCCGACTGCTGCGTGGTGGAGGAGGAAAGGAGAGCAAGAGGCTTCACCGGCACCCTCCTAGCTGCAACATGCCCTAAAAGAGCGAAGGAAGGAGGAAGAAAGGCAGGCGTTAAAGACGCTTTATTGTCCTGTAACATGAGTCTAATGCTCAACATCAAAAAATGAAGATCATGGCCACTGGGCCCATCACCTCCTGGCAAATAGAAGGGGAAGAAATGAAGGCAGTGAGAGATTTTACTTTCTTGGGCTCCATGATCACTGCAGATGGTGACAGCAGCCACGGAATTAAAAGACGCCTGCTTCTTGGGAGAAAAGCAATGACAAACCTAGACAGCATCTTAAAAAGCAGAGACATCACCTTGCCAACAAAGGTCCGTATAGTTAAAGCTCTGGTTTTCCCAGTAGTGATGTATGGAAGTGAGAGCTGGACCATAAAGAAGGCTGATCGCTGAAGAATGGATGCTTTTGAATTCTGGTGCTGGAGGAGACTCTTGAGAGTCCCATGGACTGCAAGATCAAACCTCTCCATTCTGAAGGAAATCAGCCCTGAGTGCTCACTGGAAGGACAGATCCTGAAGCTGAGGCTCCAAGACTTTGGCCACCTCAGGAGAAGAGAAGACTCCCTGGAAAAGACCCTGGTGTTGGGAAAGATGGAGGGCGCAAGGAGAAGGGGACGACAGAGGACGAGATGGTGGGACAGTGTTCTCGAAGCTACCAGCATGAGTTTGACCAAACTGCAGGAGGCAGTGGAAGACAGGAGTGCCTGGCATGCTCTGGTCCAGGGGGTCACGAAGAGTCGGACACGACTAAATGACTAAACAACAACAACATACAAAATTATAAAACATACCACACAAAATTATCACAAATACAATCTTACTGGACTTCCATCAGCACCTCTGGTAATCTTCCGTCTTACATCACTTCTTATGCATTTCCTAACTTAATACTGTCTTTATGTCTCTTAACCTATCTTCTCTCCATTTCCATTTTATCAATATTTCCATTAATACTTCTCACAGAACTTCTTGCAAACCTACAAACGTCATCTGATCATCACAAATACTTTTCAAGTAGTCAGTAAATTTACTCCAGTCTTCGGTAAACTTCTGGTCCCGCCGGTTTCGGATCCTTCCTGTTAGTTTGCCTCATTCTACAATTTCATTCAACCAGTATGGGTGGAGAAAGCTGATTTGATGCGTGTTGGGGTTGAGACACCTGTAGGGCTTGCAGGTTCTCCCAACCCTGGGCTGTGTGTTAGAAGCGTGGAGTGGGAAGGGACCCCAAGGGTCATCCAGTCTGACCCCCTGCATTGCAGGAATCTCAGCCACAGCTTCCATGGCAAATGGGCATCCAACCTCTGCTTAAAAACACCCAAGGAAGGAGAGTCCCCCACCTCCCGAGGGAGACCGTAGTGGCGCTCCAGCAGAGAGCACCTTCCCGCAGTTCACAATCCCTCCAATTTCGTGGAGAACCCACAGCCACAGTGGCTGCCCTCAACCTCCATTGCCGGAGGCTGAATGCTGGGGATCCCAAGTCAGGAGAGCACTGCTGCGACGGCGGTGAGGTCCCCCTCCTGCCCGTTTCCCCCCAAAGTTTGGCTGCTGCGCGAACACGTCACAGGCCTCTGGTCGGAGCTAGGGTCTCTCTGAGGAGATTTCACCCCTCCCATATCCAAGAATCTGCTGGTGTTCTCTGCTGATTCTCGAGAGAGGAGGGGGCAGTTTCTGCTCTCTACTTATTCCGCTCCAGCCTCACATCAAAGAGAGAGAGAGAGACTGAGTGTTAGAGAGAGATCATGTGTATAGATAAGGTTGCTGCTAAGAGCAGCTGCAGACAGTGCAGTTCAGCATTTTCGTTTAGACCTCATTTAGCTCTGTACATAGTTGTGTATTATAGTTGTAGATAGAATAAAAGAAGATATTCTACAGAGCTGCTCTCCGAGTCGTTTATGCTCTGCTATACTCTGCTGTGCAACGACTGTCTTCTTGTAGAAGTGAATCCGATGCTCAAAACTCTAAGCTGTGAGTCCACAGCACTTTGACCTGTTCCCGTGCAGAAGGTGGTCTCTGGAAGTGCTACCCAGCTCGCCTAGCCCAGTCGGGGCTGAAGTGTGTGAGTCCAGTTGGTGGCACTGGCTCAAGGGCGATGCTGACACTCTCCTGATGTTCAGATAAGGGTCTTGCACCACAGGGCCTGGGAACAACTCCACATGATGCGCCAGAGCTCCGAGGCAAGAGTCTGTGGCCTGGGGAACAGCCGGTTTCGCAGATCAACTGCCGCCACCACCTCTGCCTTGAGGTCTAAAATGCCTGGCATTCCTTAGAAAGTGACAAAGCTACGTCGCCGGGGCTGATTTCGCAAGAAGGGTTTCCCCTTCTGTCTGCGTCAAACAAAAAGAGAAACCAGCTGCGCGAGGGCAGCCAAAGGTACCCGAAGATTTGCAGGAACTCTGCTGTGAACTCTCACCATTAACAACTTCCATTCCAGACGAACGGCTCACCTTTAAAAAGGCCAAGCTAGTGATGTATGGAAGTGAGAGCTGGACCATAAAGAAAGCTGATCGCCGAAGAATGGATGCTTTTGAATTATGATGCTGGAGGAGACTCTTGAGAGTCCCATGGACTGCAAGAAGATCAAACCTCTCCATTCTGAAGGAAATCAGCCCTGAGTGCTCACTGGAAGGACAGATCCTGAAGCTGAGGCTCCAATACTTTGGCCTCCTCATGAGAGAGCGGTACAGAAATGAATAGTAATAAGAAATCTCATTGTAAAAAAGAAATGGCGCCCGGACGTTCCATTGTGGCGAATGCAACCTAGGTTTTAAGGTGCCATTTGGTGATTAGTTTATACAGTGGTACCTCGGGTTAAGTACTTAATTCGTTCCAGAGGTCTGTACTTAACCTGAAACTGTTCTTAACCTGAAGCACCACTTTAGCTAATGGGGCCTCCTGCTGCTGCTGCTCCGCCGGAGCACGATTTCTGTTCTTATCCTGAAGCAAAGTTCTTAACCTGAAGCACTATTTTTGGGTTAGCGGAGTCTGTAACCTGAAGCGTATGTAACCCGAAGCGTATGTAACCCGAGGTACCACTGTATATCTGAGTTTCTAATACTGAAAAGATGAGGTGTCAAAGACAGACAGAGAGAGGGGGTTAACGTCACAAACTTTTGCCTCTTCCCCACTAAGTGGTTTCATCCCCATGGCATGCGGCCCCCGACAGATCACTGCTAACGGATTCTGGCCCCCAGGAGGGAATACGCCTTCCAGCTTGGCTCAACAGGACAAGCCTTCCTGAGAGCCAGCTAGCCTGATTTTCTACAGGTCCACTCCTCTCACCTGTGTAGGAAAGTGATTACCATATTTTTTGCTCTATAAGACTCACTTTTTCCCTCCTAAAAAGTAAGGGGAAATGTGTGTGTGCGTCTTATGGAGCGAATGCAGGCTGCACAGATATCCCAGAAGCCAGAACAGCAAGAGGGATTGCTGCTTTCGCTGCACAGCGATCCCTCTTGCTGTTCTGGCTTGTGAGATTCAGAATGTTTTTTTTCTTGTTTTCCTCCTCCAAAAACTAGGTGCGTCTTGTGGTCTGGTGAGTCTTATAGAGCGAAAAATACGGGGTTTCCATTGTGCCTTGGTTCATGCACTGAAGAAGGCCGTCTGGAAGTCACCGTCCCGTCACCGTCCCCCCACTCACTGCTGGGAACCACATGCACCCCCAGCTTAGCACTGTGCCCAGAGTCCTTTGCCAGCATTTCCCGCTTCGAGGTGCCCAGGCTTTGCCAACGCTCAGCCTTTCCCGCTTCTAGGCGCTCTGCAAGCAAAACCTAGGAAGTTTGCAGAAGCCGCATCCATAGTATCGCAGAACTGTCGAGGCGGAAGGGACACCGAGGGTCATCCAGTCCAACCCCCTGCGATGCAGGAACCTTTTGCCTAACACGGGGCTGGAACCCCCGACCCCCGAGAGTGAGTGTCTTGGGCTCTACCAGACTGGAATCGGAGCTGGGAAAGCGGGGGGGAGAGAGGAGGAAGACACCGAATAATTTTGGCCAATCGGTGCCAAAGGAGGACAGAACTTTCTTTACGTATGCTACAACAGCAGCAAGAATACTTATTGCAAAGTATTGGAAGACACAAGATCTACCCACCCTGGAAGAATGGCAGATGAAGGTGATTGACTATATGGAACTGGCGGAAATGACTGGCAGAATCCGAGACCAGGGAGAAGAGTCGGTGGAAGAAGATTGGAAGAAATTTAAAGTTTATTTACAGAAACATTGTAAAATTAAGGAACGTTAGAAGGATGTTGGAATGAAGTTACGTGGTTCTAGCAGAAATGTTATAAAGGATTAAGTAAAAATAGATTGTTAATTGGTGAGAATGTAAAGTTATATTATATTAAGATAAATTATTAGGATGAAAACAAAGATGGAAAGGATTTGTGAAATAGCTAATTGAACTAGAATACAAAAAAGGGAGGTGTGAGGAGGTCAAGGAAACAAGCAAATGAAAGATAAGTTATGGAAGGATTGATTTGACTTTTTTTTAAATTGTTTTTATTCTTCTGGGTTTTTTTTGTTCTTCTTTTTTGTTTTTTTTGTTTTTTGGGGTTTTTTTCTCTTTATTTTTGTAATCTTTCAAAACCTCAATAAATATTATTTAAAAAAAAATTAAAAAAGGAAGACACCGAATAATTTAAGGTTTGGGAAGCTTTAAATCTCTCGCTTGGCTTTCTTCCTAAGCGAACGACACATGGCTTGTCCTTTACGAGCAAAGCCATCTCCTTTTTTACGACGCCGTTAAAAGAACGCAGCTAAAAGACACTAGCTGTTTAAAAGGTGTCAGTCTGTGTTCTTGAAAGATGTCCAGCCGTTCCCAGCTGCTGGGGCCGCCGATGTCCTTTCTCATTACAGTGGTACCTCGGGTTACATACACTTCAGGTTACATACGCTTTAGGTTACAGACTCCGCTAACCCAGAAATAGTGCTTCGGGTTAAGAGCTTTGCTTCAGGATGAGAACAGAAATCGTGTTCCGGCGGCGCGGCAGCAGCAGGAGGCCCCATTAGCCCATCATTGGACGGGCGGGGGGAGAAATCTGAGCATTTTTAAAAAAATGTTCAAGTTTCTAGCCCTCAAGCCGCTGGGACGATATACCTGTGGCGTGGAATCTCACAAAAGAGGAGGCCAGTTCTTTTTTCTCTTTTCCTATTTTGAAAACGGCGTTCCAGGTTCCCGGGAGCAGAGCAGATTATGAATAGATTATGCAAAACCACCGTATGGAGGCAACCGTTCTGCACTATTCATGCAGGACGAAGAAGCGGAAAAAGAAATATCTCTCTGTACAGACAGGGGTTCGGGTTCGAGAAAGGTGAACTCGGACTTACGGTAGATTCCCCCCCCCCCTCAAAGGCAGCCAGATGGTGGTGCCTTTGATAGGATCACAGAACTGTCAAGCTGGGAGGGACCCCCAGAGGTCATCCAGTCCAACCTCCTTCCAATGCAGGAACCTCAACTATAGCACCCAAGACAGGTGGGCTCATCTCTTTATCTCTTCTTCTTTTATACCCCAACCTTCCTCCACAAGGGGTGTCGCACCTCCCCCTGCTTGCCTCCTCACAGCAACCCTGTGAGGTAGGCCAGGGCGTACAGCAGGATTGGGAGACTTTTTCTCAGGCTGAGGGCTGAATTCCCAACCGGGGGGGCCACATACCAGTGGCTGGCAGGGCCAGAGGGGAAAGTGGGTAGGTGCAATTGAAGGCAGATCTCACTCTTGTACAGTAGGCTTGTTTCTAAACACACAAACTTCTCTATCCTCCATCCAAGCCAGGGGTAGGCAACCCAAGGCTCGTGGGCCGGATGCAGCCCAATCGCCTTCTCAATCCAGCCTGTGGACGGTCCGGGAATCAGCGTGTTTTTACATGAGTAGAATGTGTCCTTTTATTTAAAATGCATCTCTGGGTTATTTGTGGGGCATAGGAATTGGTTCTTTTTTTTTTCTTCCAAAATATAGTCCGGCCCCCCACAAGGTCTGAGGGACAGTGGGCCAGCCCCCTGCTGAAAAAGTTTGCTGACCCCTGATCCAAGCCAACAAAGAGTTCGAAAACATGTTCTAGCCAGGCCAAACCACCAAAGGAGAATCCACTGGCTTCCTAGAGTCCTTCTGCTGGGCGGGGGGGTAGCTCTATAAATGCAGGAACCAGACTTATTGCTCCATTGTAAAAAGGTAAAGGGTATAGAACCCCTGGATGGTTAAGTCCAGTCAAAGGCGACTCTGGGGTTGCGGCGCTCATCTCGCTTTCAGGCCAAGGGAGCCGGTGTTTGTCCGCAGACAGCTTTCCGGGTCATGTGGCCATCAGGACTAAACCGCTTCTGGTGCAACGGGACACCGTGACGGAAACCAGAGCGCACGGAAACGCCGTTTGCCTTCCCGCCACAGCAGTACCTATTTATCTACTTGCACTGGTGTGCTTTCAAACTGCTAGGTTGGCAGGAGCTGGGACAGAGTAACGGGAGCTCACCCCGTCGCGGGGATTCAAACTGCCAACCTTCCGATCGGCAAGCCCAAGAGGCTCAGTGGTTTAGACCACAGTGCCACCCACGTCCACTGAGGCCAATACTGTCAACACGGCAGGCAGGGGCTCTCCTCTCTTGCAGACCGGGAGTTTCTCCCAGCCCTGCCAGGAGAGGCCAAGGATTGAAGTTGGGGCCTTCTGCACGCATAGCAGATGTTCTGCCACAGAGCCGTGCTGATCCAATTGAGCTTCCATGTTCCATGGCACCGTACCTGAAAGGACAGGTGCAAAAGGCGAATGGGGTAGGCCTGCTACTTTTTGTATTTGTGAATTTCTCAGCAGCTAGAGATGGTCAGAAAAGTGGAACGAGGCAAATTCTTGGTGCTTGCAATTCTTTATTTCTACACCTGCAATGGAGTCTTTTTCTCTTTTTTTAGCCACTACTTCTACTTTTTAATACAGGTTTGCTCCTCCTTCCCCTTCCCCCCTCCTTTTCCCAACTTTGCAAGAGCTTTTGATAGGAAATCTGCAGCCGGCGATTCCCGTAAGAGCAGCTTAAGCCGGGCTTCCTTTACTTACGTTTTACGAAGGGTAACTTATTATGAAGAGTATAAAATCAATAGCGCAGAGGGAGGGAGAGAGAGAGAGAGATAAGAAAAAGGGACCTCCCTGTTATTATCTGCTTTGCCACCCGCTCCTGGAACACTTAAGATTTTCAATTTAGGGTGAACCTTCCTTCAACAGAGAACACTCGCTCTAATTGAGAAAGTTTGCCTGGTTATACCGGAGGCGAGCGGAGCAGAGAAATTCCAGAACAGCAGCGAGGGGGGGGGGGGAATAAAAATTCCGTTTCAAGTTTCTAGCCCTCAAGCTGGAAAGGGAACTGAGAAAGTATATTATCAGCAACAGCCGGGGGAAATGTCAGAATCTCGTGGTAGACCAAGTTTCTGAAGCTGAGGCGAGTGGGATTTTGCTTTGACCTGCACAGGTTAAGCAAGCTGAGCAAATTCACGCCATTTATTCTACCTTTGCCAAAGACAACAGGAGACATTAGCGAGCTTGCTCCTGTGTGCAGCGTGTCAGCATTAGGGGCTGAGGGGAAAGAGAATAAAAAGAAAATAACCCATTGTCTTAATCCCCTAGGCCTGATCGCTTGGAGAAAAGGTCTTGCTCGCCATGGGAGCTTCCAGGAGTCTGCAGCACAGAACCATCACTTCGTTCTACGCTCCAAATGCAGTTTGAATAATTCTCTCCCCCACGAATTTGCCCAATTCTCTTTTAAAGCCATTCAGGTTGGCAGCTGTCCTTGCCTCCTGCGGAGGGAGTTCCACAGTTTAACTCTGGACTGCGTGAAAAAGGACATTTACCTGTCCCAATAAATCGGATGCCCTTTATAATTTTATAAACGTCTTCCTTGCCCTACAAAGCCCCAAACGCTGCAACCTCGGTTGCCCTTTTCGGAACCTTTTCCGACTCTGCAATATCCCTTTTGAGGAGAGGCGACCAGAACGCCCCGCAACACTCCAAACACGGTTGCGCCACAAGCTTGTATAAGGGCATTAATGACATCAGCGCTTTTACTTTCAGTTCCTTTCCTACTGATCCCTAGTGTGGAATTTGCTTTTTTTCTGCAGCTGCCACACACTGGGCGGAAATCTTCATCAATCCAAGGCTCCTGGGTCAGCCAACACTAGTACAGACACACACACACACACACATATATATATACAGCGGTACCTCGGGTAAAGTACTTAATTCGTTCCGGAGGTCCGTTCTTAACCTGAAGCACCACTTTAGCTAATGGGGCCCCCTGCTGCCGGAGCACGATTTCTGTTCTCATCCTGAAGCAAAGTTCTTAACCCGAGGTACTATTTCTGGGTTAATGGAGTCTGTAACCTGAAGCGTATGTAACCCAAGGTACCACTGTACTTGCCGCAACATCACTCTGAACCGTGTAGGCCAGTGACTTTCAACCGTTGTGCCGTGGCACCCTGGGGTGCCTAGAATGATGGTCAGGGGTGCCGCAGGCAACACTGGCCTCTGTCCCTCTTTCCTTCACTCCCTCCTCTGATGCCCTCTCGCGTCTCTGCCTCCCAAAGGCTTGTATGGCTGTTTGTTGCAGCAGGCCTGGCTGCAAGCTCCCCAGGTGAATGGTGCCTCTGGGGCTGGCCAGGGGGTGCTGGGTGCCAGGGGCTGAGGCGGCCTCGGAGTAAGCAAGCAAGCGGGCAAGGGAGCCCAACCAAGCCAATCTGCCAGCCCTTGCTGTTAGGAATGGGCAGACAAATGGGAGGCCAGGCAAACAGGTAAGCACTATGCTGGCGTTTCTTGTGCTTGCTGTGGGCAAGGCCTGCCTGGGAGCTGAGTGCCCAGCGCTGAGTTGGAGGCTTTCTGCTGTGCAGGCCCGGCAGCGCCCACTGCTGCCCTCCAAGGTAAGGTGCTGGCCTCTGGCCTGTCTCCATTGGGCCACTAAGACTCGGGAAAATCATCTTCCCAGGCCCCTGCGGGGCAGTGCAAGGAGGCACCTCTCTTTGGGCGAAGCTCAGAGACCAGGGGCAGCAGCAGCGGCTGCCCTGAGGACTCCCAAGAAGAGGGGAGAGGAGAGGAGGCCGAGGGAACATTCCACAAGGGAGGGTGTTCGGAAAAGGGTGAGGGGCTTCCAGCTCTGCAGGGAAGGGGGGGGGACATAACTGGGCTCCTGAGCCCCACAGGGGTGCTGCAGAAAAAGAATGTATTTGGACAAGGGAGCCGTGGACTCAAAAACTGAAAACCTCTGGCCATTTTGCTCAGTTCGGCGAGCTCCTTTTTGCTTTAGCCTCCCCGAACGATTGCAGGGACGCTTCCTGGACGCCCGAAATGTTTCTCCGGCCGTGCGAACGGAGCGGTGAGCCTCCCGAGCAGCGAGACTCTTGCTGAGCCAGCGTTCCCTAACCGGCACAATATGATCCCTCCGGGGCAATACTCGATTGCCCAGTGTGTGTTTAGAGGGGTGCCCAGCAGCTTCCAAAGAGGCAGCGTTTAATTATCCCAGCTGATAAGCTCTCAGCCGGCTCTGATAGATGGGACCAGGGGCAGAGCGACGGTAAAAAGAAAACATGCTGCGAACCCGAAGGGTCAGGGTGGGGAGTAGTGATTTATACGTTCTGAAAATGCACGTGGTACAGCTCTTCCCCCAAGGGCCGTGCCGTTTCGGAGAACGCAGTTGGCGGGAAACTGGAGTTTTAGTGCTTCGCCAGCAGTACGCAGCGCAGGGAATACTTGCCTCACCTGTGGGAGGATCACAGAGTTGCAGAGTTGGAAGGGGCCCCCAGAGGTCATCCAGCCCAACCCCCTTCCAATGCAGGAACCTCAACTAAAGCACCCAAGACAGGTGGGCTCATCTCTTTATCTGTTCTTTTATACCCCAACCTTCCTCCAAGGTGTGTCGCCTACCCTGTGAGGTAGGCCAGGGAATACAGCAGGGTTGGGGGAACTTTTTCTCAGGCTGAGGGCTGAATTCCCAACCGGGGGGGGGCACATACCAGTGGCTGGCAGGGCCAGAGGGGAAAGTGGGTAGGTGCAAGGAAGGCAGAACTCACATTTGTATAGAAGGCTAGTTTCTAAACACACAACCTTCTCTATTCTCCATCCAAGTCAACAAAGAGGGTCATGTACAGTGGTACCTCGGGTTACATACGCTTCAGGTTACAGACTCCGCTAACCCAGAAATAGTGCTGCTTCAGGTTAAGAACTTTGATTCAGGATGAGAACAGAAATTGTGCTCCGGCGGCGCGGCAGCAACAGGGGGCCCCATTAGCTAAAGTGGTGCTTCAGGTTAAGAACAGTTTCAGGTTAAGTACAGACCCCCGGAACGAATTAAGTACTTAACCTGAGGTACCACTGTCGTCTAAAACCCACCCCCACCATGTAGGAATCCCAACTGAACATATTCTAGCTTCCGTCTGGGAGAGGCTGGTTAGGCCCACCCAGGGGACATGGGAAGAAGGGGGGAGCGTTCATACACGCACTGCTACGTAGAAGGGGCTGTGGCTCGGTGACAGAGCACTGCTTCGTACACAGAAAGCCCCGGGTTCAAAACCCCAAGCATCTCCAGTTCTGACTCAACACATCTTTCTATGTACCTATTTAAAGCAGTGCTTTATTCTGAGTAATGAGGACTAGCATCTTGCTTTGTTTTTAGGGAAAGGAGCCTTGCTCAGTGCCGGAACATCTGCTTTGCATGCAGAAGGCCGCAGGGTCCGATCCGCGATAGCTCAATCCCAGGTAAGGCTGCGAAACGCACCCCACACCCACAAGCCTGGAAGCTGCTGCTGCCAGTCAGTGCAGACAATATCAAGCTATATGGACCATTGATCTGACCCGGGAGAAGACAGCTTCTTGTCTCCACTGAAGTAAGTCTGGCAGACCTAAATCGTTTTACCGTATTTTTCGCCCTATAGGACGCACTTTTCCCCCTCCAAAAATGAAGGGGAAGTGTGTGTGCGTCCTATGGGGCGAATGCAGGCTTTTGCTGAAGCCTGGAGAGCGAGAGGCGTCGGTGCGCACCAACACCTCTCGCTCTCCATGCTCCAGGAAGCTATCCGCAAGCCTTGCGTGCCCGGGGGGAGTTCCCCCGGGCGCGCAAGGCTTGCAGGCGGCAGCCTGCAGCGCGGAGCACGAGGCGCCCTTCGGAGGACGCCCCGTGCTTCGCGCAGGTGTCGGCAAGCCTTGCGCACCCGGGGGATCTCCCCCCGGGAGCGCAAGGCTTGCGGGTGGCAGCCTGCAGCGCGGAGCATGGGGCGCCCTCCGGAGGACGTCCCGTGCTTCACACAGGTGTCCGCAAGCCTTGCGCGCCCGGGGGAACTCCCCCCGGGAGCGCAAGGCTTGCGGGCGGTAGCCTGCAGCGCGGAGCACGGGGCGCCCTCCAGAGGACGCCCCGTGCTTTGCGCAGGTGTCCGCAGCCTGCCGCCCGGCGCGTAGGGCGCCTTGAAGCAAAGCGCCCCTCGCGCCGGGCAGACATCCGCAGCGTAGGGAGCCCTGCAGGAGTTCCCACAGGGCTCCCCACGCTGCGGATAGCAGCCTGTCACCCGACGCGCGGGGCGCCCTGAAGCAGAGCGCCCCTCGCGCCGGGCAGACATCGGCCAGCCCCACAAGCTTGGGGGACAGCGGGGAGGCGCAGCGCCGCCATCCCACTGTTCCCCAACCTGGTTTTTGGGGGGAAATAAAGGGAAATTTTTTTCCCTTTATTTCCCCCCCCAAAAAGTAGGTGTGTCCTATGGGACGGAGTGTCCTATGGGACGAAAAATACGGTACTTCTGGTGCAACCTGAAGTCTCAGGGTGGGTTGAATCAACTAAAAATACACTTTTATGAAAGGGGGGGCCAATCAATAAACCATGAAACAGACGCAATAAAAGCATAATACGTTGCAGCTAAGAATTGTGTCTGCAGGGAGGGCGACTAAGAATTCATAGGTCAGGATATAAGGATAAACGTTAAGAAGAACTTTGAGGCGGCAACAGCTGCTCAGCGGTGGAACGGATGCCCTCGAAAGGTTGTAATCAGAGGTTTGATGGCCGTCTGTCCTTTCGCTGGGATCCCTGCATTGCAGGAGGTTGGACTGGATGACCTTCAGGGGGCCCCTTACAATGCCAAGATCCCGTAATTCTATGAGGAGGGTGCCCCCTTTTCTAAATCCCGCACAGAGGGCAAAGGAGCAACCTCAATTGGCAACGTGGCTTTTACCCGTCGCCCGCCGGTGCCCAAGCCTACAAGCGCTGCCAACAATGTCCTCATCTGCTACAAGCTCACACCGGTTGCTCCTTTTGCTGAGAAAGCAGCTTGAGAAAAAGGTCTCTGTATAGGTAAAGGCCAGGACTAGCCGCCTGAGAAACAGTTTCTACACAAATGCAATTCTGGTTCTAAACGCAGCATAAGGGGTCTCTATAGTATAGTGTATTTTAAAATGGGGTTTCAGAGTTTTTAGGGGGTTTTGAATGGTTTATGTAGTTTTTCAATTTCATTGCTCTGCATGGGACAATGACAATAAAGATATCATTAATAATAATAATAATAATAATAATAATAATAATAATAATTTATTATTTGTACCCCGCCCATCTGGCTGGGTTTTCCCAGCCACTCTGGGCAGCTTCCACAGAAACCAAAAATACACTAAAATATCACACATTAAAAACTTCCCTGAACAGGGCTGCCTTAAGATGTCTTCTGAATGTCAGGTAGTTGTTTATCGCTTTGACATCTGATGGGAGGGCGTTCCACAGGGCGGGTGCCACTACCAAGAAGGCCCTCTGCCTGGTTCCCTGTAGCTTTGCTTCTCGCAATGAGGGAACCGCCAGAAGGCCCTCGGGAGATGGACATCAGTGTCCGGGCAGAACGATGGGGGTGGAGACGCTCCTTCAGGTATACTGGGCTGAGGCCGTTTAGGGCTTTAAAAGTCAACACCAGCACTTTGAATTGTGCTCGGAAACATTCTGCCTCCATCTCCCTGGCCCTGTCAGTAGAGGAACCTTTGAGAATCGCTCACCAACACAATACTCTTCAATATACAAACTCGGCCCTCCTGATGTTTTGAGACTACAGTTCCCATCATCCCTGACTACTGGTCCTGTTAGCTAGGGATGGTGGGAGTTGTAGCCCCAAAACATCTGGAGGGCCGAGTTTGCCTAGGCCTGTTTTAAGCCAACCAGCCAGGAGATGAGCAACCAGATTGCCACTCAAAATTTGACGGCAGAGGAAAAACCACAGAGGCTGCCTCTCCAGACTCCAAAAACGCTAGGAAAAGACGACAAACAAGCAGGCAAGCAACTTTCAAACATGGCAAGCCTTTTAACTCTGACTTCCTCAAGGCAACTTCTGCATTTGCAGAGGAGCAATTTTTTTTTACCAGCGCAAGGTTCGCTGGCTCGCCGCTGCTTGATTCTGGGTTAGCTGCTCAAGGATGAGCTTTTTGCTCTTTCGTGAGTTTCTACCAGAGGTCCCCCGAAGATGCAAAATGGCATTTGCAAACTCCGCGACCCAGCCTCGGATGACACAGAGCCTCCGGGAAGATTTCCGCTGGCTGATAAGTACGGCCCGCAGTCAGATCTTATCTGGGATGTCGTAGCCACACATCTCTGACTGGCTGCGGCTACCGATTCCATGTCAGGACAGAAAACCCGCAGGATGCGTTCCTGGGCAGTGAGATCTGACTTCCTGGAAATCCCAGCTCTCTTTAAAAATAGTCCCTAGCTGAATGGCTCCTGATCAGGAATACTGCGCCAGTGGATTTCCTGCACCGGGCTGCACAGCTGGACTTGGCGAGCTTTGATGCCATTTTGGGGAAACCAACGAGCACAATCTGGGCACGAGAGCAACACTCTCCTCTCCTGGGGTTTCCGGCAACTGGGAACCCGAACCGCTCTCGAAGGCAGAGACAGAGCACAGACAGAGTGGCAAGCAGCCCTCAATAGCCCTCTTCTCCTCCATGAATTTGCCCGATCTTCTTTTAAAGCCATCCAAATTGGCAGTCACCATTGCGTCCAGTGGGAGAGAGTTCCGCAGTTTAACTCTCTCTAGGGCCTCAGGCAGGGACGCGGGTGGCGCTGCGGGTTAAACCACAGAGCCTAGGACTTGCCGATCAGAAGGTCAGCAGTTCGAATCCCCGCAATGACGGGTTGAGCTCCCGTTCCTCGGTCCCTGCTCCTGCCAACCTAGCAGTTCGAAAGCACGTCAAAGTGCAAGTAGATAAATAGGTACCACTCCGGCGGGAAGGTAAACGGCATTTCCGTACGCTGCTCTGGTTCACCAGAAGTAGCTTAGTCATGGTGGCCACATGACCCAGAAGCTGTACGCCGGCTCCCCCTGCCAATAAAGCAAGATGAGCGCCGCAACCCCAGAGTTGGTCACGACTGGACCTAATGGTCAGGGGTCCCTTTACCTTTAGGGCCTCAGGCAGAGAGAAGTCTGTCCCCTTTCCGTCCTTAGCTTGAGATGGAATCAGAGGGCCCTTGGCTTTCAGAGCAGGAACTCTGCCAGTGGGCCTAAGGCCCATCCCCTTGGCCCCGAGGTTGCTGGCCGCGGCTTTCCAAAGAGAGGTGGCCAAGTACCGCCATGGTGTTGAACCGCCCAGATGCCAGCTTCGCCCATCCTGCGGAGCCAGGGGACCCCACAGCGCTTCCCACAGACGCAGGTGCGCAGGAAGCGGAGGGGAAAATGCTCCTTTTTAACATGCGAGCAGCGCCAAGCCGAAAGATCTGCCCTCCCGCCCAGCTGCTCCGAACGAAAAACCACTTCCTCAACCGTGAAAACCCACTGCTTGCTACTCCCTTCCCGCCAGCTGATAAGCAAAAATAAAGGGGGAAGAAATTGTTTCGAAAGGAGAGAGAATGTGCTGGATCAGACCAGAGGCCCTGGGGGGGGGTCATCTGCCAGGGATGCTCTCGCTGAGATTCCTGCACTGTAAGGGGGTGGGAAACCAGAGCGCACGGAAACGCTGTTTACCTTTCCGCCGCAGTGGTACCTATTTATCTACTTGCCCTGGCGTGCTTTCAAACTGATAGGTTGGCAGGAGCTGTTAAGTTAAGCCGGATGTTTAACTGAGAATCCATCATAGTCAGTCCATCCTTTGAAAAACAAGACCCTTGTTTTACTTGATGCAACATTTTGGTTACCACAACCCTGATTTAAGGAGCCATTTGGCGCCTAGCTTGTATACCTGAGTTTCTAACACCGCCAACGGCACCAGAGGAGACCGAGCTGCCCGGAGACCACCATGAATCGGCCCGTTCCTTTCTCTCTCGCTGTTTGAGAAAAGTCATCTAAGGTAGTGACAATCGCAAACATGCCCTGGCAGCCAACCCCCGTCAGTTAATTGCTGGTTATTTTAAAAGCACACTTCCTCCTGCCTGCCCTGATCTCGCTGCCAATCAGCCACATCAAGAGGTGCCCGCAACTTTCCAGGATTAGGCCATGGTGGGAGGAGAATTCAGTTCCAGTGAGTCAGCCCCCGCCGGACCACACCCCATCTGGTGTTTCCCATCGAGTACTCGATCACCTTTGCTTATCCAGTCCTTTCTCTCCGTTTCAGTCGCGCAAACACATAGCAGAACACCCAGAGCAAAAGCTGCTTCCCTTCGCCCTACAAATGCCCCACATCAGTTAGCAGCCGATGGAAGGTTCGCACCTAGAGGATTCCTACCAGGATGGATTTGATTTAAATCAAGATTTAAATGACTAGTCAGTAAGACTTGATTTAAATCTTTTTTTTTCTTTTTACAGAAAGACTCATTCTTACTGGTATCATCTCCAAGGTGCCTGGAATCCCCCACATTCTGAAAAGCTGGGTACGAACCCCCAGAACCTGCCACCGAGGAGTCCTAACCCACCCCAAGATCTGAAAGAAAACTGTATACCGTCTGTTTCCTCGGTTGCCCCGGCCGTTTCACGAAAGCCGTGCCGAGCCCAAACATCCCCGCAGCCGCCGAGATCCGTGAGCCCAGACGGCCCAAGGGATCCCTGCCTGCATGACGCTCCTTCTGGAACCTGATTTTCTGTTGGGGCAGGCAGCTCAGAGCTTCTCCCGAGCGTATCGGGGCCTCCTTGCCAAAGTCAACATTCAACACACCTGACCCGCCTTCAAAGGAGTCCCCCTCTGCACACCTCAATTATTCTTTTGCAACGAAACCTTCCCGGGGAGTTGTCAGCAGCTAAGGCGCTCGGCTCCCTGTGCCGTGAAGAAAAGAAACCTCGGGTAAACTCCGTTCCCAGTGTCGTGCAGAGAAGGCCTCCCTCCGGCAAGAGAAAAGAGGCATGCCTATAGTTTGCTGAAAAATCCAGGGTTTCTCCGTGCCCTGCCCTAGGGCAGAACAGAGCCAGATTTGCTGGTTTTGCTGACAGCAGCGTCAAACCCTCGGAGGGAGAAGAGTCAGATAAGAGGTGATGACTTGATTTTCTAAAGAAGACGCACGATGGGTTCAAGCCTGACGAGAAGCCACAGGGACCCCAGCGCCTAATCCTGGCTACGTGGAGGAGGCTGGCTGCAAGTTCCTTCGTGTCGAAGCAAGGGCGCAGGCTAAGAAACACCCGCCAGCGTTTATGATATCCCAGAGGTCCCGAGTTCCAATCCCACTCTGCTCACTGGGCAATCCTTGGTCAGCTTCCTACGGTCGGCCTAGCCTACCTCGCAGGGGTGTTTGGAGGATATTATTAAGATTTATTTACTGCCCTTCATCACAAGATCTCTGGGTGGTTCAAAACACAAGGGAATGGTCAAAACGAAAATAACAAGAAACCCCCTCCCACAAACGCATTTAAAAGGATGTAGTATATGTATGTAGTAGTAGTAGGATGTAGTAGTATAGCCTTAGAGAACCAAAAAAATGCAAAATACAGTTGTTCTGGAACCCATTCTGGAAGTCCGTTTGACTTCCAAAACGTTTAGAAACCAAAGCATGGCTTCTGATTGGCTGCAGGAAGTTCCTGCAGCCAATTGTAAGCCGCGGAAGCCCCTTCGGACGTTCGCGTTCCAAAGAATGTTCACAAACCGGAATACTCACTTCCAGGAGGTTTGCGCATTCGGGAGCCAAAACGTTTGAGAACTACCATAAGTTGTTCAAAAACCAAGGTATGACCGTACTAACCCTTAAGAACAATTTAAAACAGCCCCACCCCAAATAAACAATATCACACACACACCCCCAGTTACAACACCATCCCCGTTAAGACTATAATGTTAGCGCAAGTGGGCTGGCTGACACCCTCGTTCCACTTCCAAAGGAGGAGCCCCTTTGGTATCTCCCCCGTGCATGGATTGTACAGGGAGAACCTTGCACGCCGCCCTGACCTCACAGAATAATAGAACTGCAGGGCTGGAAAGGGGTATCAAGGGGTAAAATAGAGGAAGAGCAAGATATACAAGGCAACTCCGAAGGAAAGAAAACGTTCCAGGAAGGAGGTTTGGTGAACCAGAAGAAAGAGGCAAAAATACATCTTCAAACTAAACATAATTAGCTTAAGGGACTCACTGCCACAAGAGGCAGCCACACGTCACTTAGGCAGCTTTCTATATTCCTACATACTTTTCAGATTTATGCATTTGACCGATTTTACAATCATTTCGACATTTCAAAACTTGACTTCCTTCCCCCACTTTCTGCGGCTCCTTAAATTTACTTTTTAATACCTTCTGCGTATCCAAATTAACTTAGTTTGTTCCATTTATTCATCTTCTTTAAACATATGCTCTTGTGAAACTGCAGGTTATTACAATAATCCTGCCGAGGTTTCAATCTGTTTGCAATTTATCTGTAGCTTTCTATATTCTAATGCCGTCTGCATGGCTCGGTTGTAAGGGAGCCTAGCAAGCTTAAGCCTTCCAGGCTGCAAGGCAAAACTGGGGCAGCATCCCAGAATCATAGCATTGGAAGGGACCCCACGGGTCATCTAGCCCAACCCCCCGCAACGCGGGAACGTCAGCGGGCCCCGTTTCAAAATCTGGGCCACGCAGATGCCAAAGCATGTCGCAACAGCCCAGGAAGAGGTCAGGAGTTTGCGGCACGCCTGGTGTCCCCGCACACGGCAAATCAGCTTTCGAAAGAGCTGGCCTGCCGCACCCCAGAGCCAGCTGCCTTCAGGGCACCAGGCTGCCAGCAAGGCTCGGCCACACCCTTGGCCAGAGGGGGTGTTGTGGGCTCCTTTTAAGGAAGGCGCTCCAGGAAATGAATCAGAACAGCTGTGCTTACTACAGGGGCGCTAATTCATTGGAGATTTCCAACCAATTAATCACCGCACCTTTCAAAAAAGGGGGAAGAAGCGAAAAAGGATCTCAAGGGAGGAGCCATGGGGCAGGGGAGAAACGACAGGAAAGTATGTACTGTACAGCGGGGAGCAAACCCTCCTGGCAAATCTAACTCTTATCGAGGTGGAGGCAAGGGGTGCAGTTGAGTGGGAGAGAATGAGCTTTGCTCAAAGGTGGTCCCAGGTTTGAATTCCCAGCATCTCCAGGGAGGGCTGGGGAAAGGCTCCCGATCTGAAATCCTGGAAAGCCACAGCTGAGGAGTGCGAAGAACACCGAGCGAAGTTAGCTTCAGGCATCCCTGTCTTCTACACACAGCACAGGTGCTCTGCCGCAGAACTACAGCCTTCTCTTGGAGGAGGAAGTAGACGAGGGGAAGGAACAGCCGCAAGAAAGAAGAGTCTAGTGTTTCTTTAAGGAAGAAGAAGTGGTATCTTCGCTATCCTGACAGGCGGAAGGGGGACTCCTCGGAGGCAGCCCAATGCACTAAAGTCTTTGAAGGCAACGCAAACTCCTTCCCCTGTCCAGCCGGCTTCCAGAAACTCGGACCAGGCCATTTAGTGGTACCTCGGGTTACATATGCTTCAGGTTACAGACTCTGCTAACCCAGAAATAGTACCTTGAGTTAAGAACTTTGCTTTAGGATGAGAACAGAAATCATGCAGCAGCAGCAGCGCAGCAGCAGCAGGAGGCCCCATTAGCTAAAGTGGTGCTTCAGGTTAAGAACAGTTTCAGGTTAAGAACGGACCTCCAGAACGAATTAAGTTCGTAACCCGAGGTACCACTGTACGGGCAAACAGTGGGATCCATTTCTGTGGGACCAAGGAAACTGGCCGTCATTAAGGAGAAGCTGCCCCAGTGAGAACTCTGATCAGCAGAGGAGGGAGGGGGGACTTGTTCAGATCGCCAACCAGTCCAGGCCTCAAGACCCGAAGGGCAAAAGTGCTGACCCCTCCGACCCTTTGGCCTGAGGACTAGAAGCTTGACAATGATTTTTTATTTTAAAAAAGGAATGGCTTGTATTTTGAGAGGTCTCTGTCCCAGCGTGCGGAAAAGGGACATTTGGGCAATTGGTCCGCTCTCATAAAGAACACACCCCTGCTGAGAAACCACTCAACAGGTGGGAGGAATCAAGCGCTTCCATCAGGACAGAGATAACCAGGACAGGGTCAGAGGTCTGCTTCCAGGAACGCTATAAGTAAGAGGATGAGTCACAGAAGAGAGAGAGAGAGGAGAAAAGTCCATCTTCTCCTGTACATCTTCTTGTGATCTGGAAACAAGAGGAAGCGATACTCCTCCGGGAAGCCAAGGGAATCTGCCCCCTCCTCGTTCACAGCATGGACGAGGGAGGCCAGGATGCAGAGGGTGACAGAACCATTAGAGAAGAGGGTCGCCGTCCTTCTGCAGGAGACCCCCCTATACAGGATTCTGGAGAGGGGAGAAAAACGAAACGCAGGCCGGAAGGGCTCAGAGATAAGATGTGCGGAAGGTCTCTCTGTCTGGCCAATGACCAATAAGTCAAAGAGGGGTTGGAGGATGAGTAGGGAGAAAGAAATGGAGGGGAGGGAGGAAGTAAGTTCACATTCCTGTATTGCCGGGGGGGAGGGGGGTTGAATTAGATGACCCTTCCAACTCTACAATTCTAGAATTCTATGAAGGAAGCCTGTTGCCCCCTCCCATTCCAATTACAGTGGTACCTCGGGTTACATGCGCTTCAGGTTACAGACTCCACTAACCCAGAAATATTGCCTCAGGTTAAGAACTTTGCTTCAGGATGAGAACAGAAATTGTGCTCCGGCAGCAAGGCGGCAGCAGGAGGCCCCGTTAGCTAAAGTGGTGCTTCAGGTTAAGAACAGTTTCAGGTTAAGTACGGACCTCCGGAACGAATTAAGTACTTAACCTGAGGTACCACTGTACTGGAGGGGTTGTTGAAGACCCCGCTTTAGCTTCCCAACCTCTCTGACGAAGCAGAATTCTCTGCTTTTAAAAAACACATATATATGATGTAACAACGCACACCGACAGGTGTGTATTCGATTTCCGAAGAAGCAGCTTTATCCCCCAAATCCTCCACGGAAGTCCCTCGACCACCAGTCACCCCCAATTTGGGGAGAAGCAAGAGGAAACAGAGAGAACCACAAGGGGAAGCAGGAAGGAGCGCAGACACAAATGAAACACAGGCGGTGCTGGATTAGTGAACAGAAACAAGTGAAAATTTGTGGAGAGGTGGAATAAAACTTCTCCCGCTTGACCCTCCTGCCACCACAACACCATCTACTGGCCGGAACAACCATGGAAGCTGTATCATCCCGCTGTAAACCGCCCCAGCTTCCTCCACAGGGAGCTCCTGGAAGCTGTAGTTCACGACGGGCGAGCCCCCAACAAAACTACAAAGGTTTAACAATCCACCCCTCTTCTCAGGGAGCTTTGGGAACCATAGCACCACATGGGGAGAGACCGGGTCCGCTAGCAACTGTCAGCACCCTTATCAAAGTACAGCTCCTGACTCTTTTGGGGGAGGGAGCAGGGAAGTCGTGGCTGTTTAAAGTGGGACAGATTGCTTTAGAGTCAGGTAAAAGGTAAAGGACCCCCCCCCCGGACGCTTAAAGTTACGGTGCAAATGGGGGGGGGGTGTCTCTGCCACACACCTTTGGGGAATGAACTCATCCCACCCTTCCCGCCGGGAAAGCAGAAAGCCTTAGGAGGAAGGCCCCCACCACCCCAAAACCAATCCACCTTTAAGAGCGGGTGGAGAGGGACTCTCCTTGGGCTCCCCTATACCCCCCCAAAAAAATACAACCCCCAAATTGCTCCCTCCTTGGAATAACCCAAAAAAGAGGAGTTGTGGAGGGGGGAGAAGGGGAAAGGAGGGGGGAGCCGCCTTCCAGCTGCCAATCAATCCCCTCCCCATGGGACCCGAGAGAGGACTAGGATTTGGGGAAAGGGGGCACAAGCAGGGGAAGACAGACACCCCCTCCCCAAGAAAAGTTGGGGGTTGAGGAGGCTGGACTTGGGGGGGGGGTTGTAGTGACGTCAGTAAAGGGGAGGGGCTTGGGGAGGGAGGGGAAGGGGAGCAGCTGGAAGGGGCGCAGGGAGCGGGCAGGTGGGGGGCTGGCTTGAGGGGGCGTTGCTGACGTCACTGGAGTGGGAGGGGTCATGGGGGAGGGGAGGGGGGTCGCTCTCACCTTGACTTCGCCCTCCTCCTCCTCCCGACTAAGGCGCGTGAAGGCCGGCGGGCGGGGAGGGAGGCGAGGAGCGAGGCCGGGCGGCCGCTGCCGCCGCTTCAAGCCCGAGCTCAGGGCTCCCGGCTCCCCTCGGCTGGCTGGCTCGGGCTCTCGCCGACTTCCGGGTTCGCCATCTTGGAGGAGGCGGGCGCGGACTTCCGGCCCGGAAAAAAGAGGGCGGGAGGGAGGCGGTGACGACACTTCCGGGTTCCCTCCCTCGCTTCTCAGGACATTCTGTTGCTTCCCCTGCTTAGGAGGAAGCCGGGGGAGGCGGGAGGGGCTTGGTTTTTTCAAAGAAATAAATATGCAATGTTAAAGTTGCGCTGGGGTATTTTTACAACACATACAGTACTTTCAATAACAGATAGGTAGCCGTGTTGGTCTGCCATAGTCAAAACAAAAACAAAAAAAAAATTTAATTTTTTCCTTCCAGTAGCACCTTAAAGACCAACTAAGTTAGTTCTTGGTATGAGCTTTCGTGTGCATGCACACTTCTTCAGAAGTGTGCTACTGGAAGGAAAAAAATTTTTTGTTTGTTTTGAGTACTTTCAATATATATTGTATTTTATTATTTATCTACGTTATCGTGACATTACTACTTTTTATACTATATTCAAAATTCCTCTATATTTGTACGTTATGTATATATCTTTTGTAGATTTGTGTGCTATAATAATAATACGTAATAATAGTAATAATAATAATATTTTATTTATACCCCGCCCATCTGGCTGGCTTTCCGCAGCCACTCTGGGCGGCTTCCAGCAAAATAATAAAAAAGGTAAAGGGACCCCTGACCATTAGGTCCAGTCGTGGCCGACTCTGGGGTTGTGGCGCTCATCTCGCTTTACTGGCCGAGGGAGCCGGCGTACAGCTTCCGGGTCATGTGGCCAGCAGGACTAAGCCGCTTCTGGCGAACCAGAGCAGCGCACGGAGATGCCGTTTACCTACCTGCCGGAGCGGTACCTATTTATTTACTTGCACTTTGACGTGCTTTTAACCTGCTAGGTTGGCAGGAGCAGGGACCGAGCAACGGGAGCTCACCCCGTCATTGCGGGGATTCAAACCGCCGACCTTCTGGTCGGAAAGTCCTAGGCTCTGTGGTTTAACCCACAGCGCCACCTGCGTCCCTGATATACGATATACGATATCTTTATTGTCATTGTCCCATGCAGAACAATGAAATTGAAAAACTACATAAAACGTTCAAAAACCTCTAAAAACTCTGAAACCCCATTTTAAAATACACTATACTATAGAGACCCCTTATGATGCGTTTAGAACCAGAATTGCATTTGCGTAGAAACTATTTCTGAGGTGGCTAGTCCTGGTCTTTATATCCCTGGACCTTCTTCCAGAAGGCAGAAGCTGAAAGAGATCGTTTCCGGGGTGCGCACTATCCTGCGCTATCTCTGCCGCTTTCTTATGGCACCTGGAAGCGTAGATTTGATCCAAGGTGGGAAGAGTGCACCCAATTATTCTCTCTGCAGTCTTTACAATCCTGGACAGCATTCTTTTTTCCCTGGCCGTGCAGCTCCCAAACCAGACACACAGACCATAAGTTAATACACTCTCCACAGTGCAATGGTAAAATGCCGTCAACAGGTCCTTTGAGAGATTGTTTGTGTGTTATGCATGTCTCTGTGTTATATCTTTTTTCGATTTGTGTGCTATAATAATAATAATACGTAATAATAGTAATTATATTTATACCCCACCTATCCCAGGGACTGTGTGGGGCTTCCAACAAAATATTAAAATACAATAATTCATCAAATATTAAAAGCTTCCCTAAACATGGCTGCCTTCAGATGTCTCCTAAAACTCAGGTAGTTGTTTATTTCTTTGACATCTGGCGACATATCTATAATATGTTATAGAGTAATAATCTACATTATTATTCTATACAGGCTTCCTCAAACTCCAGATGTTTTGAGACTACAATTCCCATCATCCCTGACCACTGGTCCTGCTAGCTAGGGATAATGGGAGTTGTAGGCCTAAAACATCTGGAGGGCCAAGTTTGAGGAAGCCTGATTATATATGGTAAACCCCAAGTATACATGGAATAGCCCGCAGGTTGAAATCCAACTTCCATCAGCCCTGGCCAGAAGACCCCTTGCGAGGCATTATGGGAACTGAAGTTCAGGATGGCCATTTCCCCCGCCCCTGTGGACTACATGCGCCTTCCGGCCGGGGGCGATCTCTCCGCCACTTATCATCTCTATAGTAGGAGAGACCCCTTTGGCAATAGACTGGGGGTGGGGCTTCAGATGGGAGGCGCTTAGGTGGTCTCACAGAATTGCAGAAGTGATCCCAAAGATAATCTAATACACTAATCCAATAGCAGGAATCTTTTTTTTTAATCCAACATGAGGCTCAAACCCACGACCCTGAGATTCAGAGTCTCACGCTCTTACCGGCTGAGCTATCCCAGCCGTCGAATAACCGACGGTTGTGGGGAGTGATGTAGAGATCAGGGATGTGCTCCTGACGGGATGTGGTGGCTGTCAAATGGAATCCAGACGTGTTTCATCACTCTTTACCCTTATCTATCTATTGGGAGCCACCCAGAGTGGCTGGGGAGACTCAGTCAGATGGGCGGGGTATAAATAATAAATTATTATTATTATTATCTAGCTATCTTTATAGAAGTGGGTGGCTAAGCTGGATGGGGCGGGGTCGAGGGGGGGGCCACAGAGCTTGGAATGAAGCTTAGGGAACGCGCGCAGGGAATTTTAATTGTTTTGATCTAGGCAGCAGCAGTAGTCAGTAATAATAATGCACTTTGTAATTTTAAATGGCCTTAACCTGTTTTAAATTTGTGTTTTCATATTAAAGTTGTGTTTTGGTTATCGTAGCTTGCCCGTTCTTTAAAATGTATAGAAAGCAGGAACAACATCTAATAACAATAACAACAACAACATACAAAAACAACAACATCCAATTTTTCCCAGGCTTGCCACATAGTTAAACAAACCTTAGTTCATTGATCATTTCATTTCATTCTGATTAATTCATTCCAACTGACATTATTATTATTATTATTATTATGCATATAGCAACAGAGGAAGGCATGTTGTTGCCATAAGTTAAAAACTGAATTGTTGCGATTGGCTGTTTAATC
Source organism: Podarcis filfolensis (assembly GCF_964270895.1). Classification (NCBI taxonomy): domain Eukaryota; kingdom Metazoa; phylum Chordata; class Lepidosauria; order Squamata; family Lacertidae; genus Podarcis; species Podarcis filfolensis. Next base: position 9,335,554 of record NC_139622.1, read on the forward strand.
ATTTTGAATTGATTTTACTACTAAATGTATTACTCACAATGCCTTGTGTTTGTCGTTCACCCAGGTAAATTGGACATTTAAATTTTTATCCTTGCAGTTTTCCTTAGGACAGAATTGTTAATTTGTCGGTTAATGGGCCTGTCTGTGTGGTTTTGTGAATTTTGTTGTTGTTTGTCTCCATTTATTTTTATTACTTCCCCAGTCGGGGATTGAAAACATCCACTGAAGCGTGGGCCATAAATACTGTACATAAATGAATAGAAATAAATAAAGTTAACCTGTTGGTGGATTATTTATTTGCTATTTTATTATTATTTATAGTTTGCTATTTATCTATTTCATCATACAATGGGTCGTTAAAGTGTTGTGCATACTGACAGAGAGGTTAAAGAACAATAACAATGAGTCTGCATAAATTAAGCATGGCTGGGTCCTTCTGCCAGAATCCTTCTGCATTCCAGGCTGGTGTCCTCCCACTGAACTATCTTCCTCCAGAGACCTCTCAGTAGATCCCCTCCTACTTCCCATTACTAGGGGGTCTTAAACCATCCCCGATCTGATCTCTGCCCTTACCTGGGAAGTCTGGCTTCTCTGACCTGCTCCTTCCGAGGTGAGGATCCAGAAGTAGCCTGCCGTTTACTCTCCACACGAAGTCAGAATTATTCACGGAATATCTAGTTTCACTTTCTCCTTTGTCAGCCCTGAAGCTGCAGTAGGAAGTGGCAGAAGCTACAAAAGGAGACAGTTGTCTTTTATTATGGTTGACATTATTTTATTCTGTTTATTTGAATATTTAGAATCCCCTCTTTTGTAAACGTTGGGCAAAAGATTCCTGCGTTGCAGGGGGCTGGACGAGATGCTCCTCGTGGTCCCTTCCAGCTCTCCAATTCTGTGATTCTATAATGGCATGGGACTTTTGTCCGTGGTTCTCTGAGGCTGTTGCCCGCATTTGAGAGTTGGGGGCCAAGCAGAGTGTGGGCCAGGATCCTACCGGCACACTTCTCCTTACATATGCTTCAACATTTTTCCAATGAAAATAGGGATGCCCTATTCCATAATAGGGACGCGGGTGGCGCTGTGGTCTAAACCACAGAGCCTAGGGCTTGCTGATCAGAAGGTTGGCAGTTAGAATCCCTGCAATGGGGTGAGCTCCCGTTGCTGACTCCCTGCTCCTGCCAACCTAGCAGTTCGAAAGCACAAATTGCAACTAGATAAATAGGTACCGCTCCAGCGGGAAGGTAAACGGCGTTTCCATGCGCTGCTCTGGTTCGCCAGAAGCGGCTTAGTCCTGCTGGCCACATGATCCGGAAGTTGTACGCCGGCTCCCTCGGCCAGTAAAGCGAGATGAGCGCCACAACCCCAGAGTCGTCTGCGACTGGACCTAACGGTCAGGGGTCCCTTTACCTTTTATTCCATAATAATTATTATTATTCCAACATAATAAATCATTAAACTTTTTTTTTAACTTCCCTATACTGGGCTGCCTTCAGATGTCTTCTAAAGGTTGCATAGTTACTTATCTCCTTGGCTCCTTGGGGGGAGCAGGGTCACATAACTCCAGCCCCTCCAACATTTCTCTGATGAAAAGAGGGACGTCCTAAGGAAAAGCGGCACATTCCAGCATCAAATCAGAAACTGGGATGGCTTCTGTAAATCCATAATTTGTCCCTGGAGAAGAGGGACCCTTGGAGGGTCTGTCCTTACATCTCCAGAAGTAAAGGGCACTAGAAACTTTCTTGTCTGGTTTTAATGGGAGCTGAACGTTTAAGGGCAAGGGGTCTGGAATATTCAAAAGCAAGGGAGGGGAATACTCTGGAAGACTCATAAGCAACGTACAAGTCAGTCTGTTTCACAGCTCACTGTTTGGCTAGACTGGACCTAAGGTCGTGGAAATGAAGGCTTGGCATACGAGAAGCCGCTTCGCTGATTTTTTTTGTTCTGTTTCCCTTCTCCCTACGCCTTTGGAAATTCCCCGCGTTATCTGAACCAGCAGGTTGCTGTCCTTCCTTCTCCCTCCATAAACAGCAGAAACTGCAAGCTGGATTTCCGAGGACAGCGATCAATTCGGAATCTGAGAGGGCTTCTCTAAGTCAGGGACATCCCTGGAAAATAGGGGCACTTGGAGGGTCTGCAGCTCCCTGGGGCCTAGGGACCCACAAATTTCGGTGCCAGGGCCATGCATGCTGTGTGACAGGAATTTTATGGTCTTAGATATATGGTAATGTTCATAAGTGTACCAACCAAGCACATACATAGATCAGCACAGGAAGACCGACCTGGAACCATTTTGATTCCTAAACTGAGCAAATGTTTTCTCTGCAATGTCAAAGTGCGAAACTTCCCCATTGTCTCTTTCCTCACAAATCCTGTCTTAAGGGCACATTTAAGATATGAATAGGGTGTGAGCCTGTGACCTGGCCCAGGAACTAAGTATTTATCACTACAAAAGACTGGCCAGGCAATCCAATCAAGTAACCTGCCAGACAGGAGAAAAACATTAAAATTTCTGTTTTAGACTGCCTTTTCTGTGATGTAGGTATAATGTATCTGAGGGGTGGTCTTAGGTTACACCACTTCTGTGATGTATGTATGATGTTTCTGGGGGGTGGTCTTGATCTACAGGGTGGCAATTTCAAAGGTCTATATAAGGCCTTGCCCGTCATTGTTCTGGGTTCCTCCTCCTTTCATGTGTGTGAGGGGAGCACCCTGTTGCAACAGATCAATAAAGATCAAGCTTACTAGCAGCTTTGCTTCTAAATATTCTCTGGTTGGCCTCTGTTATTTTCTCCTACCAATAGGGAACCTATGTAAGGACTCTATATGGGCTCTTGGGTACCCCATAAGGAAAAAGGGCATTTTTTGTTTACAACAGCTGCGTTGCACCCACAGCCCCGGGTACCCAGGGCCGCAGGGCCAAGCTGGCACTCCTGGTGATAAGAACGTCACTGCTTCTCTCAAAGTGTTCTCCAAAATCTATCTGGGGAAACCACTTCAGAGCTTGCCGGCCTTCAGTTCTGCCAGGGCAGCTGTCTGTCAAGGGTTTTCTGCGGGACACGGCGTCCTCTTGCGAGAGACAGACAGACTGGCTCTTGGGAGGAGGAAGGGGGGATTTGGCCGGCTGCAGCAGATGCAAACCAAGCCAGGAGCAGCCTCAGCAGAGGCTCTCGCCACCGGCACTGACTCTCTTGAGCGCTCAGGTTTCTCTGGCCCAGCTCAATCGATCCGGCCTCTCCCACCCCCTTCTGGGAACCGGCTTCCCCTGCAAGGAAGAACTTCCCATTAGCTGGGTGGGCCCTTTCCAGGATTCTCAAACTGGAGGCCAACATTTGCTGCAAAATAAATAAATAAAATGGCTCGTTGCACCACTCGCAAGCAGCGATGTTAAAGGGAGAGTTAGCGGTGCTGTGCATATAGCATAGCTGTCAACCGTCCCTTATTTGGTGGGAAAGTCCCTTATCCCAGCGCCGTGTCCCGCTGCTGTCCCTTATTGATGATGTCCCTTAAATTTCCCGGATTTCAAAGGAAGCAGCTCCTCTCCCTCCCTCCCTCCCGGCCAAGGAGGAGGGAGGCTCCAACTGTGTTGCTTGGCTGTGTTGCTCACCCAATAAGGAGTCTAAGAACGACTGGGGTGTAGAGCTTGCATGCCTTGTGCCGATCAAATCGGCCGCGTTGCCTGGGGATTCGCTTTGCTCAGCGCTTCCCAGCGGAGAGGTGACGGTGGTTTTCCTTGCTGCATCCCCTTTGCCAGGTTGCTGCTTCGTTTGGCTGCTGGCTGGGCTTTCTGCCTTTGGCTTGGAGGGGCTCAAAAGTTGAGCATACCTGGGCTTGGAAAATCCCTTATTTTGGCTGCTGATCCCTTATTTTTGAGGGTGCTGGTCCCTTATTTTCAAATCTGTAAATTGACAGCTATGGCATATAGTGGCAAACAGGCTTGGGACCCGGGACAGAGCAGGGTTGGGATCCTCATCCACGAGAGAAGCTCATGGAGGGACCGGTCTCCCTCAGGCTGAGCTGCCCTGCAGGGTTGTTGTGAGGGTAGAATAGTCATAATGGGGAGGTGAGTATCAGTTGCTGGAAACGGCCAGAGGGGTGCTCAGGTCCTGTTGCATCGGTCAGCCGCTGTGAGAACAGGATCCTGGGCTCGGTGGGTCACTGTTGGCCTCATCCGACAGGCTCTTTCCGGGGAAAGTTAGCTGCTGAGGAAACATCAGGGAGATGGGACAAAGGTCTTTCTGAAGGCAGCCACTTTCTCCCTCGCCTTTGCCTCTCCTAAACGCTGAGATATGTCATTTACATCAGCAGCGCCGGTTCTGCATGCCTCTGCTGCTTCCTAGTGGAACGACCCAGAAATGTTCAGGAAAGGTGAGGAGCCGTTCCTCCCTCCAGGGATGGTGCAGGGAACAATTGCCTGCAGGGTAGCTTAGTTGATACAGCGTGAGGCTCTTAAACTGAGGGTCGTGGGCTACTTTGGGGGGAAAGGATTCCTGCACTGCAGAGGGTTCCACAAGATGACCCTCGGGGCCTCTTCCAAGTCTAAAGGTAAAGGGACCCCTGACCATTAGGTCCAGTCATGGCCGACTCTGGGGTTGCGGCGCTCATCTCGCTTTACTGGCCGAGGGAGCCGGCGTACAGCTTCCGGGTCATGTGGCCAGCAGGACTAAGCTGCTTCTGGCGAACCAGAGCAGCGCATGGGAACGCCGTTTACCTTCCCACTGGAGTGGTGCCTATTTATCTACTTGCACTTTGACGTGCTTTGGAACTGCTAGGTGGGCAGGAGCAGGGACCGAGCAACGGGAGCTCACCCCGTCGCGGGGATTCGAACCGCTGACCTTCTGATTGGCAAGTCCTAGGCTCTGTGGTTTAACCCACAGCGCCACCCGCGTCCCTCTTCCAAGTCTAGGGTTCTGCAATTTGCCAAAGGGAACTGGGTCGGTCCACAGGGATGATGGTGGCGGTGATAAAGACTGCAACCCAAGGGTGAGAGCTTCTGCTTTGCATGCAGAGTTGTTATTATTATTTAAATTTTTATACCGCCTTTCATCGGAGGATTGCAGGGCCGTTCACAACATAAACATACAACACGTTAGTGTGTCGGCTGCAGTGTGTAGCCGCAGTCACACAAACGCTCCCCGCGTTCCTCCCAGGGCTGGAAAGGTTTGCCGGTAAAACTGAATTAAAGGTAAAGGTAAAGGGACCCCTGACCGTTGGTTCCAGTCGTGACCAACTCTGGGATTGCAGCACTCATCTTGCTTTATTGGCCGAGGGAGCCGGCGTACAGCTTCCGGGTCATGTGGCCAGCAGGACTAAGCCACTTCTGGCAAACCAGAGCAGCGCACGGAAATGCCGTTTACCTTCCCTCAGGAGCGGTACCTATTTATCTACTTGCACTCTGACGTGCTTTCGAACTGCTAGGTTGGCAGGAGCAGGGACTGAGCAACGGGAGCTCACCCCATCGCAGGGATTTGAACCACCGACCTTCTGATCGGCAAGCCCTAGGCTCTGTGGTTTAACCCCCAGCGCCACCTGCGTCCCAGAAAAAGTGAATTACGGCGTCACGAAATGATACACGTCTATAAAGTGCACCAAAGTTTGGAATGCTCTGCTTTAGATATTAGAAGATGGCTTTTGTATCTCCACATATCAACCGTATTTTTCTTACAACATCACCCTTCTCCATCTGCCATCCTAACAGGCTAGAGGCGTTATCAGAGGTATGCCAGGACACAGTTTGGTCAGGCAAAAACACTCGAGGAATGTGCAAAGCAGGGCTGGTGAGGGGTGTGGCCTGGTCAGAGGGGTGTGGCTTCAGCTAAGGGATGTGGTCTGCGTTACAGCAAGAATCTGGAAGGTCAGGTCGACTTGGAAGTCTACATTTGGGGGCCCAAGGCCTGAGATTCCCCACCCATCGCCCTGAATGGACATGCTAGCAGCTTTCTCTTAGGTTCCAGGCATAACCCAACTCCTCTCTGTCTCTCGCTCAAAGCCTGGCTTTGCTGATCTGTAGGAAAGGCACTAAATTTAGCCGGTGCGAAGCCTTCTACAATGCACAAACAGGGGATCTGCTTGCAGAACCGTCCAGCCTGGTGCCAGGGCAGGCTTCCCTCGGAAAGGAAGTCACATTGACCTCTTCAGCAGTGGGGAGATTTACGACCATCCAAGTGTCCCTATTTTCCAGGGACGTCCCTGATTTAGTGAAGCTGCCCCCGGTTTCTGATTTGATCCGGAATGTCCCACTCATCCTTAGGACACCCCCATTTTCATGAGAGAAGTGCTGGGAGGGTATGGAGTTATCCGACCCCTGAGTCATCTGAAGGCAATCCTGTATAGCAGTGGTTTTCAACCCGTGTGCCATGGCACCCTAGGGTGCCCTGAATGATGATCAGAGGTGCCGTGGGCAACACTGGCCTCTGTCCCTCTTTCCTTCCCTCCCTCCTCTGATGCCCTTTTGCATCTCTGCCTCCCAAAGGCTTGCACAGCTGTTTGTTGCAGCAGACCTGGGTACCACAGGCGAATAGTGCCTCTGGAGCTGGCCAGGCCCCTGTGGGGCAGTGTGAGGAGGCACCTCTTTTTAGGGCGGGGGAGGCAGCTCAGAGACCAAGGGCGACACCTACAACTGACCAGAGGACCCCCAAGAGGGGAGAAGGCTGAGGAGACACTCCACAAGGGAGCATGTTCAAAAAGGGGTGAGGGGCTGCCAGTTCTGCAGGCAAGGGGGGACATAACTGGGCTCCTCAGCCCCACAGGGGAGCCATAGAAAGAATGTAGTTGGTCAAGGGAGCAATGGACTCAAAAAGGCTGAAAACCTGCCATATAGGGAAGTTTTGTTTTTTCAATGTTTACTGTTTAATGTATTTTTCGCTCCATAAGACGCACCTAGTTTTTAGAGGAGGAAAACAAGAAAAAAAAATTCTGAACGAAACAGTGGATGTATGATTTTTGTGGTTCATGCTGTGGCCACAGACATGCTATGTGATCTGATGGTGAATTTGGGGTGACCCAATGCAAAAATCCTGAGGATCCATGTGGATCCGTGCTTTGTAATGACGTTTTTGCGCCATTGCGGCTACATGAAACAGTGGATGCGTGGTTTTTTTGGTGCAGGCTATAGCCATGGATGTGCTATGTGATCTGATGGTGAATTATATTTTTATATATGTTGGAAGCTGCCCAGAGTGGCTGGGGCAACCCAGTAAGATGCGTGGGGTATAAATAGTAAAATTATCGTTATGGAATGGGACGTCCCTATTTTCATCGGGAAAATGTTGGAGGGTATGGCTTTACCTTTACTGGAACGCTGCGCTCACTAGGCTTGAGCTGTTCGGTTTCTTTGAATAAAGAGTTCATTTGGCACCTGGTGAACTGTTGCTCCCGACTCCTGCTTTGACATGGTGCCTGTGAGTTTTTCAAACAGCTCTTCCAAGCCCTAAGAAGTTTTCCCCCTGGAATAATAAAGGTAACCAACAACACATTGGTTAATATGGTATTAAAAGTAAAGAAAGATTATAATGAAGCCAGAAGATGAAGGTTAGATACAAGGATCTTCAGCAACAGTCAAACAGTAAATAAAATAGGGAAAGAATTATTAGACATAAGGGAGATTCATGAAAAGGGGCAAAGTACTCAACCAATAATATGGGATACAATGAAAGCAGTGGTGAGGGAAATAAGTATTAGGGAATCCAGTAAATTGGATAAAAAAACAACAAGAAGAGATGAAAAAGTTAAAGGAAGAAATGGGGACACTGGAAAATCAATATATTAATGATAAAGATAAAAGACATTAAGCACAATTACAGGCAAAAAGGAAGGAGTTAGAAAATAAAGATATGGAAAATAAATTTGCTCCCTTAAATCACAGGCATGCAGGTTTGTCTTTCCCCCAATGGCTGAACCGGCCACAACCTGAGCTGACCTCTGTCCGGCCGCAAGCACCAAGGTCTCAGCTGCTAAGGTAGCAGGAGTCCGATCAAGTTTCTTTTGACTCCTCCGGTGTTTAAACTACATTTTTAAAGATTTCCCTTGAGAGAGAGTCTTTAAACCTCTTTTGTTGACCGCCAGCATTACGCTTTCCGTTTTTAAGTTCTGAATAGAGGAGCTGCTTTGGAAGGCGATCATTGGGCATCCGCACAACATGACCAGTCCAACGAATTTGATGTTGAAGAATCATCACTTTGACACGGGTGATCTTTGCTTTTTCCAATACACCGGCATTAGTTCGCCTTTCTTCCCAAGCGATGTGTAAAATATTTCGGAGACACCGTTGACGGAGTTGGATTTCGAGGAGTTGGAGATGGCGTTTATAAGTGGCCCACGTTTCACAAGTGTACAGTAAACTTGGTGGTGCAATAGCTTTGTCAACGAGAATTTGTAAACTATAATGTAGTGAACGAGAACAAGAAGTGAGAGAGGACACCGAATTTTGCCGCCGCGCAAGGCGCTGCTGAAATTTTGAAAGACCAATAATTCACCGCTGCCAGTCCAAAGTAGCTTGACTTCACTCCCAATGGCGCGTTCCTGCGTTGTCTCTTGATAATAATAATAATAATAATAATAATAATAATAATAATAATAATTTATAATTTATAATTTATACCCCGCCCATCTGGCTGGGCTTCCCCAGCCACTCTGGGCGGCTTCCAACCAAATATTAAAATACAGTAATGCATCAAACATTTTTGATAAGAATAATGATCTGTTGTTAGCTTGACGGAAGTGTACAATAGATGAGCTTTCCTGCTTTGGCTCATCTTCCTTTTTCTTTTTTTCCCTTTCCTTTTATCTTCCCCATAGTTGCTTATGTTCTGTGCCATGTACTTCAATATTTTTTGTAGTTTTTTTTCAATACTATTAAGGAATTTTCCTTTGTAATTTTGGTTGTCTATATTTATATGTACCTGTTTAAAGCAAAATAAAAGTAAAAAAAAAAAAAAAACATTAAAAGCTTCCCTAAACAGACAACTGATGCCAACCATTCAGGGGTGCCAACTTGAATAAAATATTGGGGGGTGGGGACACCCAGGTAAGCCTTGCCCCACATTATTGATCCACACACGTCATTTGAATGGCCCTAGGCCCCTAGGACTCTGCTCCTATTCAACCGTGCCCTTTCCTTCCTCTTTTATTCCCCTCAGACATCTCGAACTACAACCCCCATCAGCCCCGGCCTGACTAGGCGCCGTGCCGGGGATTGTGGGAGTTGTAGTCCAGCAGCGTCAGGCGGGTCGAACCCCATTGGCTGGCGCCGCCGCGCGTAAGCGTCGAGCAGGCCCAAGCCGGCCTCCCCTTACGCGTCCCCATGGCAACCCCGCGCCCTCCGCCCCGCGCCCCCGACCACCCAATCCCCGACCGTCTCCTCTACCTCCCGCGAGGCGAGGCGGAGGCCGCTTAGCCAATCGGGCGAGAACGGCGAGTGGAAGTGACCTATGACAGCCAGAAGACGCCGCGGTGGGGGCGGGGCGTCCTCTTCGGGGTTTTTTTTTAGCCAGTACTAGAGCGCGCGGATTGCGCATGCTCGGAGGAGGAGGGGGGAGGTAAACAAAATGGCGGCGGCGTGTTAGCTGCGGCGGCAGGAAGGCAAGGAGAGGGGCGAGGCGGCTTTGACGTAGTCAGGGGAGGGGAGCAGCCGGCCAGCCAGCCCCCCACATAGCCGCCCCTTGGGGAGCGGCAGAGCCCCCCCAACCCCCCACCTATTCCCCCGTCAGGCTCGAGGGGGGAGGGGTCCCAAAAGGACTCTGACTCACCCCCCCTGCTACTTGAGCGCAGGGCTTGGGCCTAGTGGTTTTTTTCCTGGGGGGGGTGGGGAAGGCTCCCCCTCATAAACAGCAGGCTCCCCATATCCATTTTAAGCCGTGTGTGTGTGAGAGAGGGGGGTTGCTCTCCTTGCAGGGGGGAAAAGGCGGAGGGGGGAGGGTCTGTGTGTCTGTGGACGGGAGGGGGGTGGAATAAGCTATTTTTATATAATTTATATTTTTTATTTAAATAGAGAAAAGTGTGTGTGTCTATATATATATATATATATATATATATATATATATAGGTACACACTTGGTGTTGGGGTTTTGTGGGGTGGAGTTTGGTTGCCTGTCCTTTAGGGAAGGCAAATCGACTGATAGGAGTTCTGTTAATTGACTCCTCTAGCAATTCAGTGCCCTTCTTCCCTTTGAGGAAAGTTTCTTCCCCAGTTTTTATTAGTGAAAGTCCATTAGTTAATCTCCATTCCCAACCCTTTCTTTTTCTTTCTTTCTTTTTTTTGGGGGGGGGGGTGACATTTATTTTCCTCCACCCCATTCTTAAAAGAAGATTGGGGGAGACATTGTAGGGAACTCTTGGTTGACAGGCAGTGACCCTTCTTGAGGAAAGCTAATTCTCCACCACCCTAATTTTTAAGTTGAATCCCACGAGGAATTGAACCCCCTTTTTCGTTGGGGAGGAGTGATCCTGAGTTGAAAGGATGCTTGCTTCTTTTTTTGTTAGTGATTCCTCCTGTTAGAAATTGTGACGGGGAATTAAGTCAAAGAGTATTACATTAAGCAGAGGTGCCTCCGTTAATCGACTTCCCTCTTCCCCCTCCCCTTTTTCCCCAATTTAGAAACTCTTCTGAGAAGGGAAGACCCTTACCTCTACTTCCCTTGTGGTGGTGTTATTTTTTCGCTTCTGTTGCCCCTTCTGTTAGGGTCAGATTTTCTCTTCCTCACCCCACTTGCCTTTGCAGAGAGCTATCACTCTTTAAGTAGCCCTCGTTAATTGCCACCGTTTGGGGAAAATTGTTATAGCTGCCTCCCAATTGGCACTTGTTTTTCTTTTAGCTCATAAGTTCTCTCTGGCTGAGAAGGGACCAGGTACTTTCTGTCCCTTAACATTTTCCCCCTCTGGGTTGAATGCATGGGAGACTAGGCATCTCCCATACTACAGATTTCCCTTCCACCCCTTCTCCTGTAGAGAGAGAAGGCTCCACATAAGGACTCCCTAATTTTGTGGGTGCCAATCTTGTCAAGAGGAAGATACTTGGGGATTATTGAAGCTCTTCAAAAGAAAGAAGAATCCCATTAGGGATTTGGGAGGATAGGGTCTACTTTCTCCCACCCCACCCCCCAAGTTAATATTCTCCCCACCTGTTTGACAGGCATCTTGGTCTCTTGTGGGAAGGGTACAATTACCTGTCAAGGGAAAATCTCCCAATTCCTTTTTCCCCCCCTTTTCCCAACTCATGTGCCAAGGATAACTTTCCCTTGACTCTCTGGGCTTGTGAACATCACATTGCATTTCCTTATTTAGATCGGAAGGCCACATAAACAGAACGGTGTGTGTGTGTGTGTGTCTGTTCAGAAAGGGACTTAATTACTCTCAGCAAGATCGGTCAGGAGTCTGGCGCTAATGGGATCAATCTGTTCTGAGTGATGCCTTCAAAAGCCTGGTGTTGCTGCCGAATAGCTTGAAGGTAGAGGGGTTCCCCAAAGCAGAATGATAAGAGGCTTCTCCTCTTTTTTCAAGACAGTTGCTTAAGCTGGATGAATTGTGTAAGCTTAAACTTGCCTCTGGAGAGCTTGCTCAAGCACCATCCCCTCCTCTCTCTCTCTTTTTTGTGGGTGCTTAGTTCTGGGAGACTTGAATAGGGTTTGAGCTGCCTGCCTGCCTGCCAACCTTAATACCTGAAGCAGTGGGGTGACACATCATGTGTCAGGTAGACCCCAAGTGGTTGAAGGATGCTCCTGGTAGTACCTACTAGACACGGAAGGCCTCGATCCTTTGTCAAGGGCGGAAGAGAAGCAGTTGAAATCAGTATTGAAAATTCCTTTACAAAGACTTGGTTCCAGCTGCCGAACGGCTGAGAGGACTCTCAGCGGAGGTCGTACCTGGGTGGCGAGAGTGGTCAAAGCCGAGGGGTGGGCTTGGGCTCCTTGATTCTTCACCTCACAGTTTGGAAACAGGAGCTGCCATGCCTTGCTAGCAATGGAACACCCTCCGAGAGACTAGCTTTCTGTTTCCAAACGCAAGAAGTATTCTAGAAGATGACTTAGGTCCTCAAGGAAGGGGGGGAAATATCTTGGACTTCCTCAGGAGAACATTACCTGATGTGAAAGACTTGGAGCAGCAAAAACGAGATTATTTTTTTTCCAAAAAGAAGTTAAAGCTGACTGTAAATCAACTTTGTTGCTTTCCCCCATCCACATTGTTTAAGAGAAGCTCTATAAGTATTGGAAAAAGGTGCTGGATCTCTGTAGGGCCCCCTCTGGGCTCGAGAGAAAAGTTCTCATAGGCTTTTATTTTTCATTTGTAAGTTAAAACGTTTGTACAATCTTTTTGGGAATTCTCGACTTACCTCCGCTGAACATCCTTCTTCCCCACCCCAAAAAATTGGGAGTAAAAAGGGAGCATCCGACACACCAGGAAAGTGGATTTTTAAACCTTTGGCGCGTGCGCACACTTGTCATCGTTGTCGTAGAACGCAAACAGGCTTGGGTCATTTCGATTCGCGATGGAGGACTCCCAGCAGTTGGGGATGTTTGTCGAAAGCGAATTGATCTCGGTGGGCATGGATACTTTCATCCACCGCATAGACTCTACGGAAGTGATCTACCAGCCCCGCCGGAAAAGGGCAAAACTCATAGGCAAGTACCTGATGGGGGATCTGCTTGGGGAAGGATCCTATGGCAAGGTCAAGGAGATGCTGGACTCCGAAACCCTCTGTAGGAGAGCAGTCAAGATCCTGAAGAAGAAGAAGCTGCGGAGGATCCCCAACGGGGAGGCCAATGTTAAAAAGTGAGTGTTGGGGTTTTTTGGGGGGGTGGGAGAAGGTTTGGGGGTGAGGGTGGGCCCAACCTACAAAAATTGAGCATAGTTGTGTCTTCGTAGCACGTTACTGCAGAATAAAGTAAAGAACCCCTGGACGGTTACGTCCAGTCAAAGGCAATTGGGGTTGCGGCGCTCATCTCGCTTTCAGGGCGAGGGAGCCGGCGTTTGTCCACAGACAGCTTTCCAGTTCATGTGACCAGCATGACTAAACAGCTTCTGGCGCAGTGGGACACCGTGACAGAAACCAGAGTGCACGGAAATGCCAGGGACGCGGGTGGCACTGCGGTGTTAACCGCGGAGCCTCTTGGGCTTGCCGATCGGAAGGTCGGCAGTTTGAATCACTGCAGCAGAGTGAGCTCCCGTTGCTCTGTCCCAGCACCTAGCAGTTTGAAAGCATGCCAGCGCAAGTAGATAAATAGGTACTCCTGTGGCGGGAAGGTAAGCGGAGTTTCTGTGTGCTCTGGTTTCCGTCACGGTGTCCCGTTGCGCCAGAAGCGGTTTAGTCCTGCTGGCCACATGACCTGGAAAGCTGTCTGTTGACAAATGCCAGCTTCCTCGGCCTGAAAGCGAGATGAGCGCCGCAACCCCAGAGTCCCCTTGGACTTTCCATGGGTCCTTTACCTTTTACCTTTACTGCAGAATTCATTCCCACAAGACATAGTGATGGCCGCCTTGAATGTCTTTGAAAGAGGATTAGACAAATTGGAGGAGGAGGATGCTGTCGATGGGTTTTGTCCGGTGGCTGTGTTTTGCTTTCTCCATTGGAGGGAATTTTCCATTGCTGGAACTCAGAAGTGGGGAGAGTTGCTCTCGCGCTCAGGTCGTGCTTATGGGCTTCCCATGGGGCCATCTGCTTGGCCAATGTGAGAAGAGGATGCCGGTCTCGATGCCCCCCCCCCTTGGCCTGATCTAGCAGGAAGGCTGTTATGTTCTTATTACAGCAAGCGCTGGGAACCTCTGGCCTAGGAGGATACATGCTGCCCTCTGTGTAATTGCAAAGAGGTGGGAGAAGTGGGTGTGGAAAGGCAGGAAGGGATGGGTGCACACATTAGGCCAGGCATGGCCAAACTTGGCCCTCCAGCTGTTTTGGGACTACAGTTCCCATCATCCCTGACCACTGGTCCTGTTAGCAATGGATGATGGGAGTTGTAGTCCCAAAACAGCTGGAGGGGCCAAGTTTGGCCATGCCTACGTAAGCCCCAGCCCCCTCTCTCTCACTGCTGGCTCTGACCTACAGCGGATTGCCCTTTCCCCTGGGGTTATGTGGCCTTCGAAGGGGAAATGTACGTCTGAAAAATGCATGGTAAAAACAGCCATCTGTTGGTGTTTCTGTCATAAAAGTTGGAGCTCCAAGACTGACTATGGGGGTCCCACAGGACAGCCATCGGAGGTAAGGAGGTTGGGGCGATTTGCAAATATTGTGGTCTGCCACTGGCTGGCTCAACTCCCATGTTCAGATGTGTACTTGCTGGGTGGTGATTGTTGTTTCCTCAGGCAGGAGGAGCAGTTATGTATTCCCTCTCAGGGTGCCTTGGGCAACAGCCTGGGCAGAAACAGTTAGGTGGGACCTTCTCCTGCACCCTCTCCCCTTGTGAGTCTCTCTAGGTTTCTTTTGGTGCCTTGTCTGGGCCAGGGAAATCTTGCTCTGTGATGTTGCAAGGGCATCTCCCCGCCAGTGTCTCCCCAGCTTCACTTTCCGGCACCTTTCAGTGGTGGGGTGCACTTGAGCGAATCGCCTTCCAGGGAATAACCAGAAATGGCAGAAAGAAACGAGAGCTGGAATATAGATTGAAGCTCGACAAACCCACTGGCTTGCAAGTGATAGAAAATGCAACCGCCACCTCTGGAGGCATCTTGCATGGTTGGATATTGTCGTGCTTGTGGGTTGTTCAAAGTGGTCTCCTGGGCAGCAGTTTCTCCCCAGTAGTATTGGGCCGGTATCCTCAAGAACAAGGGTGATTAACTTGGGTGCCCTCCAGATGTTTCTGGGACTACAACTCCCAGTCAGTGGTTGGACATGATGGGAGTTGTATTCCAGCAGCTTCTGGAGGGCCAAAGAGTGCCTCTTCCCTTTGTGCAGTATCTGCTTCTGTAATTGGGCAGGCAGCATGAACCCTCTAGATTGGCTGTGCAGGTGTAAACTCCAGCAGCACCTCCTCCTGCTTTGCTGGCTGTGGTTTCCTTCCTTTGCCCAGGTCCTTAGCTCCCAACAACTTAGGTAAAGGGACCCCTGACCCTTAGGTCCAGTCGTGACCGACTCTGGGGTTGCGGCGCTCATCTCGCTTTATAGGCCGAGGGAGCCGGCGTACAGCTTCCGGATCATGTGGCCAGCATGACTAAGCCGCTTCTGGAGAACCAGAGCAGTGCATGGAAACGCCGTTTACCTTCCCGCCAGAGCAGTACCTATTTATCTACTTGCAGTGGCCTGCTTTCGAACTGCTAGGTTGGCAGGAGCAGGGACCGAGCAACGGGAGCTCACCCCATCATCGCGGGGATTCGAACCGCCACTGATCGGCAAGTCCTAGGCTCTGTGGTTTAACCCACAGCGCCACCCCGCGTCCCTCCCAACAACTTACATTTGAGCTAAGTGAGCAGAAGCTGCAGCTCTGGGTTTAGGGATCGACTTGCCTGGGACTCTAGACTAGCCCTAACAGGCCCTGTCCTCCGAATCCAGGAAATGCAACCAGGATAACCTCAGTTGTGCAGGCTGAGGTGGGGAACTCCTTCCCCACAGAGCTGCACCTGTCACCTTCACTGAACAGCTTTCAGCAAAGACTGATGGGGCACCTCTTTACCCTGGCCTTTGACACCTCAGATGTCCTTTTCCAGGATGCACCCTACCTGCAACCTGTTCTGCCTGTGTTTCACACTGGTTTTTAAATTGTTGTAACCTGCCCTGGCACCTGCTGGCGAACAAGCCCTGCCGTGTCCTTGCCAGCCTAGGAAAACAGCGCAGTGCTGTTGAGGCTTGCCTGGGCCGAGCGCTTTGCAGCCAGTAGAGGCAACCCGTGTTTCCTCAGGCGCCTGTGGCCCTTCAGACGTTGCTAGCAATGTTAGAAACTCAGGTGTGTAAGCTAATTGCCAAATGGCACCTTAAACCTGGGTTACGGTCGCCAGAGTGGAATGTCTAGGCACCTTCCTTTTCTTTTTTGCTGTGGAATCTATTTTTTATTATTCAATTCAATAACGCTTTATATTTTAAAGAAAAACATCACAAACATGTTAAAAGATTACCGTATTTTTTGCTCTATAAGACTCGCTTTTTCCCTCCTAAAAAGTAAGGGGAAATGTGTGTGCGTCTTATGGAGCGAATGCAGGCTGCGCAGCTATCCCAGAAGCCAGAACAGCAAGAGGGATTGCTGCTTTCACTGCGCAGCGATCCCTCTTGCTGTTCTGGCTTCTGAGATTCAGAATATTTTTTTTCTTATTTTCCTCCTCCAAAAACTAGGTGCGTCTTGTGGTCTGGTGCGTCTTATAGAGCGAAAAATACGGTACATAAAAAAGATCCAGACTAAAAGAAATGCAAGCTTCATGGAAAACATTTCAGATACTTCTGAAAGTGACATTTTTTCCTTTCCCGTACAGTAGAACCTTATCTTACCTTACCCTCGGGTAACATAAACTTCGGGTTGTGAAAGCAACAAACCCGGAAGTATTTTTGGGGGGTTTCGCCGCTCGCGCATGCACAGAAACACGCGCCGCGCACATGCGCAAAACAGGCACCTCCGGTTGTGGAAACCTCGGGATCCGACCAGAGCTCCAGAATGGATCCCGTCCGTAACCGGAGGTACCACTGTATTTATTTTCCTACTTAATTTATAGAGCTGCCCCATAGCAGAATGACTCTAGGTAGCCATTGGGGTGTAGTGATTAGATTGTTGGACCAGGACCTGGGAGATCAGGGTTCAAATCCCCACTCCGTCAGGAATCTCACGGAGTGACCTTGGAGCCAGTCACAGCCTCTTAACTTACCTTACAGGGTCGTCATAGGAATTAGCAGAGGGGGTTGGTAAACAGTGTACTTTTTGTGACCTTTTGGACTACAATTCCCATCATCCACGACCTCTGGCCCTGATAGCTAGGGATGATGGGAGTTGTAGTACAAAAGCGGGTAGAGACGCAAGTTTAGAAAACCCTGGTGTAGACAGCACTGAACTAGACGGAGCGACTGGTCTGACTCTGTATAAGATAAGACAGTTCCCTGCATTTCTGTGTCAGTTCTGCAGTCAAATATTACTGGGGGAGTCTAATCCAGCTAGTATCTTCCCCCTCACCCTGGGCTGGTGCATCCTCACCTGCTTGCCTTCACTTTCCTTCCTCCGTGTGCCCCCGCAGTTCTCCCAGGCCTTTAAAATGTGAGGGTCCACCTTATCAATAAAGGTAAAGGGACCCCTGACCATTAGGTTCAGTCGTGGCCGACTCTGGGGTTGCGGTGCTCATCTCGCTTTATTGGCCAAGGGAGCCGGTGTACAGCTTCCAGGTCATGTGGCCAGCAGGACTAAGCCGCTTCTGGCGAACCAGAGCAGCGCACGGAAACGCCGTTTACCTTCCCGCTGGAGCGGTACCTATTTATCTACTTGCACTTTGGCGTCCTACGAACTGCTAGGTGGGCAGGAGCAGGGACTGAGCAATGGGAGCTCACCCCCTCGCAGGGATTCGAACTGCCAACCTTCTGATCGGCAAGTCCTAGGCTCTGTGGCTTAACCTTATCAATAGCCCAACCCCCCCCAAAAAAGAACCCAGGCATTGGTATCTGAAAATACTGCCACACTGCCAACCCCTGCCCCCCAAAACAAGCCGGTTTCCTCTTTAAAAGCCAGCATCCACCCAACTTGTTCCGGCATCTGCTGAGCGTCAACCCCGTGGGGTTTTTCTGCCTCTTTAGGCAATCTTGGATAAACGCCTGGATGGAGACGTTTGCCTCCCTTGTCCATCTTTTTGCGCCTGGCTGGGGGGGGGGGGGGGCTGTGAGCTCTGCCGCCAGTGAATCAGCTTCGCTCTATTATTGCTTCTTCGGACAGGCCTTCAGAACCAGGTTTTATTTCTGCTTCTGGAAAAACGAGATCTGCCAGAGAGAGAGAGGAAGAATCGAAACTACCCCCAAAAAACAGCTTATCCGCCTCACCCTTTGAGGTTCCATCTGTGCAGGAGGCTGAGAAGGCGGTTCTGTGCTGACCTGGGGCCCTCCTGATGTTTCGACCAAAGCTCTCATCACATCAGCCCCTCTGCGCTGATGGGAATCGAACTCCAAGCATGCTGTGGTCCTCCATCGCAGCCCCTCTTCTCTCTCGCCTCTCTTTGCAAGTGCTATTTACTCAGAATGTCCCTCTGTGCAAATGCAGTTTAAAAGTTTAAAAGGAAGGAGAGACAGGTTGCCATTTCATCACATCCTGGGGCTGTATCTTCCTCCCAGGCAAGTTTAGTTCCAGGGATCTCTCTCCTTCACATGAAACAGGCCAAAAGCATTAGGGATTATATGCAGGTTTTCACACATGCTTTACGTGTGGTTTTATATTCTGATTTTATCCTGCCCTGAGACATGCAGGGATAGGGTTGCCGTACGTCTAATCTCCCGGTCATAGCTTCAATTTCTTTTGAGATTTTGCAAAAGAAAAAGCTGGACAAATTTGGGCAAAACAAATTGTGTACAGATTTTCACTTTTTGAAATATGGCAACCCTAGTATAGGGTGGTATGTATAGCGGTACCTTGGTTTATGAAGTTAATCCGTTCCGGAAGTCCGTTCTTAAACCAAAGCGTTCTGCATAAAGTTTTGTATTAAATGTTCATTGCTTGACAGAACTGACACCATTATTTACACCACTTTCTGCTATGTACTCTTCATATTTTTAGAACAAAAATGCAACCGATGATAGTGTGGGAAAGTCACCAAGGTCAGAGTAGTTAGGCTCGAGACATTCACTGATGATTTACTGGTGATTGCTTTTCTACATAAAAAGGCAACCATAATTTTAAGTCATAGACATTAGGCTAGTAGAAAAAAAATTGAAGCAAACTTCATCTCTATTCAAGGAGCATGCAGAGAATAGCTTATATACCTGTGTTTCCAACACTAGTGTAAAGGTTGGAGTTAGCTGGCAATGGAATGCAAAAGGTACACTCTGTGGCAGTGCAGTTAGAGCATAAATAGAGGCAAAACGGCCCTTTGCAACAGCAGTCATAGGTAATAATGCATCCTGAGTAGTATTGGTAAGTACCGTAAATTAACCTTCATAGCAAGGCAGAAAGCCATTGTCTTTTTTCTGACACAAACGGGGGAAAATAGAGGTTTTGATTCAGAACCCCCATACGCCAAAGTTCTCTTGTTGTCAGGCTGATGCCTTCAGATAAGATCAGGAACAGAGTGACCTGGTGGACTGAAATGTTCGTGTTCTGGTTTCTGGATAATGTGCCATTTCTGATGTCAGATTACTGTGCATAGTTCTCCTTTTGTGGATCCTGCACCCCCTCCCCGCTGCCTCCAGCGTTCTGGATATGCCAGCTTAAATACAGAAGAGCTTCACCCTAGCTGTTGACAATGAAAGTTTCCATTATCCCCTTCTAGGGGCTGTGGCCTAAGCCACTAAGCCTCTTGGGCTTGCCGATTGGAAAGTTGGCGGTTCGAATCCGTGCAGCACTGGTGAGCTCCCAATGCTCTGTCCCTGCTCCTGCCAACCTAGCAGTTCGAAAGCACGCCAGTACAAGTAGATAAATAGGTACCACCGTGGCCGGAAGGTAAATGGTGTTTCCGTGCGCTCTGGCTTCGTCACGGTGTCCCGTTGCGCTAGAAGCGGTTTAGTCCTGCCGGCCACATGACCCGGAAAGCTGTCTGCGGACAAACGCCGGCTCCCTCGGCCTGAAAGCGAGATGAGCGCCGCAACCCCACAGTCACCTTTGACTGGACATAACCGTCCAGGGTCATTTATCCCCTTCTGGATAATTCTAGAGCCCACAGCTAGCTTTGGCAAAGCTATAAGGCTTAGAAATAGAGGGTGAGTCCTTTAAAAGAGCCCCCGTGGATACAGAGTACACATGTTCCAGGGGGCCTCTTTTAAAAGACTCACCCTGTATAAGTTGCGTGTGTTAAGTTTCACAACAGAGAATGGAAACGCCTGCAAGGTTAAAGTCCCCGTTTTGTTTGCGTGTGTTGTGTTCTTTCTGAGCTGTGTGCTTTGCAAGTACCCTCCTCCATAACTCTCCTCTTTTTTTGCCTTGCTCAGTCGGTGGAGCATGAGACTCTTTAATTTCAGGGTCGTGGGTTCGAGACCCACATTGGGCAAAAGATCCCTGCATTGCAGGGGGTTTGGACTACATGACCATTAGGGTCCCTTCCAACTCTGCAACGCTGTGATTTTGTGATTCTACCTGCTGCCTTGCCAGGGCTTACATGACTAAGCCTGGCAGGCAGCTACCCCGACAATTACCTCCGGGCTTTTGCCCGTGAAGTCAGTGCCTCCGTTTAAGACTCTGCCGCTTGTTATTTATTAATTTGTGACCTCACCTTCCACGTATATCGTCCCAGGGAGATTTGCAGGCACATCTTTAAAAACAGCAGAAATAAAGTTGCAGGCCGTGCAAGGAGAACCGGGTATAATAATAATAATAAATAATAAATTTTATTTATATCCCGCCCTCCCCAGCTGAAGCCGGGCTCAGAGCGGCTAACAACAATAAAACGATAAAACATTCTAAAATCATTTCATTCTAAAATTAATTCCAATCAAATTAATGGCAACCATTGGGCTAGAAGTTCTGTGAGGATTGCCAAAGGAGGGAGTCAGGCTGTGCCCTGGGCAAAGGCCTGGTGGAACAGCTCCGTCTTGCAGGACCTGCGGAAAGATGTCAAGTCCCACAGGGCCCTAGTCTCTTGTGACAGAGCATTCCACCAGATCGGAGCCACAGTCGAAAAAGCCCTGGCTCTGGTTGAGGCCAGCCTAACCTCTCTGTGGCCTGGGACCTTCAAGATGTTTTTTTTTTGAAGTTCCTCTGTGGGACATACCAGGAGAGGCGGTCCCGTAGGTACGAGTGTCCTAGGCCGTATAGGGCTTTGAAGGTTAAAACCAGCACCTTAAACCTGATCCTATACTCCACCGGGAGCCAGTGCAGCTGGTATAGCACCGGGTGAATGTGAGTTTAAAAGTGACGCAGCATGAACTTCGCAGGGAATTGGACTAGATGACATATTTGGTCCGTTTCTGATTCTACAATTCCGCGATTCCAACACCTGAAATGGGAGTGCTTGTCATCTAACTGGAAAAGCTTCTCAACGCAAAGAAATTAAAACAAAAAAGCTTTAGGAAAGTGCAGACAAGCAAGTCCCTGCCCTTCCTTGACAGGGGTTAAGCCTCGGGCAGCCGGAGTGGCTGTGCCTTCCGAAGATTGTTGAACGAAAACTCCCATCACCCCTGACCTTTGACCCAGCTGGCTCCCGGGGCTGATGGGAGTTGGAGTCTGAGATGACCTGGAGGGCAGCGTGCCTTCTACCCCTGTAAGCAGAATGCAGAGTTCCCAGTGAAGGTGGAAGAACTGATGAGAGTCCCTTGCTAAGTTTAGGCCCCTGCATCTGTTGCGGCCCATCTTGCGGCGCTGTAAGCAACAGCTGTGGCCTTTGCTCCATCGCGAGAAGCTCTTCCTGGACATCCACTGCCTTTCCAGTTCCTTTTTAGCTCTGGTGCGCCTAGTTCCTCTGAGGTCGGGCTTTGCAGCTCAGCGTAAGGCAGGCTTTCGTTCTTTCCGTTCCCCTTCTCTTTCCCCTGCTCCCGTCCACCCCAGTCAAACTTGGCTAAGACCAGCTTGAAGGCAGCACTGGAATACTCCAGTATACCTGAAGAAGCGTCTCCACCCCCATCGTTCTGCCTGGACGCTGAGGTCCAGCACCGAGGGCCTTCTGGCAGTTCCCTCATTGCGAGAAGCAAAGCTACAGGGAACCAGGCAGAGGGCCTTCTCGGTGGTGGCGCCCGCCCCGTGGAACGCCCTCCCACCAGATGTCAAAGCGATAAACAACTAACTGACATTCAGAAGACATCTTAAGGCAGCCCTGTTCAGGGAAGTTTTTAATGTGTGACATTTTAGTGTATTTTTTGTCTCTGTGGAAGCCGCCCAGAGTGGCTGGGGAAACCCAGCCAGATGGGTGGGGTACAAATAATAAATTATTATTATTAGCTGGCATCCGTCTGCCTCGGAAGACAATGGAGGAGTTTGCCAAGCTGTTGGAAGGTTGCAGCGCCTACTGTGGCTTTAGAGACTGATGCAGGATAGGCATGTTTTGTTGCAGCCGGGGCAGACGAAGGCATCCGGTTGTGCTGCTGCAGATGCACAAGGGCGTTTGTTCTCTCTGCGCTCTTCCCGGCAGTCCTTCCTCCTCTGGCCACTGCTGTGGATGTACAAACTGACTCCTGTCTCCAGACACTGTGGTCATCTGCAAGGGGTTCCCCCACGGCAGGGTTGGTGTTGCCAGCCTTCATGCCATGTTTGCAGACGTCTGCCAGTGGGCCTGGGGCCAGAAGTCAGCTCCCCATAGCATAGAGCATGTCCTTGGGGGATCCTGCCTCTTCCATTCTGTGGACGTGATGTCGCTGAGACAGGAGTGGGAACGTATGGGGAATGTGGGCTCAGGAGAACACATCTTTGTGTGGAATTCTGTCCTGACATGTTGTTGTTGCTTAGTCGTGTCTGACTCTTCGTGACCCCATGGACCTGAGCACGCCAGGCCCTCCTGTCTTCCCGCAGTTTGGTCAAACTCATGCTGGTAGCTTCGAGAACACTGTCCCACCATCTCGTCCTCTGTCGTCCCCTTCTCCTTGTGCCCTCCATCTTTCCCAACA
Source organism: Podarcis filfolensis (assembly GCF_964270895.1). Classification (NCBI taxonomy): domain Eukaryota; kingdom Metazoa; phylum Chordata; class Lepidosauria; order Squamata; family Lacertidae; genus Podarcis; species Podarcis filfolensis. The sequence goes on from NC_139622.1 coordinate 9,358,169, forward strand.
TCAGGGTCTTTTCCAGGGAGTCTTCTCTTCTCATGAGGTGGACAAAGTCTTGGAGCCTCAGCTTCAGGATCTGCCCTTCCAGTGAGCACTCAGGGCTGATTTCCTTCAGAATGGAGAGGTTTGATCTTCTTGCAGTCCATGGGACTCTCAAGAGTCTCCTCCAGCACCAGAATTCAAAAGCATCCATTCTTTGGCGATCAGCCTTCTTTATGGTCCAGCTCTCACTTCCATACATCACTACTGGGAAAACCATAGCTTTAACTATACGGACCTTTGTTGGCAAGGTGATGTCTCTGCTTTTTAAGATGCTGTCTAGGTTTGTCATCGCTTTTCTCCCAAGAAGCAGGCGCCTTTTAATTTCGTGACTGCTGTCACCATAAGATACCCCAAATCTTCCTGACACAGCACATGCGGAAGGCCTTGAGGCATATCTCCTGGTGGGTGTAAGTTGCCCATGACTCACTTCCATAAAGCAGCGTGCTCAACACACAAGCCTGGTAGACCTTCATCTCGGTATTGGATGTTAGCAATTAAGAACATTGAAAGGGTCTGGCTCATAGCTGTCAGCCTTCCCTTTTTTTGCGGGAAATTCCCTTATTCCAGTGCCGTTTCCCTCTGCTATCCCGTAGACGGTCCCTGGGACAGGTGAGGCTGCTGATCCCTTATTTTCAAATCTGAAAGTTGACAGCTATGGTCCGGCTGCTGGATCAGGCCAGGAGGGTGGAGCTAGCATCTACTCTAGCATCCTGTTCTCACAGTAGCCTGTGCAATTTACGGCAGCTTCCTCCTTCGAATTGGTCTCATCTCCATTTAAAGCCTTCAGAGTCATTGGCCCTCACTGCCTCTCATGGCAGTGTCATCATTTGACCATGTGCTCTGTGAGGGAGGAGTTACTTTTGTCTGTTCAGCTTCCTTGGGTGTCCCAGAGTATTAGGAGAGAGGCTTATTTGTTTACGTTTGAGCATTTTTCTAAAGGGCTTAATATATATACAGTGGCAAGACGAAAAGAATCCGTTCCGCGAGTCTCTTCGTCTTGCGGTTTTTTCGTCTTGCGAAGCAAGCCCATTAGCGGATTAGCGCTATTAGCGGCTTAGCGGGCTTAGCGGATCAGCTGATAAGCGCCTTAGCGGCTTAGCAGATCAGCTGATAAGCGGCTTAGCGGATCAGCTGTTAAGCGGCTTAGCGGCTTGGGAAAAAGGGGGGGGGGGAGGAAAAAAACCCCGCATGAACTCACAAGACATTTTCGTCTTGCGAAGCAAGCCCATAGGAAATTCGTTTTGCGAAGCACCTCCAAAACGGAAAACCCTTTCGTCTAGCGGGTTTTCCGTCTTGCGAGGCATTCGTCTTGCGGGGCACCGCTGTATTTTTAATGTCTTAAGCTGTGTGCAAATAGCCGTTACATTCCAGAGCATAAAGCACAGCAGTGCAGAATTCCTGTTTTGGGGGTCATTGCCATATGGTATTCTGTTTCTATCCTAGGCCCCCTTTTACCTTGTGCATTTAAAACAGTGTCTTGTCGCTTTATACAATCCTGGGAGCTGTGGTTTGTTAAAGATGTTAGCAGACCCCTAGCCACCTCACGGAGCTACAATTTCCAAAGTGGTTTAGCAGTCAGTCCTGCTTCTCAGGGAGCTCTTGGGAATGTGGATGTGTGACTTCACTGTGTGTGTGTGTTTACAGTGGCCCAGCCTTAATGGCTCTCCCATGGTGAACAAGATCTCCAGGCAGCTGTTAAGGAAACTTTTGCAATCTGGAAAGGATTCCCACCCACCCCCATCGTTCCTGGGATAGCTCAGTCCGGTAGAGCACAAGACTCTTAATTTCAAGGTTGTGGGTTCGAGCCCCACATGGGGCAGAAGTTTCCTGCGTTGCAAGAGGCTGAACTAGATGACGCTTGTGGTCCCTTCCAACTCTACAGTTCTGTGTTTTTGCAGGATGGTTATCAGTAATGAGATAATATACGGGTGTGGAAATTCTCCCGGGGGTGTGGAAATTTCTGTGGGCTCATTTGCACGGCCTACCATATTGGTTTTAGTCGGTTAATCAAGATGGATTGGGTTTAAGAACAACAACAGATTTGCTGGATAGGTGCCCTTAACTGGCCTGCAAGGATTTTGTTTTTTAAGTGATGCAGCATAGTACATAGGACGCGGGTGGCGCTGTGGTCTAAACCACTGAGCCTAGGACTTGCCGATCAGAAGGTCAGCGGTTCGAATCCCTGCGACGGGGTGAGCTCCCGTTGCTCGGTCCCTGCTCCTGCCAACCTAGCAGTTCGAAAGCACGTCAAAGTGCAAGTAGATAAATAGGTACTGCTCCGGCGGGAAGGTAAACGGTGTTTCCGTGTGCTGCTCTGGTTCTCCAGAAGCGGCTTAGTCCTTCTGGCCACATGACCTGGAAGCTGTACGCTGGCTCCCTTGGCCAGTAAAGCGAGATGAGCACTGCAACCCCAGAGTCGTCCACGACTGGACCTAATGGTCGGGGGTCCCTTTACCTTTTTACCATAGTGGAATTGGCCATACACAGATAATTGAATTGTAGAGCTGGAAGAGACACCAAGGGTCATCTAGTCCAACCCTCTGATAGTCCCAGATTCAAGCCCTGACCTTTCCAGGTCAGGCTAGGGGAGACCCCCTGCTTGAGCCACCCCCTGCCCTGTTTCACACCCTCCTAGGGTGGTTTTGCGTGGAAATGGGTCCTTGAACTTCAGTCATGCCGCTTGCTTCCTTGGACGGATGGCATGTGTGTAGCAACTAGCCTACTGTACAAAGGTAAACATCACCTTGCTCCGCCCACCTTTGCCCCTAGCCCCTCCCACTGCCACTCTGCGGCCTCTGGGAGGAAATGTGGCCCTCAAAGTGAAAAGAGTTATCTGCTTTGAGTTCCTGTACTCTGCCGTTCAATAGAGCAGCGCACCTGAATTAGTGGCTGGGGACAAACGTCCCTCTCTGGCTCTCTGGGAGAAGCTTCTCGATGGCGTCAGGGGTGGTTTATTTTTCTCTTTCCCCCTCCTCTCTCTCTCCCACTGCCGCTGCTTTTCGCTTGCTGATTTGGCCATCTGGCTGCCTTTGGCTACGGTCCAGATTCCGACATCCTGCCTTGTCATGGTGACGGTAAACAGAGGGGGAGATCCTTGCGTGAACCTGTCGGCGGACTTCTTGTCCTTTTAAAGAACTCGTTGCTAGGGCAATTATGGCCGGAGCTTTGAACTGGGCCCAGAGAGGAAGTCCTAAGGAAAGGGTCTGGGAGGTAGACAGTCCGCGGGGAAGCCTTGGCTCAGCCTTAACCTACCTGGGGTTCTACAGATGTTTCAGCAGGGATGTGATTTTTGGATGCAGTGGGTGCTTCTCCCAGGGCTACAAAGCCAGTGTTAGAAACTCAGGTGTGTGTGTGTGTGTGTACACACACACACATACATACACACAGTGGAACCTCGGGTTAAGTACTTAATTCGTTCCGGAGGTCCGTACTTAACCTGAAACTGTTCTTAACCCGAAGCACCACTTTAGCTAATGGGGCCTCCTGCTGCCACCGCGCCACCGGAGCACGATTTCTGTTCTCATCCTGAAGCAAAGTTCTTAACCTGAAGCACTATTTCTGGGTTAGAGGAGTCTGTAACCTGAAGCGTATGTAACCCGAGGTTACATAAGAACAGTTTCAGGTTAAGAACAGACCTCCGGAACGAATTAAGTACTTAGCCAGAGGTACCACTGTAAAAGGACACATTTTAGTCATATTAAAACACCAGGCTGACCCCACAAATAACCCAGAGGTGCATTTTAAATAAAAAAACACATTCTACTCATGTAAAAACATGCTGATTCCCGGACCGTCCGTGGGCCAGATTGAGAAGGCGATTGGGCCGGATCCGGCCCCTGGGCCTTAGGTTGCCTACCCCTGGGCTAGCAGCTCAACCCAAGGTGTCTGTCCAAGCTGCAGCTGCACAGAGATGGCAGCAGTGAGCGACTACAGCTTCCTTTATATGGTGTCCTGCAATTTGCACTGTCAGAATACTGCAGCTGTCCACAACATCTACCTTGGGAGTGAGCCAGGAAGCGGACAGGGCCTTGCTCCGAGGGGTGGGGGAGTGGGCAGACATGGCCCAAAACCGCAGGAAGGAACAGTCTGTCCCCTTGTACCAGCGCAGCATCCTCTGCTTGGCAGCTGGAGCCTCCTCACGAGTCGCCTTTTCTCTCTCTCTCCCTTCCTGCTGCCAATCAGCTGTTCCCTTTCCCCAAAGCTTGACACAGAGCTGAGTCGCTCTTCCTGTTTTTGAGCTTTTGGGTGTCAGAATGAAGCAACAGAGGTTGCCAAGAACTGGCAGCCTGAACCGCAGAGGAAGGCCGGGCTCAGGGTGGGAGGGAGGGGGGCGGATTCTCTAGAAATCAAATCGCCCCTTTGCGTCGCTGGTTTAGCCTCGCAAGTGCTTTGCAAAACACTTTGCGCAAGCCTCTTGCAACAAGACAGCGCTGGCCAGGATTCTCCCAACATGCCATTCCTGCAAAGAAGGGAGAGCTCGAGGCCACGGCGAAGGACTTGCAAGCAATAAAGCTCGCAGCAAGGATTTCCGGAAGTTTAGTAGCAGCTAGGGACGCGGGTGGCGCTGTGGGTTAAACCACAGAGCCTAGGGCTTGCCGATCAGAAGGTCGGCGGTTCGAATCCCCGCAACGGGGTGAGCTCCCATTGCTCGGTCCCTGCTCCTGCCAACCTAGCAGTTCAAAAGCACGTCAAAGTGCAAGTAGATAAATAGGTATCGCTCCGGCGGGAAGGTAAACGGTGTTTCCGTGCGCTGCTCTGGTTCGCCAGAAGCGGCTTAGTCCTGCTGGCCACATGACCCGGAAGCTGTACGCCGGCTCCCTCGGCCAATAAAGCGAGATGAGCGCCGCAACCCCAGAGTTGGCCACGACTGGACCTAATGATCAGGGGTCCCTTTACCTTTACCTACGATGCTATAAGATCCACTGTCCTGTGATATCATATATGAGTTTGTACTACTGATGAAGCCCAGGACGGTGAAACAAGGCTAATATTCCAGAAATCCTTGTCTTAGACTCTGTGAAAGGATTCTGTGAAACTGCAGCAACCTTTCGTGTGAATTCTTGGACTCTATGAACAGACAGGTGGAATAGACACTTTCACATATATGGACCTTATGCATAAACTGATTAGAGAATGAACTGATCCACTGGGTCTCCTACTTTCTTTGTTGAACTTTATGAGCCACTTCTGTTGATATCTACAATTCAATACACTGAATAGTATATATTAATTTTTCAAACGTACAGCCGGTTACGTCTTGTATGTTTATGGATTACATAGACCAGGCATGTCCAGCCAGTAGATCCCTAGCTGCTCCTGGTAGATCGCGAGACCCTTATCGATCGTGGGATTAAATAAAGTTTACCGAAAGTTAACAAATAAAAGCTGAAGAACTCTGGGCAATCCACACCCCCCCTCACACGCTCCTCCTCCCTCCAATGAAGAGATCACTGCCAGTTTTTTTCATACTGGGAGTAGATCACAGTCTCTTTAAAGCCCTATACTGCCTAGGACCCTCGTACCTATGGGAGCGCCTCTCCTGGTATGTCCCACAGAGGAACTTGCGGTCTTCAAACAAAAACATCCTGAAGGTCCCAGGCCACAGTGAGGTTAGACTGGCCTCAACTAGAGCCAGGGCTTTTTCAGCTGTGGCCCCGATCTGGTGAAACGCTCTGTCACAAGAGACTAGGGCCCTGCGGGACTTGACATCTTTCCGCAGGGCCTGCAAGACAGAGCTGTTCCACCAGGCCTTTGGCCAGGGCACAGCCTGACTCCCTCCTTTGGCAATCTTCACAGAACTTTAGCCTAATGGTTGCCATCAATTTGAGTTGAATTTTAGAATGAAATGATTTTAGAATGTTGTACTATTTTATTGTTGTTAGCTGCCCTGAGCCTGGCTTCGGCTGGGGAGGGCGGGATATAAATAAAAAATTTTATTTTTATTATTATTATTATTATTATTATTAGGAGTTGTACATACCTGATAGACCATTGGCCTGATCTGGCAGCCCCTTCTGATGTTCTTAGGTTGCATATGTGTGCTTTATCCCCCAAACGCATGGACCCACAAGTGGTGAGTGCTGTGTGGAGGCGGAGAGGACTATCAGCGGCTGCTATTAGGCAGGATGGCTGTTCTCTGCCTCCACGGTCGGAGAAATCAATGCTTCTGAGTTCCAGTTGCTGGAAATCACAGGAGGGGAGTATTGCTCTTGTGGTCGGATCCTGCTTGTGAGTTTCCCGTTGGGGTATAGAATAATAGACTCAACTGGTTGGCCACTGTGAGAACAGAATGCTGCTCTTCTGGTGTTCTTAGAGATGGGTGGGTTCAGAGAGCAACCTGCGGCGGTGCCTGCAACAGGGAACAGCCTCTGAGCCTCCATTCTCTCCCCACGCAGCAACAGGAACAGAATGCATTCCTAGATCGAAGGGAGCATCTTCCCTTGACTCCCTCTGCAAAGAGGAGGTTGCTTTGGGCACCTGCATATATATATTTCTCTCTCTCTTTCCTTCCAGGGAAATTCAGCTCCTTCGGCGGCTGCGGCACAAGAACGTCATCCAGCTCGTTGACGTCTTGTACAACGAAGAGAAGCAGAAGATATATCCTTTCTCCCCTGTCTGGGGCGTGTACGGCTTCAGGCTCCGTCCGTTTCCCCTCTCTCACGAGCCTCGTGGATTCTAAGCCTCTTCTGCCTTGGTAGCCAAGGACCGAAGTCGCCCATTTCATGGTGTGCTGAGGGTCTCAGGTTCAGCCCTTGCCATCTTCAGGTTTTTTTTGTTTTGTTTTGTTTTTAAAGGAGAAAAATGAAATAGCTTTACTGTGTCAGAATTGTAGCTGTGTCCCTAGAGCTGCCAGGCCTGCAGCTACACCCCAAAGTTTTGTGACTCATCTACAGTCTCACTGTGGCCATCAGGAGGTAGAGAGATATTTTGCTGGCAGTTTAACAACCTACACAGTTGCGCCTTCCACCGTCTGCATGAAAAGGGGCACAGGCTGGTTGAAAGCCTGCAGCTTCTATCTGAGGAGGGTGGGAAAGTCAGTCTTTGGGGCTTTCTGCCCTGCCATTTATGTCAGCGTCTCTTCATGCCGTATGTATTCTCCAATATCCGCTTGGTGAAAAGCCACGATCGCCATGGGGTCCACTTTCCGGTACTCCTGGGTGGGCTTGGCTGCCACTCCAAAGCCCGGGAATATACCACCACACCCTGGTGCTGGGCAGTGCTCTCTGTGATTCGCCCCAAGCCAGACTTCAGTATGTGGTTCCCGTAAAGGAAGGACTGCTCTGGCCCAGGCTTCACCCACACTTTGTACTTGGCGTAGGGAGCAAGGTAATCGAGGGCAGTGATGTGGAGTCGGAACTTCTGGCTCTTGGTGAACTTTCCAAAGCAGGTGCCAAGAGATACCAGATTCTCCCGGGGGATGTTTGTAGCAAGCTTCAGAATCCTCTCACTGAGGTAGTAGACATGGTCCTTGTGCAGGCAGAAGCAGTAGGCACCATCTGGCCGGTCAACCAGGAGCTGGATCGTGTGGCCGGCAGGACTAAACTGCTTCTGGCGCAACGGGACACCGTGACAGAAACCAGAGCACACGGAAACGCCGTTTACCTTCCCGCCAGAGCAGTACCTATTTACCTACTTGCACTTTTGACGTGCTTTCGAACTGCTAGGTTGGCAGGAGCAGGGACCGAGCAACGGGAGCTCACCCCGTGGCGGGGATTCGAACCGCCGACCTTCTGATTGGCAAGTCCTAGGCTCAGTGGTTTAACCCACAGTGCCGCCCGCGTCCCTTCTGGCCTGGCTGCAGTGTTTGAAATTCACCAGGCGCATTTTGCAGCTGGCGTTGGTCCAATTGTGACCACGTAGAAATCTTGGTGTCAGGTTAGCGACTTACATCTCCATCTGGCTGGCCCCACCAGCTTTCATAAGCAGGGAAGCAAAAGAGCTTATTCCTTGCATTTATCTCCCACCGTTTTTTCCTCCAAGGAGTACTTGGTTCACCCTCCCTACAAGGAACCTGCGAGGTAGGTTAAGAGCAGGCATGGCCACACTTGGCCCTCCAGCTGTTTTGGGACTACAGTTCCCATCATCCCTGACCACTGGTCCTGTTAGCTAGGGATGATGGGAGTTGTAGTCCCAAAACAGCTGGAGCGGCTAAGTTTGGCCATCACTGGTTAAGAGGCTGTGACCGACTCCAAGGTCACCCTGTGAGCTTCATGACCGAGTGGGGATTCGAACCCTGATCTCCCAGGTCCTCTACCCCATTGGCTTCCTAGAGCACTTCTGCTATGGGGCAGCTCTATAAATTATGTAGGCAGATAAATAGGGGGGGGGGGGACAACATGTCCCTTAGAGAAGGATCTGAAATATTTTCTTTGACGCTTGAATTTCTTCTGTTCTTGATTTTTTTTTATGCGTAATAAACCACTTTGAGATTTTCCCCCTTTAAAATACAAAGTGGTACAGAAGTGAAATGAACAATAATAACAATAATAAACTTCATTTTTGGGAGTGGGGGGGGGGGAGAATGGCGACTAGGTGTTCCGTTGTGGCAACCTAGGCTTCAGGCGCCATTTGACGATTAGCTTATACAGTGGTACCTCGGGTTAAATACTTAATTCGTTCCGGAGGTCCGTTCTTAACCTGAAACTGTTCTTAACCTGAAGCACCACTTTAGCTAATGGGGCCTCCTGTTCTCATCCTGAAGCAAAGTTCTTAACCCGAGGTACTATTTCTGGGAGTCTGTAACCTGAAGCGTATGTAACCTGAAGCGTATGTAATCCGAGGTACCACTGTATATCTGATTTTTCTAACCCTGCCTGGTTACCGCTTCCTTAACTCTTCCTCTCACGTATATGGTGATGGAATACTGCGTGTGTGGGATGCAGGAGATGTTGGACAGCGTCCCCGACAAAAAGTTCCCCGTCTTTCAAGCGCATGGGTAAGTTAAGCAAGGCGGGTGCCATTTCATGTGCCCCCCCCCCCCACGCTGTCTGAACAGTCCTGGCTTTGGTGCTAGTGAAAACTGAATAATAATAATAATTTATTATTTATACCCCACCCATCTGGCTGGGTTTCCCCAACCACTCTGGGCAGCTCTCAACAGAACATTAAAAACACGATAAAACATCAAACATTAAAACCTTCCCTAAACAGGGCTGCCTTCAGGTGTCTTCCAAAAGTCAGATAGTTGTTTATCTCCTTGACATCTGATGGGAGGGCGCCACCACCGAGAAGGCCCTCTGTCTGGTTCCCTGTAACCTCACTTCTCGCAGGGAGGGAGCCGCCTGAAGGCCCTCGGAGCTGGACCTCAGTGTCCGGGCTGGACGATGGGGGTGGAGACGCTCCTTCAGGTATACTGGGCCAAGGGTTTGTGTTTTCCATTGCTCTGTCCTCCTGATCTCATTGCAAGATCACCTTGGCATCCTCACCTCTGTTGACGTCGACTCCTGAAAACTTTTGTCTCCCCTTCTCTGGTACTCCAGTTCCCGCAGGATTATTATGTTACTGATGTTTGGCAGCAAGTGTAGATCTTGGTTGCCCTCCTCTGCACGCCTCCCTGCTTGCAAATATCCTCCTTAAATTGTGGTGCCCAGAACTGGATCCAGGACTCCAGGTGTTGAATGAATGAATTTATTAATACGGTCACAGACCAGCGTCAACACACACAATATCACAGATCATAAAATATATATCAGAAATACAAAAGACAATATGAATATAACAAGGATTTAAATATAAAAATTAAAATTAATTATTAGCGTGCCCCCTGTAATTAACATTTAGGGGTTTAGTCACTATGGAATACCATTTGCTTCCTGCGATTGATTGCAGACGCACAGAATTTAGCTACATTTAATGTAGTCTTGGGATTCTTGTCCTCTAGCAGTAGTTTTAAACTATGGTGTTCCGATTCTTTCCTGGACTTTTGCAAAACAGGTGTAATAAAAGTCAAACGTATATCCTCATAAAAACGACAACGTAATAGTACATGTGAAGCAGTTTCAACTTCCAACGAGCCACAAGGGCAGACCCGTGCTGTGTATGGTTTACCCTCAAATTTGCCCAGGACTCCAGGTGTTGCCTGACCAAGGCAGAATAGAGCAGTACGATTACTTGAATCTCAACGAATTTGTTTTTGCGTCCTTTTTGAATCCAGGTTTCCCCCTCTCCTTCTCCCCTCTCCACACGCAGGTACTTCTGCCAGCTTATCGACGGCTTAGAATACCTGCACAGCCAAGGGATTGTCCACAAGGATATCAAACCAGGAAACCTTCTGCTCACGACCAACGGGACGCTGAAGATTTCGGATCTGGGTGTGGCAGAGGTACGTTTTTGAGCTCCCACGCTTAGGCATGCCTTTTGTTTGCCTACGAATCTCCCTCTTGGTGTGCGCCAAGGCAGTTCACAAAAATAGGACATAAACCACCAAAAAAGAAAGCAACACAAATGACGAAAGAGAGATTTTTGGAAGCAATACGGAAGGAACATCCGAGGCAATATAACTTCTTGTCCGGCTGGGAGAGCTTCTTGAAGCAGCAGTGTCTTCGTTAACTGAATGAAGACGTTGTTGTCTCAAGAAGCTTTACCAGAAGTGTGGATAGTGGTTGACCCACGGAAGAGGGGCAGCCACACTCAAAAGGTCCTGCTCCCTGGTTACTATGGAGCAGGCCGCTGGTACCGTATTTTTCGCTCTATAGGACGCACTTTTTCCCCTCCAAAAATGAAGGGGAAATGTGTGTGCGTCCTATGGAGTGAATGCAGGCTCCTTGGCTTCAGCGATAGCAACGCGAAGCCTCCGAAGTGCAGAGGGAGAGCTTTCGCTGAAGCCACCTGAAGCTTTCGCTGAAGCAGGAGTTCCCGCTGTGCTCCGAAGGCTTGCGGATAGCCGTCTGAAGCCTGGAGAGTGAGAGAGGATGGTGCACACTGATCACTCTTGCTCTCCAGGCTTCGCTTCGCTGGAGAGGCGCTGCACGGTTTTCCCTCTGCGCAGCGCCCCTTCAGTGAAACGGGAGGCGAAATGGAAGGGGCTCTGTTTCTCCTGCCGCTTCGCTGAAGGGGCACTGAGCAGAGAGGGGGAGAATTTTTTTCCCCCTGTTCTCCCCCTCCTATGGTCCGGTACGTCCTATAGAGCGAAAAATACGGTATTTTTGGAACCTAAAGGAGGTTCCAAACAACTCCTGAAACAACTCCTACGGAGTACAGTGAGCAATGGGGTATATAAGAGGTAAGGCCTATCTCTCAATGGCCCCTATACATGTTTGTGATTGTGGAGGTGAAAGCCACTAAGTTCATAGAATTTTAGAGCTGGAATGGGACCCCAAGGGTCATCCAGTCCAACCCCCTGCAATGTAGGAATCTTTTCACCCAATGTTGGATTCAAACCCACAACCCTGAGATTAAGAGTCCTGTGCTCTACCGGCTGAGCTGTCCCAGCTGTCCGACTTGAGCTATCCAAGTCTTCGAAAGGGGATTGGATAAAACTCATTCGTGGGCTGCAAATTATGGCAGTTTCATGCCACCTCCGGGTTCAGTGGCGCCACAAATGCCACTCGTTGGGGGCACCGCCGTGAGCGAAGCCTGTTTGTTTTACTTATCCGTTTGAAAGCATTTTTTTAACGAAAGCATTTACAGTGGTACCTCGGGTTCAGTACTTAATTCGTTCCGGAGGCCCGTTCTTAAGCTGAAACTGTTCTTAACCTGAAGCACCACTTTAGCAAATGGGGCCTCCCGCTGCAGCCAGAACACGATTTCTGTTCTCATCCTGAAGCAAAGTTCTTAAGCCAAGGTAATATTTCTGGGTTAGCGAAGTCTGTAACCTGAAGCGTATGTAACCCGAGGTACCACTGTATTAAGAATGGCATGAAACAGTCCAAACAACAAATGATGGGAACCGTTCGCTGGGTACAAAGCAAAATACAGTCATGGCGTGTGTAAGGCAGGAAAAAAGAGAATCTTTGAGTTGGAAGAGACACCAAGGGTCATCCAGTCCAACCCCTGGCAATGCAGAAATCTCAACTAAAAGCATCCCTGACAGATGGCCATCCAGCCTCTGCCTAGAAACCTCCAAGGAAGGAGAGTCCACCATCTCTCGTGGGAGTCTGTTCCACTGCCGAGCAGCTCATAAAAGAGAAGGTTTTTACTGGAAACCCTAGTTTCTGCCCAGTTTCTCCATGCCAGGCGTAATTTTAAACACCTCCATCATGCCGCAGCCCCCTTGCCTTTTCTCTAAACTGAAAAGTTCCAAACCCTGCGTCCTTTCCTAATAAGGGAGCCCCCCTATAATAAGAGAGCCATTGTGATGTAGTGGTTAACAGCGGTGGACTCGTAATCTGGTGAACCGGGTTCGCTTCCCTGCTCCTCCACATGCAGCTGCTGGGTGACCTTGGGCAAGTCACACTTCTCTGAAGTCTCTCAGCCCCACTCACCTCACAGAGTGTTTGTTGTGGGGGAGGAAGGGAAAGGAGAATGTTAGCCGCTTTGAGACTCCTTAAAGGGAGTGAAAGGCGGGATATCAAATCCAAACTCTTCTTCTTCTTCCCTGTCGCCGTTTGGTTGCCCTTTTCTGAAACCTTTCACGTCATCCTGGAGGCGACGTATTCCAGATGTGGTTTGCATCATAGGTGCAGCCTTCAGAGACGCCTGCTCACGACCGGCTCTCAAGTCGTCCGATGGGAGTCCATTTCTCATTTATTCCACGCTCTCTGTGACGTGTGGCTCCCAGCCAATCGGTGGGACTGTGCTAGGGGCTGTTGCAGCATGAGGATCTCCCGTAAAATAATACGGGAACAGCTGCTCGCGTCCCCAACTACCGTATTTTCGCCCTATAGGATGCACTTTTTCCCCACCAAAAATGAAGGGGACATATGTGTGCGTCCTATGGGGCGAATGCAGGCTTTCGCTGAAGCCTGGAGAGAGGCTTTTGCTGAAGCCTGGTGCGCACCGACCCCTCTCGCTCTCCAGGCTTCAGGAAGCTATCCGCAAGCCTTGGGAGCCCGCGGGAGTTCCCGCCGGGCTCCCAAGGCTTGCGGATAGCAGCCTGTTCTTTATTCCCCCCCCCCCAAAAAAAACTAGGTGTGCCCTATAGGGCGAAAAATACGGTAATTTTCAGGGCTCAGAAGTGCCCTTCCAAAGCCCCAGGGCCCACCTTGGGTTTGGTCCATGAGAGACTCGAAGGCCTTCCTCTGATTCTTCAGAATGTGGGAGCTGATAAGTGGAGATTCTCGGTTTTCCTTTGCTTTTGACCTGGGATTAACCCGCGCTCTCCCCCTCTCTCCCCACACCTCTCTCGTTTATCTCCCTCCTGCAGGCGTTGCACCCGTTCGCAGAGGACGACATGTGCCGAACAAGCCAGGGCTCGCCGGCTTTTCAGCCCCCGGAAATCGCCAACGGCCTAGACACCTTCTCGGGCTTCAAAGTGGACATCTGGTCGGCTGGCGTCACGCTGTAAGCACAAAACCGGCAAGCAACACTCGCAAATTCACGGCGGCCTTGGCCTCCTCTGCAGGCGGTGTTCCTGGGCAGGTGCCGAGCCCCTCACCCCACTGCCTTGAACCCCTTTCTTTCTTTCTTCAATTTTTTTTATTAATTCTCACAAAATTATAAACAAACAAACAAATATAAACCATAACCTTATGAAAAATTACACTTATTGACATTGTTAAGTGACTTCCTCGCTTCCCCTTGGTTGAATTTCAATGCATATCTTTTTAGCGGTTTTCCAAATCGCCGATCTTATAAAATTTAACTTGAACGTTAACATATTTAAATCTTGTATCATTTTGAAATTAAACATATTAATTCATCGCTTAACTTACATAGAATCCTAAGCCAATTAAGTATCTGCCAGCTGCTTCCAATTAAAATAGCTTAACATATTTAACTAAATAATCATTAAATTTTGTCCATTCTTCCCGATACTCCTCCTCCTTTTGGTCGCAGACTCTTCCGGTGAAGTCAGCTAGCTCTGAAAAATCCATCATCTTCATCTGCCTTTCTTCTGAACCCCCTTTCTTGGATGAGCTCTGTGCTTTTAATTCCATACTGTGCCCCAGCACTCATTGGGAATGCACTGCCACAGCTTCCCCCTCCTTCTGCAGCTTTCTAAGCCAGCCTTCCCCACCCATGAATTCTGTATTCGAAGTGGGGGTGGCTACACCCTTCAGAAAGGGTCGGGGGGTACCATCTTATTTATTCATTGGATTTCAATCCCACTCCTTTCTCCTTCAAGGAGCTCACCTCCTTGTGTGTATGGGTTCTCCCCGTCCTCTGTTAATCCCCACAATGCCCCTTTAAGGTAATTTAGGCTGAGAGAGGGACGCGGGTGGCGCTGTGGGTTAAACCACAGAGCCTAGGGCTTGCCGATCGGAAGGTCGGCGGTTCGAATCCCCGCAATGGGGTGAGCTCCTGTTGCTCGGTCCCTGCTCCTGCCAACCTAGCAGTTCAAAAGCACGTCAGAGTGCAAGTAGATCAATAGGTACCACTCCGGCAGGAAGGTAAACGGCGTTTCCGTGCGCTGCTCTGGTTCGCCAGAAGCGGCTTAGTCTTGCTGGCCACATGACCCGGAAACTGTACGCCGGCTCCCTCAGCCAGTAAAGCGAGAGGAGCGCCGCAACCCCAGAGTCGGTCACGACTGGACCTAATGGTCAGGAGTCCCTTTACCTTTACTTTAACTATCTTAGCGCCTAATCAAAACCCCTCTTCTGCAGACTGAGATGCACCCAACACGGAGGAATTCGTCCGTATGCATTTGTGCTTTATTCTGAATTTAAATTGTTCTCTTTTCTTCCCTTCCAAATCCCTCTTTTACCGTTAAGCCACCCAGGGAACTTCTCGTGTTACAGGGTTGACATATAAATACAGTGGTACCTCGGGTTACAAACTGAATTGGTTCCAGAGGTCCATTCTTAACTTGAGGCGCGCTTTCGCTAATGGGGCCTCCCGCTGGCGCAGCACTGCTGGCGCACAATTTCCGTTCTCATCCTGGGGCAAAGTTCTCAACCCGAGGCAACTACTTCCGGGTTAGCGGAGTTTGTAACCCGAAGCGTTGGTAACCCGAGGTACCAGTGTACCGCCAACAAACGGATAATCAAAATGAAGGGGGCTGGTGGTCTTGGCAAGGAGATGAAGCTGGGACAGGAAGGGTCCCTCTTCCCCCTCAACACCCCCCCCCCAAGCCGCTTCAAGCAAGGTTGTGATATGCGAGAGAGCCAGAGCAGGAAGCTCAGCCGCCTCTCTGCAGATCCACCCCGCTGATCACACCTGTGCCTTTTGTCTGTTTGCAGATACAACATTACGACCGGCCTTTATCCCTTCGAGGGCGATAATATTTATAAGTTATTTGAAAACATTGGGAAAGGGGAGTACACGATTCCTGAGGACTGCGGCCCTTTGCTTTCAGATCTGCTTAGAGGTGAGTGCCCTATGATGATGATGATGTCACAAGTTTGCTTTGTAGGAAAAGTTCTGCCCCGGAAACTGTTGTGGCTGTGTGATTTGCTCTTATCCTCGAACAAATAAAATAAACTGCTATAAGAAAAACAGCTCCCTTTCCCTTATGGGATACTCCAGAGCCCGTATAGAGTCCTTAAGTGGGTTCCCTATCGGTAGGAGAAAATAGCAGAGGCCTACCAGAGTATATTGGGACGCGGGTGGCGCTGTGGGTAAAACCTTAGTGCCTAGGACTTGCTGATCGTATGGTCGGCGGTTCGAATCCCCGTGGCAGGGTGTGCTCCTGTTGCTTAGTCCCATCTCCTGCCCACCTAGCAGTTCAAAAGCACCCCTAAGTGCAAGTAATAAATAGGTACCGCTTTATAGCGGGAAGGTAAACGGCGTTTCCGTGCGCTGCGCTGGTGCTGGCTCGCCAGAGCAGCTTCGTCATGCTGGCCACGTGACCCGGAAGTGTCTTCGGACAGCGCTGGCTCCTGGCCTCTTAAGCGAGATGAGCGCACAACCCCAGAGTCGGTCACGACTGGCCTGTACAGGCAGGGGTACCTTTACCTTTATCTTTTTACCAGCGTATATTGAGAAGCAAAGCAGCTAGTAATCCTGATCTTTATTCAAGGAACTGTTGCAACAGGGTCCCCACTCACGCAGGACAGAGGAGACCCCCGAACAATGGTGTGCAAGTCCCTATATAGACTTTTGAAATTGCCCACCCTGTAGCCCAAGACCACCCCCAAAACATCATACATACATCACAGAAGGAGGCGGTCTACGACAGAAGTCCTGTCTGCCAGGATGCCTGATAATGGTCACTGATTGCATTTCCTGGGCAGCCTGGCCATTCTTTTGTGATGGTTAATACTTTAATTCCTGGTTCCAGGTCGCAGGCTCACCCTGTTCATACACAAATAAGGCAGGATTTGTAAGCAAAAAGACAATGGGAAGGTTTCCCCATTTGCCTCCCTTCCTGCAGAAGAATATCTGAGGTCACTGGGAGAGTCAAAATGGCTTCAGGATTGCTCTTCCATACTGTTTCAGACACATGGTTCATATATTTAGATAATGTGTGCGGTTATGAATATTTATTCTATATTCGAGACCTTAAAATTCTTATAATCCCAAACAGTTCCAAATGATCCCAAATAGTTGGCACTTTCAGATGCTCTCAGTCTGTAGCTTCCTCACTGCCAGTTGGCAAAGTCTGAAGGTATACTGACTGTGTGGTGTACTGCAACCCTTTGTTGTTGTTGAGTCG
This sequence comes from Podarcis filfolensis, assembly GCF_964270895.1. Lineage (NCBI taxonomy): Eukaryota > Metazoa > Chordata > Lepidosauria > Squamata > Lacertidae > Podarcis > Podarcis filfolensis. The sequence goes on from NC_139622.1 coordinate 9,374,898, forward strand.
TTTAGTCGTGTCCGCCTCTTCGTGACCCCCTGGACCAGAGCACGCCAGGCACTCCTGTCTTCCACTGCCTCCCGCAGTTTGGCCAAACTCATGCTGGCACCTTCGAGAACACTGTCCCACCATCTGGTCCTCTGTCGTCCCCTTCTCCTTGCACCCTCCATCTTTCCCAGCATCAGGGTCTTTTCCAGGGAGTCTTCTCTTCTCCTGAGGTGGCCAAAGTCTTGGAGCCTCAGCTTCAGGATCTGTCCTTCCAGTGAGCACTCAGGGCTGATTTCCTTCAGAATGGAGAGGTTTGATCTTCTTGCAGTCCATGGGACTCTCAAGAGTCTCCTCCAGCACCATAATTCAAAAGCATCCATTCTTCAGCGATCAGCCTTCTTTATGGTCCAGTTCTCGCTGCAACCCTTTACATTTATTTAATTGCATTTGCATCCACCTTTTCCTCCCAAGGAGCTCTGTGGGCTGTGCATGGTTCTCCCCTTCCTCCTTTAATCTGCACTACAACCCTGTGAGGTAGGTTAGAGTAGAGAGGCCCTGGCTAGCCCCCCAATATTGCCCAGTGAGCTTCACAGCCGAGTGGAGATTTGAACCCTGGCCTCTCCCGGGACCTTGTAGTCTGACACTCTCTAGGCTTTGGACCTCAACTTGCGGCCCACCGATTTCCCCTCCGCCCTTCCCTCGCAACCCGATAGGACAACCGTAGAAATGGAAAATCGAGACATCAGTTAACAAGTACAGTGGTGCCTCGCAAGACGAAATTAATTCGTTCCGCAAGTTTTTTCTTCTTGCGAGTTTTTCGTCTTGCGAAGCACGGTTTCCCATAGGAATGCATTGAAAATCAATTAATGCGTTCCTATGGAGACCGCTTGCCAGGCTGGCGGTGCGGAGAAGGGCTTTTCTCCCCACCGCAAGCCTTCAGGACAGGTACGGGAACAGAGGGGAAGGCGCGCAGCGCTTCTCCTCTGTTCCCGGGGCTTGCGGTGGGAGGAGGGTTTTTCCTCCCCACCGCCAACATTCAGAACAGCATTCTGAAGGTTGGCGGTGGGAAGGAAAACCCTCCTCCCACCGCAAGTCTTCAGGACAGCCATCCGAAGGCTGGCGCAGGGAGAAGGTCTCTCCGCCCCACCGCCAGCCTTCGGAGGAGCCTTCCGAAGGCTGGCGGCGGGAGGAGGTCTCTCCGCCCCACCGCCAGCCTTCGGAGGAGCCTTCTGAAGGCTGGCGGCGGGAGGAGGTCTCTCCGCCCCACCACCAGCCTTCGGAGGAGGTCCGAGGACAGTGGGGAAGACGCGCTGCGCTTCCCCGCTGTCCTGGAGATTTCCCTATGGGCTTTCGTCTTGCAAAGGAACCCCATAGGGAAATTCGTCTTGCGAAGCACATCGAAAAACGGAAAACCCTTTCGTCTAGCGGGTTTTTCGTCTTGCGAGGCGTTCGTCTTGCGGGGCACCACTGTACAAGCAAAACAAATGTCAGCCAGCCCAGCTCTTGCAGACCCAGGCATCCAATGAAACATTTTCTGCCCCACATCCACAGGCAAGGTTAGCGAGGGGCCTCTTTTATTTTTTTCAAACGAACAAGCCAGGACACTCTATTGCCTTTTGTTCGCAGCAAGATAAAGCGTTCTAAGAGCACTCAAAACACTTGATTCCTTATCTAACAGCCATTATGGTACAGCTCAGTAAATATTTAACGGTGGGGGCCTTTTATTCGTTTCCAGCAGGTTTCGGAAGAGACTCTCTCCAGCAAGGGAAATGCATTTCAATAAACAACTATTTTACTTTTAAAAGACAACTGAAGGCAGCCCCGTTTCAGGAATTTTTAAATGTCTGATGCTGTATTCTTTTTAATATTCGGTTGGAAGCTGCCCAGAGTGGCTGGGGAAACCCAGCCAGATGGGCGGGGTATAAATAAGAAATTATTATAATATTATTATTATAATGCTTCTCAGGAAACGAACTTGCTTTTTGTGGGGGGTGGGTACATATTTTCCAGTCTGCTTACGTGAGTCGTTGCCCCAAACAGTTCTCCCTCTCCCCTCTCCCCATACACACACACACACATACACACACACATATTCCCCCCCCCCACACACACACCGTATTTTTTGCTCTATAAGACTCACTTTTTCCCTCCTAAAAAGTAAGGGGAAATGTGTGTGCGTCTTATGGAGCGAATGCAGGCTGCGCAGCTATCCCAGAAGCCAGAACAGCAAGAGGGATTGCTGCTTTCACTGCACAGCGATCCCTCTTGCTGTTCTGGCTTCTGAGATTCAGAATATTTTTTTTCTTCTTTTCCTCCTCCAAAAACTAGGACCAGTGGCCGGGGGGCGCTGCCTTTGCAAGACTCTTGCGGGGTCAGCCTGGATGACCTCCAGGATCCTTTTCCAGCTCTAAAATTCTACAGAAGAGCGGGGGGGGGGAGGCAACAGGGCAGAGGAAAATTCTTCTTCTTTTTATAATTTTTATTATTATTTTTTTAACACAGTATTCCAAACATTACATTGACAAACAATACACTCTTTGCTCTGCCGAGCCTGTGACTTCCCTCCATCCCTTGAACTGGTTTTTTTATTTTCAGATATTTATACTCGCACTTTAGATCGTCAGTTTCCGGCCTTTATAAAGCGCCTCTTTCTCTGTGGTCACAAAGGGCTTTCCAATTTTATCGTTGCCAGATTTATTTCAGTCCTAGTGTCTTCACGTTTTCCCAATAATTCTTCATGTACCAAATAAATCTACTCCAGTCTCTTTGAAATTTTTGGGCGTCTCGGTTCCGGATTCTACCAGTCAGCTTGGCCCAACTCCGCTTAGTCCATCATCTTCGTCTGCCGCTCCTCGATCGTTGGCAATTCCTGCAAAAGAGGAACAGCTTCTGGCAGAAGCAAAGGAGGCCTCTTGGGCCCCTCTCACAGCCTCGATGAGCACTAGAAACTTGGCAGCTTTAAATAGAGAGGAGGAAAGCAGCTGGGTTCATTGGAGAATTCAGAGTGCAAGCGAGAGATAGGCACACATCCTGATTGGGGAAGAGGAACTAGTAGGGAATCTTTGTGCGTCACTCTTAGCCATCCTCTTATTTCGGTGCCAGAGGGGTAGCTCAGCCGGCAGAGCTCAAGACCCTTAATATCAGGTTCGTGGGTTCGAGCCCAACTTTGGGCTAAAGATTCTTGCGTCGCAGGGGGTTGGGCTAGAGGGCAGGGGTCAGCAAACCTTTTCAGCAGGGGGCCGGTCCACTGTCCCTCAGACCTTGTGGGGGGCCGGACTATATTTTGAAAAATAAAATAAAATGAACGGATTCCTATGCCCCACAAATAACCCAGAGATGCATTTTAAATAAAAGCACACATTCTACTCATGTAAAAACACGCTGATTTCCGGACCGTCCGCGGGCCGGATTGAGAAGGCGATTGGGCCGGATCCGGCCCCTGGGCCTTAGTTTCCTCGTGATCCCTTCCAACACTTGGGTTTTTCCTCCGCTGCTTCAGAAGGCTGCAGTTCCTGAGAGGCTCCTGCAGGCGGTGCTGCGTGCCCGGGTTATTTTTCTGTGTTTCGGAAATCGTGCTTCAAAGGAGACTTGCAGTCATTTGCTTCGTTCCTGCCTCTCCCCCTCCCCAAGTGCCTGACTAACCTCCTTCCCCTTTTCAGCCAATGCCATCTGCACGGCTATTTTGATTTTCCTTCTTTTTTTTGTGACGGTTATCACTCTGGTGTAAGGCTCCCGCATCTTATCTCTTCAGAGCGCCATTACATAAGGCCCAGCTCGGAACTGTTCTCCAAGCAGCCGGTCCTGTTTCTCCCGCGACAGACTTTGCTTTTATTCTTGGATTTGCAGCCCGCCTTGTCCGAAGGGCCGCAACGGCATGTTGAAACACATAGCAAGAGCCTGCGTCTCTGCTCCCCCCCCCAACGCTCCCGACGGGATGAAATGCGTGCCAAAATAGATTTAAAAGAGCCCCATAAACCGAGCTGGGCTTTCCTCCATTAAAAGCCAGCCCAGACAAGAACAGCTTTGCTCCCTGAGCGCTGGGTGTGTCTCCAGAGCGAGTTCCCACCAATTTGGGGGGTGGGCCAGCTTGCAAATACCTCTGTGTTGGGTGGTGCCATTAACCACACGATTCCTCCTCAAGAATTGTCTTCCGCAGCTTGGTTTAATAATAATAATGATCGCAGTTCCTAAATGGAGCATTGTGGAAAAAGCAGCTTTGTGAGAATTTTTTTACGGTTGCAGTAAAAAGGAGCTAAGGGATGAGGTTAAACCACAGAGCCTAGGACTTGCCGATCAGAAGGTCGGCGGTTCGAATCCCCGCAATGACGGGGTGAGCTCCCGTTGCTCGGTCCCTGCTCCTGCCAACCTAGCAGTTCGAAAGCAGGCCACTGCAAGTAGATAAATAGGTACCGCTCTGGCGGGAAGGTAAACGGCGTTTCCATGCACTGCTCTGGTTCGCCAGAAGCGACTTAGTCCTGCTGGCCACATGACCCGGAAGCTGTACGCTGGCTCCCTCGGCCAGTAAAGTGAGATGAGCGCCGCAACCCCAGAGTTGGCCACGACTGGACCTAATGGTCAGGGGTCCCTTTACCTTTTTCTGAAGGAGCTAAAGACCATGTTCAATGTTCCCTCCCTCCCTTTGTGCTCATAACAGTCCTGTGAGGTGGGTCAGGTTGAGAGATCATGACTGGCCCAAGATCGCCCAGTGAGCTTTGCAGCCGTGTGTGGGTTTCGACCTGGCATACTCCGTGCCCCCCCCTTTGGACCCCGTAAGCTCCCAGGAGACTCTGCGATGTGACAGTCAATTTTTATTTTTTTAAATAACTTTTTTATTCAAAATTGAAACAAAACATATTATCCAGAAACATATCATCCTTATTCCCCCCCATTTTTCCTCCTTCCCCCCTCCCACACAAAACCCATCCACCCCCACCCCACCCCCCGAATTCTCTCAGTTCCAGTCTTTGATTTCTTTAAAAATGCTGTTTTCTGCATGTTGCACAGTTGTATAGATCCTCAAACTATTTAGCTGATTATTATCAATAAAAAGTTTGTGAATGTTTATTCAAAACCAGCCAAGGAGTCCAGTTCGCTTTGTTGCATCTTCAAATACTTTGTAAAGGGTTCCCATTCATCTTTAAAGTCACAGTTATCCTTGTCCCATAGCTTATATGTCAGTTTTGCCAGTTCTGCATAGTCCATCAATTTTTCTTGCAACGATTCTTTAGTTGGGGTTTCTTCAGTCTTCCATCCTTGTGCTACCAGAACTCTCGCGGCTGTTATTGCATACATGAAGATGTTTTTCAGCTTTTTGGGCAGATCTTTCCCTACAATCCCTAATAAAAATGCTTCAGGTTTTTTAACAAATGTTAAATGGAACATTTTCTTCAATTCGTTGTATATCATTTCCCAATTTTTTTTAATTACCTTACAATCCCACCACATATGATAAAATGCCCCCTCCTTTTCATTACACTTCCAACATATATTTGAACTAGTTTTGTACATTTTCCCTAACTGCACTGGTGTCATGTACCATCTGTACATCATCTTCATGTAATTCTCCTTCAATAGGGAACAATCTGTACGTTTTAAATCAGTTTTCCATAATTTAACCCAGTCTTCCATCATAATGTTGTGACCTACATCTTGTGCCCATTTAATTATAACTGATTGATTGCGATGTGACAGTTAAAAAAACAACCCAGGAGGCTTCATGCCGCAGCTCTGTGAGAGACCCTGCAAGCAAACAGAAAACCCCAGTCAGGCAAATTGGCGCTCGAAAGAGAGGGCGTCTCGGAATTGCATTTTGATTCACTTCAGGCACCCCAACGCACTTTTAGGTTTTTAAGTTTGCAGCCGGCAGGGTTTCGTGAGCTCGCTTTGTACAACAGGAGGGCATCGCTGCACGACACCGCATTTCGTGCTGGGGCAGCTTTCCGGCTTCTCCCTGTTCCGACCAGGGCCCTCTCCTCGCTTGGGCCTGGAGCCAGAGGAAGGAAGCCGCAGAGAGCGTTTTTTCCTCTCTCTCTCTCTCTCTCTCTCTCTCTCTCTCTCTCTCTCTCTCTGCAAACGGCAGCGTTACAAGGTGTGTTGAGCGGAGGCTGAGCAAGATCAAAAGCGCTCCTCCCCGGCCAAATCGGCCCGTGGGAAGGTGCCGGCGCCACAATCGCAAGACCTGGCCGCGTTGTGACTCTCTTCCCACCCCGCAACAATACGTTCCAAACAAAAATGGGTCTGTTTTGTGCGCCAGTTTATTAGGAGATGGAGGTGCATACGCGTTAGAAAAGCAGCAAAACAAAAACCCCGCTGTCTCCTAGAAAACCCTTCCGAGTTTTACAGAGCACTTCAGACTGAGCAAGGAGCCAGCGTGGGGCCCTCCAGTTGTTTCTGGAACTACAGATCCCTTTCTCCTTAACCATAGTCTGGGGCAGATGGGAGTTGGAGCCCAGCAGCACCCCAGAGGGTTTGGCTGCCTCTGGAGGGACCCTTCCTCTCTCCTGCCCCCGCAGAGAGCATGGAAATGCTCCCCGAATTATGTGTTCTGTGTCTTCAGACCATAATTTTATGGGTGGCGCTGTGGGTTAAGCCACAGAGCCCAGGACTTGCCGATCAGAAGGTTGGCGGTTTGAATCCCCGCAACGACGGGGTGAGCTCCCGTTGCTCGGTCCCTGCTCCTGCCAACCTAGCAGTTCGAAAGCACGTCAAAGTGCAAGTAGATAAATAGGTACCGCTCCAGCGGGAAGGGAAACGGCGTTTCCGTGCGCTGCTCTGGTTCGCCAGAAGCAGCTCAGTCCTGCTGGCCACATGACCCGGAAGCTGTACGCCGGCTCCCTCGGCCAGTAAAGCGAGATGAGCGCCACAACACCAGAGTCGGCCACGACTGGACCTAATGGTCAGGGGCCCCTTTACCTTACCATAATTTTATGTTGTGATTGTGAACTGCCCTGGGATCTACGGGTAATGGGTGGCAAACAAATTTAGTTAATAATAATAATAATAATAATAATAATAATAATAATAATAATAATAATAATGGGGGACGACAGCAACAACTCTGAACCCCTTTTTCACCAGCTGCCTGGTACTTGACGCCTAACTTAAATGTTTCTGCCTCCCCTTTCTTTTCCAGGAATGCTTGAATACGAACCAGCCAAGAGGTTTTCGATACAACAGATAAGACACCACAAGTGAGTGCTTGAGGTTTCTTCTTCTGCTCCTTCCTTCTATCTGATTGTGATGGGATTTTTTTTTTTTTGTGGTGGTGGTTGGGCAAGAACCGCTTATTTGCTGCTTTGCTTGGAGGCAGCAGGAAGTAAGGATAAAAGGGAGCCGAGGGGGGAGCAGCACCGGGTAATTTACAACCCTTTTTTTTTTAAAAAAAAAGAAAAGCATGCCATTTGGTTCTTTAAAAAGCCTTCGGGGAAGCTTTCAAAGCTCGCTCGCGGATCGATAAAAAGTATGCAGTTGCTTCGGAGGAAAGGCTGCATTGCCCTAGTAAAAGCCACAGCGGGTATGGAATTCCCCAATAAAACTGTCGGTGGGTGGGATCCTGTGTACTAATAGAGAACTCGATGTTCTGAGTGTGGATCCTCACCCGGAAAAAAATGTCTGCATCTGCACGCAAGTGGAGGAATGGGCAAGCATGGGAGCCTCTCCCCCCCACCCAAGGTTTGCAGAAGGGCGAAATATATATACAGTGGTACCTTGTGTTAAGTACTTAATTCGTTCCAGAGGTCTGTTCTTAACCTGAAACTGTTCTTAACCTGAAGCACCACTGCAGTGAAGGCACGAGACAGGTGTTAATCATGATGTGAGCTGCGCACAGGTGGTCTGAAGCGAGCGAGCGAGCAAGCTACCACCATTCCTGTGGAGCCTCTTTTTATTGAGACAAACATGCAAGCTAGGCAGATACATTTTTGGGCTGTGACCTTTACACATCTTCCGTCTCGAGATTGTGGGGTGGTACGAAGCTATTTTGGCACCTGTTCCACAGCGTCATTTTCCCCTCGCACAGTGTATGACGTAGGAGACAAAAGTCTCATGGAAAAGGATTACAGACAGGACACCACTGACTGCTGAGACCGCAGAAGGTCACACTTAGGAAACGATGTTCCAGACAGCCATGGCTTGTCTGAGGGGGAGTTTTGTCTGCACCCCAGGGTCACGCGTGCAGGCAGACGTGACTGCCTGCTGGTGGGGAAGTGTGCTCCCTCCGGACCCCACTCCCCACTCCGCGATATTCCTACACACCACTTTAGCTGATGGGGCCTCCCGCTGCCGCCGGAGCACAATTTCTGCTCTCATCCTGAAGCAAAGTTCTTAACCCGAGGTACTATTTATGCGTTAGCGGAGTCTGTAGCCTGAAGCGTATGTAACCCGAGGTACCGCTGTATTTTTGAGGGGGGATCCAAAAAGGCGAAGTTCCCTTTTTGTTCCATCTTTCCCCTCCAGAAGCGAAGTCCGCATTCTGTGCCCACGGAGCATGCCCAGTAGAACGTCTCCGTCAGAACAGACGGTGTGGAATGCTGGCTCAACTGCTGGGGGGGGCATGGAGAGCCAGGAGGAAGGGGTGGAATGGAATGTGGAATCCCTTAGAGGAGGCCATAGCTGGCTGCCCACAGGAGCTCCCAGCACGGCAACAGCGTTGTCGCGGCTGTGCTGCAGTTGTAAAGTTTGGAGACCCTCCGGGACTGAACCCGGGGATCTTGCGAAGCAGGGGCCTCTGCCCTCTGAGCTCTAACCCTTTTCCCTGAGAATATGTAAGGCTCTAGTCCTCATGGTTAAATAGAAAGGCAGGTTAAAGAACAGTTTCTACCCGTGGGCCGTGAGGCTGCTGAATGGAAGACAGCAACGTTGCAGCCGACGTTCAGGGTTGGTGGTTGTACGACAGCACACAGGGACTGAGAGATTGTGGGGTGGGGGCTCGTTTAATCACTGGTACAGTGACAATAAAGGTAAAGGGACCCCTGACCATTAGGTCCAGTCCTGGCCGACTCTGGGGTTGCGGCGCTCATCTCGCTTTACTGGCCGAGGGAGCCGGCGTACAGCTTCCGGGTCATGTGGCCAGCACGACTAAGCCGCTTCTGGCGAACCAGAGCTGCGCACGGAAACGCCGTTTACCTTCCCGCCAGAGTGGTACCTATTGATCTACTTGAACTTTGACGTGCTTTCAAACTGCTAGGTTGGCAGGAGCAGGGACCGAGCAACGGGAGCTCACCCCATCATTGCGGGGATTCGAACCGCCGACCTTCTGATCGGCAAGCCCTAGGCTCTGTGGTTTAACCCACAGCGTACCCGCGTGCCTAAACAAGTGGTACAGTGACAATAAAGTATATTTCTATTCTAGCTGGCCGAGGCTCTTCAGGGTCTCAGGCAAGGCACATTCCCAGCCCAACCCACATTGAACCTGGTTTGGGAAAGATTCCCTGCCCGGGAGCTGCTGCCAGTCAGTGTAGGCAGCTGCACCCCATGGTCAGACTTCGGCTCAGGCAGCTCCTTGTCTTCCTATAAGCCTCTGCCAAGCCCACAACGAAACTGCCTCATTCCAGGTGGATTGCTTGTCCAGCTAGCCTCGTATTCTCCACTGCCTCCTCCCTCCTTGATCCCTTTTTCTTCTTCTTCCCTCTGATCCGGAGATGCCCTCGGCGGGGCCGAACCTGTTGTAGCCTTTGTCCGCCCGCATGCATCTTGCAAGGTAGAACCAAAAGAACAACAATCTTTATTATGGTCCAGAGACCCAACAAATCATTACAAAGCAATGCACAATTCAGACAGCCTACCTCCAGGTTAAACAAGCATTTTTTTCCAGAATATAGGGATCATTGGTTCTTGCAACCACCGATAAAAACTTTGCCACTGCTAATGTTCTAGCGTTTGTCCGGTCTTCCAATAGGAACCTGACATAGTGAGCCTCTGATTTTCCCGGGAAAGGTACCAGCAAGGGTAGTATCAGTTCAGCCCTGGCTTGCTCATATTTTGCACGGTGCAACAAAATATGTTTTATGGAATCGATGTCTTGAGCACACGAGCCAAGTATGTCCTGGTAGGGAACTCCTCTCAACCTGCCGTCCAACACTGCAGAAGGAAAGATGTTTAGTCTGGCTTTGGTGAAAAGCCTTCAATAGTACTGTCAGGGTTTTAACGTAAGATGTTAACTTAAAGACATGCCCATATTGCATTCCTACTGCCAGCGGACTACAGACCATACACAGAGTCGGAAGGGACCACGAGAGTCACCCACTTGCAATCCAGGAACCTTTGCCCAACACAGGGCTCAAACCCCCATTTCTCTAAGATTTGAGAGTCTCTGTCGACTGCTCCTACGCAGAGAGGTTCCCTTGACCAGACCTCTCTGCAGGTTTCCAAGGTGCCTGTTTGCACCCGCACCCACTGTCTCTGCTGTTTTTGGCTGCTCCCATTCCTCCCCCCTTTTCCCTCCACCCTCGTGGTGCTTTGTCAGCTCTTTCATGTCAAGCTAACCCAGCTGGAAATGAAGGCCGTCCCCAGAGACCCAGCTGGTGGCATGCTGAGACCGCACGCTTCCCTACTAACTGGGTCCTTGCAACCTCCTCCTAGGGCTTTTACCGTTACTATTTTAGGCTCTCTCCTGTCACAGCACTGCCCAGAGAGATGGGGCTCAACCCTTCCGTTCCTAGGGCTCCTCTTGCCCCAGAAACGAGGGCTGCAGAGACTCCACCATGACGGCTCCAGCTTTCCCACCCACTGCCCTATCGGTTACGTTCGCCCCTGTTTTTACAGCTCTGTTGTTTATTCATAGAATCGCAGGTGTAGATTTGCAAGGGGCCACAAGCACACACACCACCCATCTGGCAAAACCACCCAAGGTGGGTGCGAAACAGGGCAGGCGGGGGCTCAGGGAGGGTTCTTCCCCAGTCTTACTTGGAGAGATCAGGGATTGAACCCTGGACCCTCGTAGTCCCTTACAATCCTACGATTCTGTGATCTGTGTGCAAAGCAAAAGCACGTCACTTTTTTAAAAAAAAAAAAAAAACTCCACAGACCAATTAAGCGCACCTTTTTAGCAGAGACGCAGGTGGCGCTGTGGTCTACACCACTGAGCCTCTTGGGCTTGCCGATCAGAAGGTCGGCGGTTCGAATCCCCGCAATGACAAGGTGAGCTCCCGTTGCTCTGTCCCAGCTCCTGCCAACCTAGCAGTTTGAAAGCACGCCAGCGCAAGTAGATAAATAGGTACCGCTACGGTGGGGAAGGTAAACGGCATTTCCATGCGCTCTGGTTTCCGTCACAGTGTCCCGTTGCGCCAGAAGCGGTTCAGTCCTGCTGTCCACATGACCCAGAAAGCCGTCTTCTACGGAACTCGGGGCGGGGGGTGGTTCCTGAGACTAACCTCCAACATACACACAAAATAAATAAATCCCAGAAGGGAAGGGCCATCCTGCATTCAGTTTAGCTTGCACATGCAAACAACATGGAAATTGTTTCTGCGGTTCCATTTTTATCTCCCGTTCCCCAGAAAATGCAGGAGAGAACCTTCCTTCATTTACCCTCCGCTTCCTCACTCTGAATTACAATCAAAATCCTTCTCCCCCCCCCCACACACTTTTCCTTCTCATCCTCGCCATATGCAAATGTTTGAATATAATCTCCCAGAGGGGACTGCAATCAAGATCTCCCTGCAGGGTTCGAACCTTTTTTTTTAACTCCTGTGTTAAGTAGGGCACACGCAGGTGGGGGAAAGAGAAGGGATTTAAAATAGAGTGCTAATGTTTGCCCGTTCTGCCGCGTCCCAGTCTGCTTTGTGGGAAGCTGCGGTCTGGCTTGAGTCAGACCATTGGCCCAACTGCTAATAATAATAATAATAATAATAATAATAATAATAATAATAATAATAATTTTTATTTATACCCTGCCCTCCCCAGCCAAGGCCGGGCTCAGGGCGGCTTACAAGCAATAATAAGAACAAGTTGAATGATTGCAACTTAAAAACAAAATTAAAACACAACATTAAAATAATAAAATGTAGCCTCCTCGCAGGAGGAGAAGGAAAAGAAAAAAGAAAGAGAGGGAGGCAATCAAATTGGCTCCAAGCCAAAGGCCAGGCGGAACAACTCTGTCTTACAGGCCCTGCGGAAAGAGATCAGATCCCGCTGGGCCCTGGTCTCATGAGGCAGAGCGTTCCACCAGGCCGGGGCCAGTGTTGAAAAGGCCCTGGCTCTGGTTGAAGCTAATCTAACTTCCTTAGGGCCCGGGACCTCTAGGGTGTTGCTATTTATGGACCTTGAGGCTCTCCATGGGGCATACCGGGAGAGGCGGTCCCGTAGATACAAGGGTCCTAGGCCGTGAAGGGCTTTAAAGGTCAAAAGCAGCACCTTAAATCTGACCCTGTACTCCACCGGGAGCCAGTGCAGCTGGAAAAGCACTGGGTGAATCTGCTCCCATGGCAGGGACCCCGTGAGGAGCCTCGCTGCAGCATTCTGCACCCGCTGGAGTTTCTGGGACAGCTTCAAGGGCAGCCCCGCTGTAGGATTGTCCGAGCCAGCTGCCTGGATAACTGTCCAGGGCTTCAGATTGGGGACTCAGAACCTTTTCGCGGGCAAAATGTGTGTGCCACCACTGATCTGTGCTCTCTCCCCTAAACGTAAAGGAAGGCTCTAGTCCTCATGGTCTGGGATATTGCCATGGTCCGGCTGGTTGCTGAGGAGCGGTGGAAGGCAGCAGCCGGGGAACCGCCAGGAGAAGAAGGCTCACAGCCTGTGTATTGGTGGTGGGACGACGAAGAAGGAGCAGACTGGAAACCTAAGCAGAGGCTCTTTTCTTCGTTTCCTTTTATTAATAATTTTGAGGATTCAGTTTTTTTAAAAAATAATAACCTACTGTTTGCCGATCGTAAGGTCGGCGGTTCAAATCCCCGCAATGGGGTGAGCTCCTGTTGCTCGGTCCCTGCTCCTGTCAACCTAGCAGTTCGAAAGCACCTCAAAGTGCAAGTAGATAAATAGGTACCGCTCCGGCGGGAAGGTAAACAGCATTTCCGTGCGCTGCTCTGGTTCGCCAGAAGTGGCTTAGTCCTGCTGGCCACATGTACGCCGGCTCCCTCGGCCAATAAAGCGAGATGAGCGCTGCAACCCCAGAGTCGGCCAACACTAGACCTAATGGTCAGGGGTCCCTTTACCTTTGCTTTTACTGTTTTGAGAAGGTGGGAGCAGATGCATTTTGGTATCCTGCACAAAAATACATTGAATTTTTTAATGTTCTGAGACTCCTTGAGATCTATGGATGAAGGGTGGTAGACTTCTCAGTAGTGGCGCCCGCCCTGTAGAACACCCTCCCACCAGATGTCAAGGAGATAAACAACTATCTGACTTTTAGAAGACATCTGAAGGCAGCCCTGTTTAGGGAAGTTTTTTATGTTTGATGTTTTATCGTGTTTTTAATATTCTGTTGGGAGCCTCCCAGATGGGAGAGGTATAAATGTATTTATTAATATTAATATTACAGTGGTACCTCGGGGTACATACGCTTCAGGTTACATACGCTTCAGGTTACAGACTCCGCTAACCCAGAAATATTACCTCTGGTTAAGAACTTTGCTTCAGAAATTGTGCTCCAGTGGTGCTGCGGCAGCAGGAGGCCCCATTAGCTAAAGTGGTGCTTCAGGCTAAGAACAGTTTCAGGTTAAGAACGGACCTCCGGAACGAATTAAGTACTTAACCCGAGGTACCACTGTATTCTAGATGGGAGTGTGTGTTGATGCCATCCTCTCCCCTTCCAAGAAAAGAAATGATAATAAAAAAATACAGAGTCCGGAAATCCCAGCTGGAGCAGACGGGGAGCCAACGTTCAGGCAAATGACGGCAAATGGATTTAAAACAAAAAAGTCTGACGGTTATTTTCTAGGAAATCCTTAACTCCCAGATGGCAGCTGCAGTCTTGGTTAGGCCTGACACAGCTGTAAAAAGAATCCGTCTGCTTCCCCTCCCAGCACACGGACTCCCCAGATGCTGACCTTGATAGGAGGCTGTAATGGGAATTGGGGTTGCTTGTGCGTAAATTCCAAACTGCTCCCAGCTGTTGGGGTGGCTAAACCTTTCCCTGATTTGACAGCCCTTACAAGGCGACTGTCTCAGTCACTGGCAGAATCCGTCAGTGGGCGTTCCCTAAACTTCTTCCAACATAAAAGCTGTTTGACGCCAAGTCTCCTCCTCGCCTCTCTGCGCGGAAGTCTCCTGCGCAGAGTGGGCGTGGCCAGCGGAGGTCCTGGGCTCTCCCCGCTGGACCCTGTGGAAGGGTCTTGGAGCCCTCTCTCCGAAGACCCTTCCTCCTCCCCTTCTTTCCTGGTGTCGCGCTTATTTCCTTCCCCAATGGAGGTATTCTCCCTCTCCCTGCTGGTCCCTTCTCCTGCATCATCGGAGAGCCCTACCTCCGCTCTGAGCTCCGATGTCAGTTCCCTGACATCGGCTATTGGTGGGGCTGATGTGATTAAGAACTCTGCGCTCCCCACCATCGCCAATTGGCAGATGGCTTCAGAGCCTTGCAGTGGCCGGATGGGTGGAAAAGTAGCCTATCTCCCTGAGAAAAGCTGGAATAATTATTATTTATATATATATTTATTTATTTATGCCCCGCCCATCTGGCTGAGTTTCCCCAGCTACTCTGGGCGGCTCCCAATCAAGTGTTAAAAACAGTACAGCGTTAAGACATTAAAAACTTCCCTGAACAGGGCTGCCTTCAGATGTCTTTTAAAGATAGGATAGCTGCTTATTTCCTTCACATCTGAAGGGAGGGCGTTCCACAGGGCGGGCGCCACTACCAAGAAGGCCCTCTGCCTGGTTCCCTGTAACCTCACTTCTCGCAATGAGGGGACCGCCAGAAGGCTGTCGGCGCTGGACCTCAGTGTCCGGGCTGAACGATGGGGGTGGAGACGCTCCTTCAGGGATACTGGGCCGTTTAGGGCTTTCAAGGTCAGCGCCAACACTTTGAATTGTGCTTGGAAACGTACTGGGATCCAATGCAGATCTCTCAGAACCGGCGTTATGTGGTTCCGGCGGCCACTCTCCGTCCCCAGTCTAGAAGGAGAGGGCTAGCCCTTGCTGTTGGGTTCATGGGGTGGCTCAGCCAGTAGGGCACGAGATTCTTAATCTCAGGGTTGGGAGTTTGAGCCCCACGTTGGGCGGAAAAAAATAAATCCTGCATTGTAGGGGGTTGGACTAGATGACCCATGGGGTCCCTTCCAGCTCTACAATTCTATGATTCTAAAATGCACACCTTTCGCTGGCTGTGCTCCACCCCTTCCTTGAGGGCTCCCGCCTGGCTGGCGCAGGTTCTCGACCTGGAAAAATGTCCTCTCATTAGCTTGGACGGAGAGCTCTTTGTGTGCCTAGGGATGACCTCATGCGGCTTTTAATTTAACCGCAAAGGCAAGATTCGCAAATATGGCTCCGCCCATCTTTAAAGAATTGCCCCTGGCCCCCGCGCCACTGCCACGTGGCCCTTGGAAGATTGCCCGTAAGGAAATGTGCCCCCAACCCGCCAGGTTGGAAAAGCTTCCTTGCCCAGGAATAGCTCTTAATCTCCGGGTCGTGGGTTAGAGCCCCACGTTGGGCAAAAGTTCCCTCGATCGTAGGGGGTTGGGCCAGATGACCCCTGGGGTCCCTTCCAGCCCTGCAGTTCTAAGATTCGCCCAGAGACCGACCACTAAATCCAGATGGACCCAATGAGAGCCGTCTTCCAAGGCTGTCTCACGGAAGATGCAGCAAGGTTGTTTCCTCCGGCTCCCGAGGGCAGGACCTGGGTCAGATCAGCGGTCCATTTAGTTCAGCGCTGTCTTTGTGAGACGGATGTTGGCAGGCTGGAAGGTGTGCAGAGGGGGGCAACCCAGAAGATTAAGGGTCTGGGGACCAAGCCTGATGAGGAGCGGTTGAAGGAGCTGGGTATGCTTAGCCTGGAAAAGAGGAGATAGGAGAGCCTTCTTCCAATATCTCAGGGGTGCCCAAACTTTTTTTCAAAAAGGGCCAGGTTTGATGTGAACATGTATGACGGCCAACCAAAGTTGTTGAGCTTTTTGGGGGATTTTACTGCCAAAGCGGCCAGATTAAATTAGGCCTTTGGAAATGCCTGCAATATCTGAGGGGCTGTCCCATGGAAGAGGGAATAATATTGTTAATATTGTTGTTAAATTTTATTTATACCCCGCCCTCCTTGACCAGAGGCGGCTAACACCAATAAAATCACAGTAAAAACATAATAGGGGGGAAAGAAAAGAAAACCAGTTTAAAATACAGGTTAAAATGCAATTTTAAAATGCAGCCTCGTTTTAAAGGAGCTGATAAATCTTGTTTTCTCCTCTTGCTCCGGAGGACAGGACTCGAACCCATGGCTTTGAGTTACACGGAAGGAGCTTCCGACTCTGTCTGAAAGCTCTTCCTGGTGTTGACAGTGGAAGGTGCTGGACTCTCCTTCCTTGGCGGTTTTGAAGCAGAGGTTGGGTGGCTGTCTTTGCTTGAGATTCCTGCATTGCAGAGGGTTGGACTGGATGACCCCTGGGGTTCCTCTGTGAGTCCTCCTGTCCCCGAGGACCCACTGTCTCCACTCGCTTCCCTCCCCTCCTTTCCTGCAGCTGGTTTCGGAAAAAGCACGCGCAGGCCGACCCTCTGGTCCCCATCCCGCCCAGCCCGGAGACGAAGGACCGATGGCGGAGTATGACGGTGGTTCCTTACCTGGAAGACCTGCACGGCTACAACGAAGAGGAGGACGACGACGACTTGAAAGATGACTACTTGGAGGACGAGATCATCTACACTCAGGACTTCACCGTGCCAGGTAAGGGAGCCGGGAGGCGGCAGGGAATGGTTGCCGTTGGCCTTGGAGGCCCAGCCAAGTTTACAGCAGGGCTGGATTTAGGTTTGATGAGGCCCTAAGCTACTGAAGAGGGACACGGGTGGCGCTGTGGGTTAAACACCAGAGCCTAGGACTTGCCGATCAGAAGGTCGGCGGTTCGAATCCCCGCAATGACGGGGTGAGCTCCCGTTGCTCGGTCCCTGCTCCTGCCCACCTAGCAGTTCGAAAGCACGTCAAAGCGCAAGTAGATCGATAGGTACCACTCCGGCAGGAAGGTAAACGGCGTTTCCGTGCGCGGCTCTGGTTCGCCAGAAGCGGCTTAGTCCTGCTGGCCACATGACCCGGAAGCTGTACGCCGGCTCCCTCGGGCAATAAAGCGAGATGAGCGCCGCAACCCCAGAGTCGTCTGCGACTGGACCTAATGGTCAGGGGTCCCTTTACCTTTAAGCTACTGAAGGCGCTAATTGTTGTCAACACCCGTCCGTCTCAAGGGACAATGGAGAGCGTCTCTGCGGGTGAAGCCAAATTGATGCATTTACAGCATCAAAGGCACTTCCCCGGGGTGCAAGCCTGGGCCGTGTGTCCGGAGGTCTTGGGCTGCCCAGATGACAAGACCCCCCTCTTGGCCTCAAAGGCGGGGTCCGAAGGAAAGCAGAGCAAGACATTTGGCACCAGTTTGGGTCAGGGCCAGATTTAGGTTTGATGAGGCCCTCAGCTACTGAAGGTAATGGGGCCCTTTCTATGTCCAGTTGTCCTTTGTCAGCCACAAATTGTCGCTTTTTGTGTGTGTGGAATGTATGCTATATGGCAATTGATGGACCTAACAGATATCTGAAGCCATTTGCCCATGTGGCCATGCAACTAGTCCATGCAGAATGTAGGCACCCTATATATAGAAAGGAGCAAACCTGGGATTTTTTAGGGAGCAGGCTAGCAGGCGGGGCCCATGACTTACGTCCTAGGAGCCTACACAACACAAAACACTGTTACTGCATGTAGGTTTTATTTCATTTGTTTTTTATCATATTTTGGAAATCTACATCCAGGTGTTTTTTTCCTTTACATTTTTGGGGGCTTGTTTAGCTTATGCATAAATCCAGCACTGGCGTCCAGGGAGGGATGATCTACAAGCTAAGAAGAGCTCAGTTTGAGTTCTTGGCTATGTTGTTAAGATAGCTTGCTTCGTTCTTTGCTATGCATTTTGCATTTTTTATATTGCGATTTTGTGTTGCGGAGCACCCCCGGGGTCTACCGATGTTGGGCGGCGTACGAATTAAAATAACAGCAATCATAATATTGTGCAGATGGCAGTGGAGTTCCTAACCAGGGGAACGGCTTCCCTACAGATGTTCTGGGGGGGCAGGGGAGGAGAAATTACCGTATTTTTCGCTGTATAGGATGCACTGGACCATAGGAGGGGGAGAACAGGAAAAAAAATTATCCCCCTCTCTGCTCAGCGCCCCTTCAGTGAAGCAGCAGGAGAAACGGAGCCCCTTCCATTTCTCCTCCCGCTTTGCTGAAGGGGCGCTGCGCAGAGAGGGAAAACTGTGCAGCGCCTCTCCAGCGAAGCGAAGCCTGGAGAGCAAGAGGGATTGGTGTGCACCGACCCCTCTTGCTCTCCAGGCTTCAGGCAGCTATCCGCAAGCCTTCGGAGCTCAGCAGTGGGAGTTCGCGCTGCGCTTCGGGGGCTTCAGGCGGCTTCAGCGAAAGCAACGCGAAGCCTCCGGAGCGCGGGGGGAGCTCTCCCTCTGCGCTTCGGAGGCTTCGCGTTGCTATCGCTGAAGCTAAGGGGCCTGCATTCGCTCCATAAGACGCACACACATTTCCCCTTAATTTTTGGAAGGGGAAAAGTGCGTCCTATAGAGCGAAAAATACGGTACTCACCTTCGTTGTGTCCCTGAAATCAGCTGGAAGGAGGTGGTTTGTGTCTCCAAGGTTTGGAGTAATCATGCAACTAGCAGCTGCAGTTGCAGTCGAAATTACTCAACTGCCCTTTGCAAACCAGGTTTGTTATCAAAATTTACAGACCCTTTGCAATGAGCAAATGAAAGTTGCCTTTTCAGCTGGATTTGGGGGGACGACTTGAAGCATCTGTCGCGTTCAGCTATTTCGATTGCTTTCATTTGATTTGCTCCTTTGCAAGTCGCTGAAATCTACACTTCCGACTTGGGTTGCCTGCCGCGCGCGTGTCCCACCCTTCCTGACGGCTCCCGTGTTGCGTTTTCCTCAGGTGACGACAGCGAGGCAGGGCTTAGAGAGGACGAGAGCGCAGATCAGGAAGGATATTTTGCACTCCTCTTCGGGGAAGGAGATTCCACCGCCGCTGCCACCAGCTCAGAGGAAGGAAGGAGGCTTAGCTTAGATGGCAAGAGAGCTCAGGCGAAAGAGGAAGACAACAAGGCGGCTTGCTTTTCCACCAGCTAGGACCAGTCCCTGGCCTCGAACCGGGAATGGGTGGGTGGGAGGTTGTTGGGGAAAGAGCCACTTTTAAACAATAGGTGCCCCTCCAAAATGCCCAGATCGCGGCCGGTCACCTTGCCAGTTCCTTGCCTTCTTGGAAAGTTAATGTACGTTCTTGGCGGCACTTCTCAGCGCTGCAGTTCCGTGCCAGGGCCCCTTCCTGGTGTTCCCCGGTCACAGTTTCCATGTTCTCCACCCACCCAGAGCCCCAGTTCCCCTCCTGTGCCGTGCCCTGCCAGCACCCTTCTGATGTTTCAGGCCTCTATGGCTCCCTTTGGCCATGCTGGCAGTCCTAGCCCGAAACCTCTGGCCATGCTGGCACAAAACGCCAACGCCCGCCTCTCTGCGCTGTGTCGGCCCCCTCTGTGGGCACCGGCGGCGGATCATCATCGCTGCGGCGTTAATCGCTGCCGTTATCTGCCGCCCATCAAATCAGCCGCATCCCGGAGAGTTGTCAGTCGGCGTTCTTGACAATGTGGTGGGTTGGCTTTTCCCCTCCTTGGCACACCCACCCACCCCTGGGGAACTCTTAAAAAGTTCTGCCGCCCCCACTCCCTTTTATCCAGATTTATTGTTATTGTTGTTGCTTTTAAAAGGTTTTCTTTTCCGGAGAAAAGCTGTTCTTTCCCGCCTTCCGCGACCTTCGGTTTGAAGAGTGAAATAAAAAGCTTTGTTGCATTTTGAAATTCTCCCTTTTAAAAAAACGTTTTCAGTCCGACTCTTCGCTTTAGAAGCTTTGCAGTTCGGCTTACGGCAGGATTGGTTATCTGCTGAAGAATATCCCCTGAGTTTTATATGATCTTCCCGAACGGTCGGAAGACATAAAAAACACACACCACTATTTAAAACTCCAGCTCAGAACGGGTGGAAAATAATCCCAAGTTCCCAAATATTTTGTGGCCCAGTGGAAAGAACATTTGCGAGTGGAGCAAAAACCTCTGGCTGGGTCTGACAGTCAGAGAAGGCAGTGCAAAGCTCCCTGACAGGTTAGAAGAAAAGGTAAGATTGTGCCTGCGGTGGAGAAAGTCGACAGGGAGGCGGGTTTCTCTCTCGTAATAATGGAACTCGGGGGCCGTTCAGCACAGACTAAAGAAAATGTCATTTGCACAGTGCAGAGTTCATAGAAAAAGAAAAAGGGACCCGAGGGTCATCTAGTCCAGCCCCCTGCAATGCAGGAATCTCGGCTAAAGCATCCATGGCAGATGGCCACCCAACCTCTCCTTTCTTGTCACTCTGAAGCCACGAATTCGAGTCCTACCATCCAGAGCAGGAGAAAACAAGCACGCTCCCTCTTCCATGTGACAGCCCTTAAGATATTTGAAGCGTTCAACTGTGGAACTCCCTGCCACAGGGGGCAGCCATGGGCCACCGCCTTGGATGGCTCTAAAAGAAGATCGCACAAATCCGAGGAGCAGAATCCGTAGCCAGGACAGCTGCTCTCTGCCTCCGTGGTCAGAAGCACAGTATACATCCAGGAGGCTAAGTTCGGTTAGAATTGGGTACACACTCCCAGCCTTAATGCTAAATACATTTCTTCTCCTAAAGGTAAAGAGTAAAGGGACCCCTGACCATTAGGTCCAGTCGTGGCTGACTCTGGGGTTGTGGCGCTCATCTCGCTTTACTGGCCAAGGGAGCCGGCGTACAGCTTCCGGGTCATGTGGCCAGGATGACTAAGCCGCTTCTGGCGAACCAGAGCAGCACACGGAAACGCCGTTTACCTTCCCGCCGGAGCAGTACCTATTTATCTACTTGCACTTTGACGTGCTTTCGAACTGCTAGGTTGGCAGGAGAAGGGACCGAGCAACGGGAGCTCACCCCGTCATTGCGGGGATTTGAACCGCCGACCTTCTGATCGGCAAGTCCTAGGCTCTGTGGTTTAACCCACAGCGCCACCCGTGTCCCTATTTTCTTCTCCTACCACACTACAAATAAAAGCTTGGCGGGGGGAGCACCAAGATTTCACCCACTTGGGCAGAATTCCTTAAATTAGATCTAAAGCACGCAGCCAGGGTTTGGGGGGGTTGAGGAGAAGAAGAATACAAACTCTTTGACCTCTGCACTAAGATGGAATCGGCGGAGGTTTTAATCTCACATCCCATTGGCTTTTCCCACCCGAGATACCTGCTTGGGCAGAGTAGCCGTCGAGCAAATCAGTTGCGAGGGACACCGGCTCGCTTGCTGTCGCCCGTGGAACGGCTTTTAAGAAATAAACACGTGAGCCAGGGTAGCGCTGTATTGAAATAGCCCTCGCCATCTCCGCAGCTACGCGAGCTACGGGGACCGGTTCCCTTCCGGCCCCTCGGGGTGTCCTACTTTCCAAAGTCATGAGGTCTAGCAACTTGGGAGTCAGGGACTTTGCTTGAAGCAGCTGCCGTGAGGCTGCGTGCCTGAACGGCGCCGCATGGTTGCAGATTCGGGAAGCCCCCCAACCGACGGGGGACCCCTGTGGGTGAAAGTGGCAGTTTTGCCACTCTCTCCAGAAACCCTTTTGTGGATATCTTCCTATATGAATAGAAATGCAGGGTGTCGTCAGGTTCTGCGGCAGGGGGGAGAGAGAGAGAGACTTGGCGCAGCAGAGGGGTCCCCTTTTTGCGTAGGGTTCGGGGTGCTGTGTTAAGAGAGCGCCAGAAAAAAAAAAACTTTTTCGGGATGGCGACTCCTGCAGCGTTTGAGAACACCAGCTAAGCTGCAGGCAGAGGTGGCAGCGGAGGGAGAAGAGAAAACCAGGCGAGTGAGTCACTTGCGGAGGCAGGAGCTGGCTTACATTGCGGGGAGGGAAACTCATTAAGTTTCCCATTGATCAGAAGAAGGTGCTTTGGGGGGGTGGCTGCTTTGCATTCCCCCCCCCTTCCTCAGCTCCCTCCTTCCCTGCTGAAACACTTAAAAATTGATGTTGCTTGGCTGAATGTACTTGCATATATAGATATAAAATCCTCAACACACTATTCTTTACATGGCTAGGAAAGTAGAGGTCCCCCCCCTCCTCTCTCTCTTCTGCTCCCCCCCCAAAAAAACCCCACCCTCTCCTCCCATTTCTGGGAACCCCATGGTTAAGAACCCAAAGGGGTTTGCCACTCTCTCTAGAAACCCTTTTGTGGATATCTTCCTATATGAATAGAAAGGCAGGGTGTCGTCAGGTTCTGCAGCAATGGCGAGGGGGGGGCCTTTGTTTCTGTTCGTTTCTTTGTTAATTGCCTTTGTGCACCCTGCCCAAATGGCTTCGGGAGCAGCTTGCAAACAAAGCGAGGCAGTTGCTATCTCCGCAGGACGACTGCGTTAGAAGAAGGAGGGGAGAAAACCAAAACCCTCCACGACACGCAAGGGAAAGGGGACAGGGAGGGAAGAGGAAAACCCAAAACCCCGGTGCTGATTTCTGAAAGAGGTGCTCTTATAAGAATGATCCACTGACTCGGTTCAAGGGCAGCTGGTGTCTTTTTGCTTGATTGTTTTATTTTGTTTTTATTTGTTAACATTTGCATTCCACCTCTACCTTCCACTGACCTCCCTGTTCCATCCTTGCAGCACCCCTGCGAGGTAGCTTAGGCTAAAAGACAGCAACTGGCCCAAAAATCACCCAGCAAGCTTCAGGGTGGATTGGGGTTTTGAACCCTGGTCAGCCAGCTCATGGCCCAACGCTCTAACCATTGTGCCACACTTCTGCTCCCCCCCCCCCACTGTCCTGCAAAGGCCAGGTAAAGGTAAAGGGACCCCTGACCATTAGGTCCAGTTGTGACCAGCTCTGGGGTTGCGGCGCTCATCTCGCTTTATTGGCCGAGGGAGCCGGCGTACAGCTTCCGGGTCATGTGGCCAGCATGACTAAGCCGCTTCTGGCGAACCAGAGCAGCGCACGGAAACGCCGTTTACCTTCTCGCCAGAGTGGTACCTATTTATCTACTTGCACTTTGATGTGCTTTTGAACTGCTCGGTTAGCAGGAGCAGGGACCGAGCAACGGGAGCTCACCCCGTCATTGCGGGGATTCGAACCACTGACCTTCTGATCGGCAAGTCCTAGGCTCTGCGGTTTAACCCACAGCGCCACCCGAAAAGAAAAGATATAGCAGCACATCAAATTGAAATAAATAAATGGGGATGAATGTGGTGCTACTCGTGAGCAGAGCTGAGCTGAACGCCACCTCTGGGGATCCATGCAATGGGTCTTTGAAGCAACCCCTTTTGCAAAGGTCTTAGGCAACGGCGTGTTCTTTTTTTGGAGGGAGGGGTCCTGGCACTCCCCAGGGATAAAGGACGACACGCTTTGGGTCGTGCGTAAGTCCTTTACGGTGGCGACTTACGTCTCCCCGGGGGCCCCCGTGGGTGCTGTGACGGGAATCTGCGTCCTTGGGCGAAAAAGCAATCTGCAGTCGCCCCTTCTCCTGGCTCCGGCTGAGTCATCTGGCTTGAAAAAGCCACCGCTCCTCTGCGTGAAAATTACCTTGGCAGGATCTGCCGGGAGGCACCGGCAGCGGCGGGGGGAGCGAGTGCAAGAGCAGCAGACGCGATCGCAGAGGGCATTGTTAGCCGAAGGCACGATTGACGTCCTCCTTCCCTCCCACCCGCCCCCGTAGCTGAGCTAAGCAATTGTCGCTCTGCCTCATTTATATTTTTTTTTACGCTTGCTTGCGGGAAAGCAAATCGCTTGCACTCTTCGTGGTTTGTTTTTTTTTCCCCTGGCATGGCGTTCCCGGGCAGTGTTGTAAACAAAAATTTGCCCTTTTCCCTTATGGGGTATCCAAGAGCCCATATAGTGTCCTTACATAGGTTCCCTATTGGTAGGAGAAGATAACAGAGGCCAACCAGAGAATATTGAGAAGCAAAGCAGCTAGTAAGCTTGATCTTTATTGATCCGTTGCAACAGGGTGCTCCCCTCACCCGCAGGAAAGGAGGAGGAACCCAGAAAAATGGTGTGCAAGGCCTTATAAAGACTTTTGAAATTGCCCCCCTGTAAATCAAGATGCGGGTGGCACTGTGGGTAAAAGCCTCAGCGCCTAGGACTTGCCGATCAAAAGGTCGGCGGTTCGAATCCCCGCGGCGGGGTGCGCTCCCGTCGCTCGGTCCCAGCGCCTGCCAACCTAGCAGTTCGAAAGCACCCCCGGGTGCAAGTAGATAAATAGGGACCGCTTACTAGCGGGAAGGTAAACGGCGTTCCGTGTGCTGCGCTGGCTCGCCAGATGCAGCTTGTCACGCTGGCCACGTGACCCGGAAGTGTCTGCGGACAGCGCTGGCTCCCGGCCTATAGAGTGAGATGAGCGCACAACCCTAGAGTCTGGCAAGACTGGCCCGAACGGGCAGGGGTACCTTTACCTTTTAAATCAAGACCACCCCCAGATACATCATACATACATCACAGAAGGGGTGTAACCCAAGACCACCCCTCAGATACATCACACCTACATCACAGAAATTTGAATATTGTTTTTCTCCTGTTGTTGTTTATCTCCTGTCTGGCAGGTTACTTCATTGGATTGCCTGGGGAGCCTGGCCAGTCTTTTGTAATGATGTATACTTAGTTCCTGGGCCAGGTCACAGGCTCAAACCCTATTCAAACACAGACATACCCTTAAGACAGGATTTGTGAAGGAAAAGACAATGGGGAGGTTTCCCACTTTGACCTTGCAGAGAAAACATTGGCTCAGTTTAGCAATCAAAATGGTTCCAGGTTGGCCTTCCTGTGTTGATCTATGTACGTGCTTGGTTGGTACACTTATGAACATTACCATATATCTAAGATCATAAAATTCCTATCACAGCGGTAGTTGAGAAGACCCAGCTCTGGCGCCGGTGCTGGCAGCGTCCCGGATTTGCCTGGGAGCAGATTCGAGTTCGAATCCTCCCGCTCGCTGTGCCTCGCAGCCAAAACCTACTTTGTAGGGTCGGATTGGGGCAGAGCAATGCGCACACTACCTCGACCAGTGGCCAGGGATGATGGGAGTTGTGGTCCCAAAACATCTGGAGGGCCGAGTTTGCCTATGCCTGCTATAGAGTTACCAAAAGGACGATGGGAGTTGTAGTCCCAAAACATCTGGAGGGCCGAGTTTGCCTATGCCTGCTATAGAGTTACCAAAAGGACGATGGGAGTTGTAGTCCCAAAACATCTGGAGGGCCCAGTTTGCCTTTACCCTACTCTAAACCAATTTTCCCTAAAAAAAAAAACCACGCTTCTGGCTTGTTTGTTTTTTAAATTAAAAGTTATTTTGAGCGTTTTCTCCAGTTCATTTATAAACCATTTCCCAGGAAGTTCCCAAGTTTGAGATTTAGATGCTTTCGTCGGCCCTCTGCGCATGCCCCGTGGCACAGACCTCCCCTGTACCTCCTTTTTTCTTTTGTTTTTTCCGTGTTCCCGTGGGTTTGCCTTCCAGGACAGGTGCCTGACGAGGAAGCGAGACAGAACGGGCAGAGCCGCTGCAGCCGGGGGCTCCCCAAGCCGGTCTGCATGAACGGGACGGAACCAGCCCAGATCGGCGGGAAGACGAAGGCCGAGCGGAGGGCCAGCGCCTCGTCCAACCCTTCGCGCAAAGCCTCCTCTTCGGCCAGCAGCAAGATTCGGAAGCTGTCCACCTGCAAGCAGCAGTGACGGCTTGAGCATCGCCCACCGCAGGTCTGTGCCTTCCTCTTCGCCTTCCTCTCTTTTTCCGGAAAGTTGGTGCCGCCCAGTGGTTAGAGCCGCTTGCTTTGCATGCAGAAGGCCCCAGCTTTAGTCTCCAGGAGAGCCCTTGCCAGTCACTTTTGGCAGTGCTGAGCAACGGGGGTCAGTGATTTGACTCGTAGAATCGTATAAAGCGGGAATAATAATAATAATTATTATTATTATTATTTATACCCCGCCCTCCCCAGCCACTCTGGGCAGCTTCCAACAGAACACTAAAACACAATAACCTATTCAACATTAAAAGCTTCCCTAAACAGGGCTGCCTTCAGATGTCTTCTAAAAGTTTGGTAGTTATTTTTCTCTTTGACATCTGGTGGGAGGGCGTTCCACAGGGCGGGCGCCACCACTGAGAAGGCCCTCTGCCTGGTTCCCTGGAACTCGTAGCGAGGGAACCACCAGAAGGCCCTCAGCGCTGGACCTCAGTGTCCGGGCAGTATCAAGTTAACCAGAGGAACTCACTGCTACAAGGTGTTTCTCATGCAATTCAGGGCCATCTAGACTCGCTAGCATCCTTTCTGGGGTGTTTTAATTCCCCCCCCCCTAAAAAAAAAATAAGAGGAAGCTTCCGACTCTTACGTACTAACCAAGGCAGGGGTTTGGTTTTTTTTAATGCATGTATTGTGCCTCTGAGCTTAAGCGAGCAGGGATCGCGGAGCGGGGCAGACGCGATCAGCTCGTGCATCCGGCTTTCATCTGACTTGACGTATATCCCTCCCTTTCCCAGCTCTGCAGAAAACCCCGAATCCCTCCTTCTCTCTCTGTCTCCCCACCCCGAACAAAATAATAATAACAAAATCCCTCCCCGGCTGTTTTCGCCCAGCTCTCCTGATTCATAAGCTCAGCCCAGGAAGAAAGAAGAGAAAATTATTCATCTGTGATCTGCCCACCCCCGCCTGGCCTCACCGAAGTAATGCACTTAGCCGGTGGCGCCTTCTCTTCCTTGCAACCCCCCCCCCCAAAAAAAAGCTTTTATCTCCTTGGCTCGCAACCAGGTTCCTCCATTCTCTCCCCTCCCTCTCCGGTTCTTCTTCTTTCGCCTCCTTCCTCGCTCCCAGCTAAGTCTCCAAATAGCTTCGGAAAATAAGATGGAGTATCTCATGCAGGCGAAACTGAATCTGTATCAGGAGGGGGGTGTCGTCGTCCCCCCCAAAAAAACTCCAAGATAGAGAGATTTGGAGGCAAGTGTCGCCCCCCCAAAAAAGTGGCTGTCAAGCTTTTGCTGTGCCGGACCAGCCAAGGCAAACCCCCAAATAATTCAGCCCAAAATCTTCCTCCCAGGCCCTTCATTCAATCAAGTCCTTTGCAGCAGCAAAAGAAGAAAATCTCTTTTGCTTTTTGCAAGCAAGTGGTCGTGTTTCCATCTCTCCTTCCCCTCCAGGCTAAACCTTTCTCCATCTCGACCCCCCCTTCCGTGAACCGCCCACTCCACCCCACGTTCCAGTTTGCCTTCGGCCGCTTTTGCTTCGCCCCAGAACTGGGCGCAGGTTTTCTGCCTTAATTCGGGGGCCGAAGCGAAACTGGGACTTTGGAAACGACGGTTCCCTTTAGCGCAGCTGAAGATTGCATTTGGCTTCTTTGCAGATGCGTCGCGCTGCTGGATCGAGGTTTTTATTTTTATTTCTTAGCCAAGGTAGCTTTGAACTTATTCCCAGTAGACCTGCTGCAATTTAGCAGGGTGTGTTTTCTGTGGCTCTCCTCTGCAGGCCCAGAAAGCCATGAGAAACGCTAAAAAGACTCCTCTCTGCCCTGGCCAGCTGCCCTGGCTAAGCCTCGCCAAGGTTTTCCACCTTCTGCCTTTAAAGACCCCAGACATCAGGCCTCGTACTATTTTCCGGCGCTTGCTAAAAACATTTCTGCTTGGACGGGCCAACCCAGACGTTTTATCATCTTAGTGTATTTTTGGTCTTTGTGGAAGCTACCCAGAGTGGCTGGGGAAACCCAGCCAAATGGGCTGGGTACAAATAATAAATTATTATTATTATTGAATGAAGGGCTGTATGCAGATGTTGTTAATAATAATAATTGTAGTGGGGTTTTTAAAGTTTTAAATTATGCACTCTTTTGCACATGGGTAACTGTGACACAACAGAGCAGTATGCAATAAATCGCAGAACTTTTTCTGACGTCCGATTTCTCTCTCTCTCTCCCTCCCTCCCCCTTTTCTTTTTTTAAAACTCTTCGCAGCCAGAGCCCCGAATTACTGCGCTTGGCGGCCGCCGTATCCCCTCCTCGGCTCTCTGTGCATCTCCCCCCCCCGCCCGGCCGTGCCCTTGCCCGCCCCCTCCCCACGCCGGCATCCCTGGTAGCCGACCCCCCCGTAGACCCCCGCTTGCGATCCAAAAAATAGAGAGCCAAGAAACAGGAAGAGAAACACCTTTTTGTAAAGAAAAAAAAAAAGACGCAATCCTTTTATTTGGGGAGGGGGGCAGAAGAAGACGACGACACCCAACGCCGGTTCAGCAAATCCTGCTTTTTTGAGACTGAGAAGACGAAAAAGCCTGGCTGTGCTTCACCTCCCGAAATCCTGTCTGTGTGGCCGTCCGGATTCCCACGACTTGTTGGGGGGCGGATTGAAGTGGGAGCGGGCTGCTCCTGGTTGGTGGGGGGGGGCTTTTTGAGATGGGGGAGGCGAGTTCCCTCCAGGACTTGGCACATCTCCCCTCCCGCCATTCCTCCCCGTGTTAGAATTTTTGAAAGCCATCGACACGCACTTTATGTAGTAGACTACTGTTATATAATATATATATTATATATTATATTTTTTTTCCTCCCCTACCCCTTCTTTCTTTCTTTCTTTTCGGCCCCCTCCTCCCTCTCTTCCCCCCTCCCTCTTTTTTGAGGGGGGGGAGGGCGGTTTATGTTTGCAGTTATCTTTAGAGAACTTCCTTCCACATTTGTGACCGTATCTGAAATAAATGGAAAGAGCTGGGGAGGGGAACATCGCGGCCTGCAAAAATTGAGACGGGGGGGGGGGGGAGAAGAGAGGTTCAGAAAGTGGGGAGGGGGCGTTATGGGGAGGGGAAAACCCGGTATTTAAAACGTCAGCAAAAATCACCACACTATTAAAACGAAAATAAAAAAATCTGCATGCTGTTTATAAGGGCTGGAGCAAAGGGAAGTGAGTGCTTTTTTTTTCTTTCTTTCCTTTTTTTTCTTTTTTTAAAAGAAAATAAAAAGTCAAAATAGAGCCATGGGTTTCTGAGTCTGTTTTTTTTAGGGGCTGGTGCTGATTTAGCCCACCCTGGAAGGAAAAAAAAACATTGAGCTAGATACAGTGGTACCTCGGGTTACATACGCTTCAGGTTACAGACTCCGCTAACCCAGAAATAGTGCTTCAGGTTAAGAACTTTGCTTCAGGATGAGAACAGAAATCGCATGGAGGCCCCATTAGCTAAAGTGGTGCTTCAGGTTAAGAACAGTTTCAGGTTAAGAACGGACCTCCGGAACGAATTAAGTACGCAACCAGAGGTACCACTGTAGTGGCACGTGGAGATGCCCAGGTCTTCCATAATAGGAGCGTTTGGGTAGATGCAGCTCTGGGATGCGGCAAAGACCCCCTTGGACTTTGGGGGGGACACCCTACACTCTGAGATACAGAGAGGGAAGGAGGCGAGAGCTTTTTCCATTAAGGGAGCCCCAGCCAACTCACTTAGGTCCCTCTCCCTGGGAGAACGTGGGGTGGTTCCCTGATTTGGAGGTAAAATTCCTGCCTCCAACTGGACCCCTGGCGCCTCCACGTTTGTCACCATTTCTTGCACGTATAGCCCAATTTTCCCCTCCCAGGAGTACGTGCTTCTCCTTTAAAAGGTAAAGGGACCCCTGACCATGAGGTCCAGTTGTGGCCGACTCTGGGGTTGCGGCACTCATCTCGCTTTACTGGCCAAGGGAGCCGGCGTACAGCTTCCAGGTCATGTGGCCACCAGGACTATGCCGCTTCTGGCGAACCAGAGCAGCGCACGGAAACGCCGTTTACCTTCCCGCCAGAGCGGTACCTATTTATCTACTTGCACTTTGATGTGCTTTCGAACTGCTAGGTTGGCAGGAGCAGGGACCGACCAACAGGAGCTCATCCCGTCGTCGCGGGGATTCGAACCACTGACCTTCTGATCGGCAAGTCCTAGGCTCTGTAGTTTAACCCACAGCGCCACCCACATCCCTTAGTGAGAAATTACAGGCGTTCCATTTTGTTGCTGCGTTTTTATCCCGCTGGCATCCTCAGTCCTCTGTTTTTTCATTCTCACAACAACCCTGTGAGGTAGGCTAGACTGATTGGGGAAGGGCCCCAGCTTGGCGATGGAGCCCCTATCTTGCATGTATACGTTGCCAGGATCAGTCCCAGGGTGGCATCTCCCGATAGGGCTGGAAATCCTTTCGGAAGCGCCGGAGAGCAGCTGCCGGCCAGTGTAAGGGCTGCTGTGCTCAACATGGGTTGGGCTGTCACTGCAGAGTCACTTCCTGTCTATGCCTTGAAGGAGAGATGGGAGCTTATGGGAAAGGGCAGCAAAACAATTAAAAACTCAAGCGCTTACACCATGGGTAGGCAACTTAAGGCCCTGGGGCCGGATCTGGCCCAATCGCCGTCTCAATCCGGCCCGCGGCCAGTCCAGGAATCAACGTGTTTTTACATGAGCAGAATGTCTCCTTTTATTTAAAATGCATCTCTGGGTTATTTGTGGGGCCAGCCTGGTGTTTTTACATAAGTAGAATGTGTGCTTTTATTTAAAATGCATCTCTGGGTTACCGTATTTTTTGCTCTAGAAGACTCACTTTTTCCCTCCTAAAAAGTAAGGGGAAATGTGTGTGTGTCTTATGGAGCGAATGCAGGCTGCGCAGGTATCCCAGAAGCCAGAACAGCAAGAGGGATTGCTGCTTTCGCTGCGCAGTGATCCCTCTTGCTGTTCTGGCTTCTGAGATTCAGAATATTTTTTTTTCCTTGTTTTCCTCCTCCAAAAACTAGGTGCATCTTGTGGTCTGATGCGTCTTATAGAGCGAAAAATACGGTATTTGGGGGCCGGTCCACTGTCCCTCAGGCCTTGCGGGGGGCCGGACTATATTTCGAAGAAGAAAAATGAACGAATTCCTATGCCCCACAAATAACCCAGAGATGCATTTGAAATAAAGGGGCACATTCTACTCATGTAAAAACACGCTGATTCCCGAACCGTCCGCAGGCCAGATTTGGAAGGCGATTGGGCCGGATCTGGCCCCCGGCCCTTAGGTTGCCTACCCCTTACCTAGAGGACACCTGGTTGGCAAAAGCCACACTAGGGAGTTATAACGCCAGGCCCTATATACAACCTCTGGGGCTGACAGTGTTCACGACTTAAGGAGAAAAGACCACGCACACCCATTGGAAAACGTTGGCACATCGTTTATTTAATAAAGTCTTGTATTTTTATTTTTTGCTCTCCCCCTCCATTGAAAAAGGCGGGGAAAAAGGAGGTTCGTGGTTTGGTCTGCTGCTTTTACGAAGCGGGGAGGGGAAAAACAGGCTTTTGCATCGCCCTCCACCGACAAAAAAAAAAAAGACAAATTGTGATCATAGGATGGCCAGAGTTGGAAGAGACCCTCCTCCCAACACACACAGAGAAGGGTCTTCTAGTCCAACCCAGGCAAGACTCGCAAGCTAGACGATTATGACGGTTTCGACAATGACAAGAGCGAGGTGGCAAAACAAGCCAGGACTTTGGAATAAATAAATAAATATATGTATATATATATATATATTCTCACATTCTCCAAAAGAAGAAGGGGTGGGGGGAGATCGCCCTGCCACACCTCTGGCAGCAGACGTTTTTCGCTTTTACAAAATTAAGTTTCTCTTCTTTTCCGACCGTCCATCCCCCCCCCCCAATTCCCCATCCCTTCAAGTAGTGCTTTGGACGTTGATTTTGAAAGGAAAAAAAAATGAAAACTGGAGGGCAGGACCCACACATCCAACCAGGCGCACACATACCCCACTCCTTCCCCGAACCCCCCCCCCTCTGTTGACATGCAAAAGAATTGAAGCACGGAAAGGAAAAAGTTAGGAAACGTAAAAGATTTGGCACACATCCTTGGCATGGCAGTGTTGGTAGGTGGATGGGTCAGTTTGCCCCCTCCCCAAGCGATGCGCTTGTAGCCGCGTAGTAGCAACAATACATTAAAAGAAAAAGCTTGCTGCCGCCACCTTATAATCTGCTTAAAAATTAAAGGCGCAATAAAACTGCCTGCTTATATAGGCAAAACTCAAAAAATTAGAATATCGCGGGAAAGTTCATTTATTTCAGTAGTTCAACTTAAAAGGTGAAACTCGTATATGAGATCGACTCATGACATGCAAACCGAGATATGCTTCTACTTCTCAGAGCTCCGATATTGCTCTATCTGCAACTTTGTTTTGCCGATTTCATTGAATATTCTGATTTTCTGAGATTGTTAATTAGTTTCGCCTTTGAAGCTGAATTAGTGAAATAAAGGAACTTTTCCATGGTATCCTAATTTTTCGAGTTTCGCCTGTATATTATTATTATTTTTCTTCAACCACATATGTGGATAAATAACTTTTAAAAAAAATTAAAAAGAGAACGCGCACCCCCTTTGCATCGATTTGGAGAACAGATAGCGGAATAACGTGTCGGAACAGGCGCGTTTTCGTAGCTGAGCGCATGAGGACTATGGCTGATCTCCCTCTTTTTCTTCCGTTGGGCCTTACCCCCAAATTCACTGCTCTCCTATCTCAGCCTAGGGAGGAAAACTGGGCGGCTTTCGGATGGCTCTAGACTTCCTGGCTTCTGAGACTAGCAGTCCAATGACACTGGGGGGACACACACATGGACGTCAGTCATCTCTGCATCATCCGCTGACGCTAAGACCAGGGTATTTCTCATTCCGCTGCCCGGTTCGCATGAGGACTATCACCATGGGAGCATTCAAGTAGCAGCTCCGACACCCCTTTTCCGATCAAGCTGTTTAGTATCTCTGCGCAAGGGATGGTGGCGCTGGAAGGAAAGCCAGAGCAAAGGGGGGAACAGCGTACAATTTTGTTGAACGGGAAAAGTTGGAGATAATAGAGAATCGGCGACGGAGGAGTAACGCAGGGGAGAGACGGAGGCCTGAGCTATCGGAGGACGAGAAGTCGGGCGTGCTGCTTCTACTGCAACCCGTGTGCCTCGCTTTGCCAAGTACGTACCCGAAAAGGGCACAACCCGCTCCAAACCGGTGCAGTAACCCATGGCAATTTCATCCGCCCAGGCAGCTCACCAGCTTAATAAAATAGCATTTCTGGAACCGGTTCCACGCCAACGAAAGTTCATTGGGAAGAAACTCGGGTGAGAGATCGGGGGCCAAGCGGGCAGGCTTTTCTGTCCCATCTGGAAGGCGAGGTTGGTTCTGCCTCCCGCCAAGAGGACACCCAGCGACAGACAGAGGGAGAAGGAGGAAAGGATAAGGTTATTGCTTGCAAAAAGAAAAAAACCAGAGAGAGAGTGTGTGTGTGCAAAGGTGAAGGAATCATTTATAGTTATCTGCTACAACCAGCTCTTTTGAACGTCGTGAGGTAAAAGTCAGGCCTCTGCTAGGTTCCGGGTTCTCCTGTTATTAGCAAGAAAAAGCCCCTCGGGAACGTAATGTCCGGGCTGTGCAATAGAGGCGCTTGCTTTGGCAAACCTGCCTCGGGGAAGGGAGAACTGGCTCGTCTCGGGACCCCTAACCCCTCTCGGGCACCGGCGAGAAGGGAGCAGAGGCTGCTGGGAGCAAGATCCCGCCCTCCCCAGCCCCTCGCAAACGGAAGGCCAAGGCGAAGGGCCCGCCGCTGCCCGCCGCACAAACGCAGCCTTGACCAGTTTCCCTCGACCCTCTGCGGACTCCGAGTCCCGGCTAGAGACAGGGATGTCTGCGGGATGGCGACTCCCCTAGGACGCAGCGATGTCCCTTGCGTGGTACCTGCCCCAGCAGGGCCACCGTCCTCTGAGATAGTGCGCCCCATTGCCCCGGTCGGCTGGCAAATCCCATGCCGGCCCCGGGGAGGAACTGGGGAGAGAGCGATGGCTACCTCACCCTGAAGTCGACGGCGTCCCCCTGCTCCTCTACTCTGGGCTGTGGTCAGGGGAGGCATCTGCCACAGCCACGACGCACCCTGGACTCTCTCTCGGTTTTTTCAAGCGCCCATACATCCTTTCCTCCAACCCCCCGGTTATCTTGTCCATCAGTTCGGTGCCCAGGCTGCCCAGGCCTGGGCACTGCCCATCCTCGAGGCAGCCGCTGCCATACGGCTCGGGCGGCCCCTTGGCCTCCTCCGGTGGCTCCTCTTCTATCACCTGGATTTTGTCGGCGGCTTCCACCGCCGCCGGCGCCGCCTCCTCGTCCCCGGCGCTGACGATGCGTGGCAGGGTGCTCTGGTAGCGCCCCTCGAGTGGGTAGTTGACGCTGTCGCCCCTCCGCAACGGCGTGCGGTGCCTCTCCAGGGCCGGCGGATAGCGGACGCCGGGGTCGCTGTACTGTTTGGCCCTCTGCCACTGCTTCCGGAGGTGCGTCCGGGAACGGTGCTTGGCTCGCAGCGGCGACTCGTCGAACTGAGGGTCGTGGCGGACGAAGGCGTTGAAGAGGGCGTCCGTCTTCTCATCGATGCTGTAGTCCCGGCGGGGCAACGCGTCCCGGGTGGGGAAGAGCTGCCCGTAGGGGGCCCAAACCAGCGGACTCGGGGCCGGCGGCCCGCCGGAAGCCCCTTCCACGGCCTCGTCTTCCTCCTCTGGTTCTTGGCCTTCGAAACTCTCAAAGATGGTGGCTCGGCGGCCGGCGCTGGTGAAGCAGTATCGCTTCTCTGAGGCCGTCTGGTCCTCGCCGACGCGCCCGCCGGGAGCCTCGATAGAGGCGTAGCCGCTGTCCATCTGCAGGAGCTTCCGGGTCCCGGCCTCCGACTCTACGCTGTCCTGCTTGGCTTTCCCCGGCAATCTGTCCTCTCCTCCTTCGGCCTCATCCGCCAAGGAAGAAGGGAAGCTGGGCAAGCCGCCGCTCGAAGAGATGCTCTCCCCGCCGTCGCTGCGCACCGAGTCCCGGTCGTTGCCCTGCTCCGACGAAGCGTACATCTCCAACGATGCCCGCAGGCTCCAGATGTCGTGGTAAAGGGGGGTGGGTGGCTGCTGCGGGGGCGGGGGCGGCTCCAAAGCGGGGGGCTCAGCGGAGGGGGGGCTGGGTTGCTCCGCCGGCTCTATCCTGCATCCAGAACACAACAGGTACATTTTCCCTTTAAAAACACCTTTTGGGTCTTAGGATCATATGGAATGAAAACAGCAAATGATAATCGAGACCTGATATATATATATACACACACACATACATACATACATACATACACACATACACTCTTTTCAAGTTCATACACACACACACACACACTTTTCAAGTTCATATATCGTATTTTTTGATCTCTAAGACTCACTTTTCCCCTCCTAAAAAGTAAGGGGAAATGTGTGTGCGTCTTATGGAGCGACTGCAGGCTGCGCAGCTATCCCAGAAGCCAGAACAGCAAGAGGGATTGCTGCTTTCACTGCGCTGCGATCCCTCTTGCTGTTCTGGCTTCTGAGATTCTTGTGGTCTGGTGCTTCTTATAGAGCGAAAAATACGGTACACACACACACACACACACACACACACACACACACTTTTCAAGTTTATACATTTCACTGATTTCACAATCATCTTGACATTTCAAAACTTTACTTCCTTCCCCCTCTTTCTGCGGTTCCTTAAATTTCATTTTAATACCTTTCGCATATCCAAATTAACTCCATTTGCTCATTCATTCATCTTCTTTAAATACATACTCTTACAAAACTGCAAGTTATTACAATAATCCTGCCAATGTTTTCATCCGTTTACAAATTATCTGTAAATATTCAATAAACCGTTTCCGTTCTTTAACTTTTTTATTTTTAAAAAACGTTATCTTGATTTCTTCTGGCAAGTTTCGCCATTTCTGCATATTCCATTGCCGTTATAAGAGAACAAATGAGATGCTCGTGGCGAAGTTCCAGACCTCTTTTTTCTAGAAAAAGGGCACTGGCCTGGCCCGTTCTTCCTGCAAAAGGACCGCACCGATGCCAGCTGCTGGAAAACGGCAGAAGGGGAGAATGCCGCTCTTGTGTTCAAATCCAGCTTGCGAGTTTCCCTTTGGGACAACTAGTTGGCTCCTGTGTCCGAGGCAGCTCCATCTGGTATGCAGGATGAGACCCTACCTGCCCGCGGACTGCCTCGCCAGAGTGGTGCATGCTCTGGTTATCTCCCGCTTGGACTACTGCCATGCGCTCTACGTGGGGCTGCCTTTGAAGGTGACCCGGAAACTACAACTAATCCAGAATGCGGCAGCTAGACTGGGGACTGGGAGCAGTCGCTGAGACCACATAACACCGGTCCTGAAATACCTCCATTGGCTCCCAGGACGTTTCTGAGCACAATTCAGAGTGTTGGTGCTGACCTTTCAAGCCCTAAACAGCTTTGGTTCAGTATATCTGAAAGAGTGTCTCCATCCCCATCGTTCTGCCTGGACACTGAGGTCCAGCTCTGAGGGCCTTCTGGCGGTTCCCTCCCTGCAAGAAGCGAGGTTGCAGGGAACCAGGCAGAGGGCCTTCTCGGTGGTGGCGCCCGCCCTGTGGAACGCCCTCCCACCAGATGTCAAAGAGAACAACAACTACCAGACTTTTAGAAGACATCTGAAGGCAGCCCTGTTTAGGAAACCTTTTAATGTTTGATGCATTCCTGTATTTTAATATTTTGTTGGAAGCCGCCCAGAGTGGCTGGGGAAACCCAGCCAGATAGGCGTGGTATAAATATATTATTATTATTATTATTATTATTATTATTATTATTATTATATGGGCATTTTGGCCCCTGTGAGAACAGGATGCTGGACTAAAGATGGGCCACTGGGACTAGATCCAACAGCCCCTTTGTTTGTTCTTATTAAACGAGCCACTGCAGCTCAGGAAGGAGAGTAGAGGGCCTTCGCGAATTGCCTTGCGGATACAGCAAAGCCTGCCGATAACGCCAAGGTTGCAGGTTCAATCCCCGCAAGGGACAGCTGCATTTGGGGGGTGGTGGTGGTTTGGACTAAATAACCCTCCAACTCTATGATAGGGTTCCACATAGCCAGGATTCGGCCGTCGGAAACGGTGCCCAGGCACAAACTGCATTAATGTCTGGGGAAACCTGGACGTATGGCAGTGTAGATTTTGGCAAATCTTTTAAAAAAAAGCTCAAAAGCTTCAATTTTATTTCTTTTAGATTTTGCTAAGAAGCTAAACTTTGAACCAAAAAAAAAAAAAGGATATAGAAAAGCTCAACAGCTTTAATGTCCGGATTTTCACTTTTTGAAATGAGGTAAAGGACCCCTGGACGGTTAAGTCCAGTCAAAGGCGAATATGGGGTTGCGGCGCACATCTCGCCTTTGGGTCGAGGGAGCCGGTGTTTGTCCACAGACAGCTTTCTGGGTCACGTGGCCAGGAGGACTCAAATGTTTCTGGCACAACGGGACACCGTGACAGAAACCAGAGCGCACAGAAACACTGTTTATCTTCCTGCCACGGTGGTACCTATTTATCTACTTGCACTGGCGTGGTTTCAAACTGCTAGGTTGGAAGGAGCTGGGACTGAACAATGGGAGCTCAGCCCGTCGCGGGGATTTGAACTGCCA
Organism: Podarcis filfolensis; assembly: GCF_964270895.1. Lineage (NCBI taxonomy): Eukaryota > Metazoa > Chordata > Lepidosauria > Squamata > Lacertidae > Podarcis > Podarcis filfolensis. The sequence continues at coordinate 9,412,467 of NC_139622.1, forward strand.
ACCTTCCGATCGGCAAGTCCAAGAGGCTCAGTGGTTTAGACCACAGCATATGGTAACCTTACCGTATGATCCTTTGACTCTTAAAGGTAAAGGGACCCCTGACCATTAGGTCCAGTCGTGGCCAACTCTGGGGTTGTGGCGCTCATCTCACTTTATTGGCCGAGGGAGCCGGCGTACAGCTTCCGGGTCATGTGGCCAGCATGACTAAGCCGCTTCTGGCGAACCAGAGCAGCGCATGGAAATGCTGTTTACCTTACTGCCTGAGCGGTACCTATTTATCTACTTGCACTTTGACGTGCTTTTGACCTGCTAGGTTGGCAGGAGCAGGGACCGAGCAACGGGAGCTCACCCCGTCGTGGGGATTCAAACCATCAACCTTCTGATCGGCAAGTCCTAGGCTCTGTGGTTTAACCACAGCGCCACCCGCGTCCCCCTGTGACTCTTAGGCCTACCCAATCCATGAATCCCGCAGTGCTTGGATTCGTGCCAACGCACCTGCGTCTTCTCTGCCCCCCCGCCCCATTCCCACTTATCTACTGAAAAATACCTGCCGAGGGATAAGGTGGAGGTGGCTGCAGCGGGCAGGAACGGCCCGCTGACGGGCCTGAACGCCACGTCATCTGTCCGAGCGATGTATTGGATGATGTCCGTCTGGTGGGGGTCACGGTCTTCTTGGTCCATGCTCTCACTTGCAGCCCTCTGGCGCTGGAACTGGTGCCGTTTCGGAGAGCCTGGGGGCAAAGGACCGGGTGGCGTTAAGAAGTTAAGAGGGGGGGGGCAGGGGGACGACATTGGTGGTGGGGGCAGGGGGAGCAAGAGAAGAGACGACAACGAAAATATGATTATTTTGGACAAGGGCAAGCCCTCGGTCACAAATTTCTTGAGTCCTGCCCTGCTGGCAAAAAGAGATGTGCACTCAACCGGCAATTACACTGGTACCTCAGGTTACATACGCTTCAGGTTACAGACTCTGCTAACCTAGAAATAGTACCTCGGGTTAAGAACTTCGCTTCAGGATGAGAACAGAAATCGTGCGGTGGCGGCAGCAGGAGGTCCCATTAGCTAAAGTGGTGCTTCAGGTTAAGAACAGTTTCAGGTTAAGAACGGACCTCCGGAATGAATTAAGTACTTCACCCGAGGTAAAGGTAAAGGGACCCCTGACTGTAAGGTCCAGTCGTGGCCGACTCTGGGGTTGCGGCGCTCATCTCGCTTTACTGGCCGAGGGAGCCAGCGTACAGCTTCCGGGTCATGTGGCCAGCAGGACTAAACCGCTTCTGGCGAACCAGAGCAGCGCACGGAAACGCCGTTTACCTTCCCACCAGAGTGGTACCTATTTATCTACTTGCACTTTGATGTGCTTTCGAACGGCTAGGTTGGCAGGAGCAGGGACCGAGCAACGGGAGCTCACCCCGTCGTTGCGGGGATTCGAACCGCTGACCTTCTGATCGGCAAGTCCTAGGCTCTGTGGTTTAACCCACAACGCCACCTGTATAAAAATGACGTCTTGATCAGAAATAAAGCCTCTATGTACATAGGTCCAGGATTTCAAAGGTGGAATTGATCTCCAAAACACAGCACTTTGTCCTGGATCTTAGAGAAGTCAATCGAAAATTTGTGGGGGTTTTGGCATCTTTGTTTTTTAATAAAAAAGCTCAACAACAACTTTTGGGTTTTCCTAAATAAAAGCAAAACTATTGGGGGGGCGGGTTTCTAATAAAAAGCTCAACAACTTTTTGGGTGTCCTGGTTTTTACTTTTTGAAATATGGCAAACCCTCTATGTGCACCAAAGCACAATGGAAGGATAATCGTTTCTCATGAGTTAAATACCGACGATACATCACTTTATAAAAATTCTCTGAGATAATGCAGATGATCAATGATCGTGAAATCATGAAGGAAGAGGGTGAATTATGGCCTCATCCTGTTGAACACATCTCTCTTACTGCATTAAAAAAATGGCTTCTCTTGTTGATGCAACTCAGTCCAAAGACCGTGAAAGGTCTTAAGAGTATTTTACTGCCTTTGCACAGGACCTCGCGTGCTTGGTCTTCAATCTCATCCAATTACGCTTCAATATTAAGCCAATTTAAATGGTATGGCTTTAAGCTTGTACCGCAAAGTTTATTTTGGCGGGGTCACTTTCCCTTCTACGGGTTTTCAGATATATATTTTTTTTTACAGAGCGAGTTTAACAAATGCTTTAAAAAAGCTTTGTTTCTTTTATTTTCTTTGAACAACCGCAGCAACGCTATCGCAAACCTGAAACACGTTACAGTGGTCCCTTGGTTCTCAAACTTAATCTGTTCCGGAAGCCCGTTCCAAAACCAAAGCGTTCCAAAACCAAGGGGCGCTTTCCCATAGAAAGTAGCGCAAAATGGATTAATCCGTTCCAGACTTTTAAAAACAACCCCTGACACAGCAATTTGACTTGAATCTTACTATCTAACGAGACCATGGATCCATGAAAGGAAAGCAATAAACAATGTACAGTGGTACCTTGGGTTACATACACTTCAGGTTACAGACGCTTCAGGATACAGACTCCGCTAACCCAGAAATATTACCTCGGGTTAAGAACTTTGCTTCAGGATGAGAACAGAAATTGTGCTCTGGCGGAGCGGCTACAGCAGGAGGCCCCATTAGCTAAAGTGGTGCTTCAGATTAAGAACAGTTTCAGCTTAAGTATTGCCCTCCGGAACAAATTAAGTACTTAACCTGAGGTACCACTGTATATATTATTTACAGAGCGAGTTTAACAAATGCTTTAAAAAAGCTTTGTTTCTTTTATTTTCTTTGAACAACCGCAGCAACACTATCACAAACCTGAAACACGTTACAGAGGTACCTTGGTTCTCAAACTTAATCCGTTCCGGAAGCCCGTTCCAAAACCAAAGCGTTCCAAAACCAAGGGGCCCTTTCCCATAGAAAGTAATGCAGTACGGATTAATCCGTTCCAGACTTTTAAAAACAATCCCTAAAACAGCAATTTGACATGAATCTTACTATCTAACGAGACCATGGAAAGCAATAAACAATGTACTGCAGTCACACAATCAATCAGTAGCTAAACTGGGTTCTACACAGTCACAAAAACAAAACAAAAAAGAGCCGCAAAAACAAAAACGGATGTGTGGCACTCAAATCAGAAGCATAACACTCAAAACGGAGCACATTCGGCTTCTGGAAAAAGTTCGCAAACCAGAACACTTACTTCCGGGTTTGCAGTGTTTGGGTTCCAAGTTGTTTGAGAACCAAGGCGTTTGAGAACCAAGGTACCACTGTATGCTTAAATAAAAGAGGCTACGAGGCTTTATTTTGCCCCAGGGACCACCAGATCAAGAGAGGTTGCATTGATGCCTCCAGTTCACCGGTGCAACGTCTGAATCGTGTCAGTGAGAGCTGCGTGCTGGGTGGGCACCAAAGCCGGTGTGATGGCCTGGGATTCGGACTCGGAGGCTGAACCTGAAGAATCCCAGCCTGCACAGGAGTCCCCGCCTCCAGAACCAGCTGAGCCGGGGCTGGGGCTTGAGCCTGAAGGGTCCTCACCTGGGCTGGATCCTCAGGTGAGTCTGCTCTGGCTCCTGAGGTGATGGAGGACCCATTGCCTGCAGGTGCTCCACTCTCAGCCCCGTCAGGGGAAGCTGAGGTTGCCTCTGGGTCTGGTGTCCCTCCAGCCTCTCCTGAGCTGCAGAGGCTCAGGGCAGAGAGGAGGGCTTGCCTCCAGGCCAGGAGAGGCGAGTCACCAGAGGATCGGGGTCGCCCTATGCCTCGAGGCAGATAAAAGCCAGTCAGCCCCAGTCCCAGATTGCAGGAGCAACATGGTTGGTAGCCTGTTCCTGCCTGCACCCTGTTCTGCTTCTCTGCCGGAGCTCCTGACCTCACCCGACTCCCTGCTTTGGACCCCGCTTCAGCTTTGATGGACAGCCTCCATACTGCACCCTCGACCTCAGATTGGACCATAGCTGTCAAGCGTCCCTTATTTGGCGGGACAGTCCCTTATCCCAGCGCTGTGTCCCGCTGCTGTCCCTTATTGATAGATGTCCCTTAAATAAGCTACTGAAGGGAATGGGGCCCTTTCTATGTCCAGCTGTGCTTTGTCAACAACAAATTGTTGCTGGTTTTTTTTGTGTTGAATATATGCTATATGGTAATTTATGGACCTAATAGGTATCTAAAGCCATTTGCACGCAACAAAATATGTATTTTATCAAAGTAATTGTTGATCCCTTATTTTGGCTGCCGATCCCTTATTTTCGAGGCTGCTGGTCCCTTATTTTCAAATCTGTAAGTTGACAGCTATGGATTAGACTCGGACCTCACCGCACGGTTAACCCACGGGACCAGCACAGCCGGGCAACTACCCAAGAAGGAGCATGGCGTATCCGCCCCCCCCAGGCCAAAGTATCACCCCTCCATCGGCATGACCCACCTCTCGTGTCCAGACTGGATGCTCTCTGACTCGTGTCCAGTTTCCATTTCTTGATCCGAAAGTAGGGTCCGGCACCCTCGAGGCTGGCATGGCGGCGTAGGCGGGTGAAGAAGTGAAGGACGGTGCCCTGGGCAGGGGCCGGCGGGGGCTCCCCCGTCCCGCCCCCTCCAGCACCCTTGGGACTCTGGCCGGCGCCGTCGGACTGAGAAGAGAGGAAGGAAGGAGGAGGAGGGATGGGTCAGGAACGGCCGGCGGTTTTGCCACCCGAATAAAAATGCTCCCCTAACCATCATAGAATCATAGAATCCTAGAGTTGGAAGAGACCACAAGGGCCATCGAGTCCAACCCCCTGCCAAGCAGGAAACACCATCAGAGCACTCCTGACATATGGTTGTCAAGCCTCTGCTTAAAGACCTCCAAAGAAGGAGACTCCACCACACTCCTTGCCAGCAAATTCCACTGTCAAACAGCTCTTACTGTCAGGAAGTTCTTCCTAATGTTTAGGTGGAATCTTCTTTCTTGTAGTTTGGATCCATTGCTCCGTGTCCGCTTCTCTGGAGCAGCAGAAAACAACCTTTCTCCCTCCTCAAACACACAGAGAGATGCGCCGCGCTACAATGGCCTCCCCTCTGGGCGCAAGGACGGAAGACGCGTTGGCCAAACACGTACAGCGAGGGAAATCAGCATTTGATCCCCTGCCCAATTTGCCTGTTTGCCCTCTGACGAAGAAATGACCAGTCTGTAATTTTAATGGTAGGTTTATCGTAGCTGTGAGAGACAGAATCTCCTTTGACTTTTGTCTTCTGGGTTTCTGGGGTTTTTCCTGTTGTTATTCTGTCTCTCACAGAGTTCCCCCGAGTGAACCTGCAGGAAAAATAAACAGCAAACCCCAAAATTTGGGATCCTCTCCAAACCCGTGCCAGGATTTTGGGGTGTGTGTTTTTTTGCAGCGAAAACCCTGTGTTTTGCAGGCCTGAGCGTTTGATACAGCAAAGACGGGGTTCATACTTAGCATTAGCTTCGGACCTCCAAATTTGGGGTCCTCTCCACAGATGCACAGAGACATCGAATCTTAAGAGCTGGAAGGGACCCTCGGGTCATCTAGTCCAACCCCCTGAAATGCAGGAATCTCAGCCAAAGCGCCCCTGGCAGGCGGGCATCCGACCTCTGCTTAAAAATGTCCAAGGAAGGAGAGCCCGTTCAAAGGAGTCCGTTCCACTGTCAAACGGCTCCATCTTCCATGCGGCAAGCAGCCCTTCCGGTATTTGATCACCTGTCCATCGTCTATTTTCCAAGCCCTCCTCTGCACACCTTTTCAATCTCTTTCTTAAAATGGGGTTCCCAGAACTGGACACAGGACCGCAGGTGTGGTCCGAATCAAGGCATTCCCTCGAACAGGGTGCAAGATTTGTGCAGGGTAGCCAAATTCTGTGCGACTGCCGTAAAACGTAGGGAACAAGCTGTGCTATCATAATGATTAAGGCCTTAAATTATAATTTTAGGTTATATGTTAGTGACTTAAGTTTTAATTTATATAGATTTTTACCTGTTGCTATATCGGTATTGTCCCTGTTATAAAGGTAAAGGGACCCCTGACCATTAGGTCCAGTCGTGACCAACTCTGGGGTTGTGGCGCTCATCTCGCTTTATTGGCCGAAGGAGCCGGCGTACAGCTTCTGGGTCCTGTGGCCAGCATGACGAAGCTGCTTCTGGCAAACCAGAGCAGCGCACGGAAATGCCGTTTACCTTTCCGCCGGAGCAGTACCTATTTATCTACTTGCACTTTGACGTGCTTTCGAACTGCTAGGTTGGCAGGAGCAGGGACCGAGCAACGGGAGCTCACCTCGTTGCGGGGATTCGAACCACCGACCTTCTGATCAGCAAGTCCTAGGCTCTGTGGTTTAACCCACAGCGCCACCTACATCCCTGACTAAGTTTTAATTTATATATTTTTTAGCTGTTGCTATATCTGTATCATCCCTGTTAGACCTAATTGCAAATTCCAATGTATCCCTGTCATGTTTTATGACTTCCTTGATGTGGGCTGGAACTGGTCTGTGACCGAAATAATAAAATTCATTCATTCATATGGCCTAGAATCGCATTAGGCTTTTTTGCCGCTGCATAATAATAATAATAATTTATTTTTTGTACCCCGCCCATCTGGCTGGGTTTTCCCAGCCACTCTGGGCGGCTTCCACAGAGACCAAAAATACACTAAAATATCACACATTAAAAACTTCCCTGAACAGGGCTGCCTTAAGATGTCTTCTGAATGTCAGGTAGTTGTTTATCGCTTTGACATCTGATGGGAGGGCGCCACTACCGAGAAGGCCCTCTGCCTGGTTCCCTGTAGCTTTGCTTCTCGCAGGGAGGGAACCGCCAGAAGGCCCTCGGAGCTGGACCTCAGTGTCCGGGCTGAACGATGGGGGTGGAGACGCTCCTTCAGGGATACTGGGCCATTTAGGGCTTTCAAGGTCAGCACCAACACTTTGAATTGTGCTCGGAAACGTCCTGGGAGCCAATGGAGGTCTTTCAAGACCGGTGTTATGTGGTCTCGGCGGCCGCTCCCAGTCACCAGTCCAGCTGCCGCATTCTGGATTAGTTGTAGTTTCCTGGTCACCTTCAAAGGCAGCCCCACGGAGAGCGCATGGCAGTAGTCCAAGCGGGAGATAACCAGAGCATGCACCACTCTGGCCAGACAGTCTGCGGGCAGGGAGGGTCTCATCCTGCGTACCAAGTGGAGCTGCCCTGGACACAGAATTGACCTGCGCCTCCATGGACAGCTGTGAGTCCAGAATGACTCCCAGGCTGCGCACCTGGTCCTTCGGGGGCACAGTCACCCCATTCAGGACCAGGGAGTCCCCCACACCCACCCACCTCCTGTCCCCCAGAAACAAAGCATCACATGGTTGTCTCATTGCTAAACTTGCAGTCTACCGAGACCCCAGGATCCGTTTCTTCACATGCCAGGCGCCCCCCAGTATCCTACATTTGTGCATCTGGCTATCCCCAAATAAGCTGACGTACCGAGGTGCCTTCGCCAGAATCTGATGAAGCAGAGGAACCAGCCTCGACGGTGGAATTATAGGTGTCTCCCGGCAAGGCAGAACTGGCACAGGTTCCGTGGCTGGTCAGCGCCGTCTCCGGCAAAGGATGCTACCAAGAAGGGATGAAAGTGAGAAAGAGTTAGGGATAGCTTCGCCGAGCCACTCACACACCTCCCGGAAGTTTGCGCCCTGCGGGCGTAAAAATAGAAGAGGCATTTCCAAAAATGCATCCGAATTGCCCCCCAACCCCGCTCTGTTTCCGTACAAAAAGTTTGCCTCTAGGACCATGAATGTGGCCTCTGCAGGTAATAAGGCAGGTCTCTGCCCCCAGGGAGCTTACAAATAAATGTGAATTAAGGAACTGGGCTAAATTCTCTCTTCTGAGCATCCATGGGTGCCCTCAGAGAGGCATAATAATAATAATAATAATAATAATAATAATAATAATAATAATAGTATTTCTTATACCCTACCCATTTGACTGGGCGGCAGTAAATTATTATTAAGTGATAACACAGGTCTCTGCCCCAAAGAGGTTACAAATGTGAATTAAAGAACTGGGAGAGGCCTCAGCGAAATTCTTTCTCATGAGCATCTATGGACGTCCTCAGGGAGGCCAAGCAATAATAATAATAATAATAATAATAATAATAATAATAATAATAATAATAATAATATACCCCGCCCATCTGACTGGGTTACCTGAGCCACTCTGGGCAGGGGTAAAAATAGAATAAGACAGGTCTCTGCCCCAGGGAGCTTACAAATGTGAATTAAAGAACTGAGAGAGGCCTCAGCTAACTCTCTTCTGAGCATCCATGGACACCCTCAGCAATGCCAAGCAATAAATTATTATTAATAATAATAATAATAATAATAATAATAATAATAATATTCTTATACCCCGCCCATCCGACTGGGTTACCTGAGCCACTCTGGGCGGCGGTAAAAATAGAAGTAATAAGTCGGGTCTTTGCCCCAGAAAGCTTACAAACATGAATTAAAGAACTGGGATCCTGCCCCATGGCTCCTCTGGGTCTCACCTGGAAGATGGCCAGGCTGGGCTTAGCTGGGGGGTGCCGAGGCGTCATGGCGATGCTGTTCTCGTTGGACTCGTGGATGGTGACGATCTTGAGGGCGGCGGACGGGGGCAAGGGCAGGTGGCTGAGGCGGGCGTTCTTCAGGTGGTGGAAGTCTCCTTCGGTCAGGGTGTACCTGGCAGGGTAAGGATTTCCCATCAGCCCCTGCCAGCACAGCCATTTTGGACCATGATTTCCCATCAGCCCCTGCCAGCACGGCCATTTTGGACCACAATTCCCATCAGCCCCTGCCAGAACGGCCATTTTGGACCATAATTTCCCATCAGCCCCTGCCAGCACGGCCATTTTGGACCATGATTTCCCATCAGCCCCTGCCAGCACGGCCATATTGGACGATGATTTCCCTCAGCCCCTATCAGTATGGCCATTTTGGACCATGATTTCCCTCAGCCCCTGCCAGCATGGCCACAGATTTCCCATAAGCCCCTGTCAGCACAGCCATTTTGGACCACGAATTCCCATCAGCCCCTGCCAGGACGGCCATTTTGAACCATGATTTCCCATCAGCCCCTTCCAGCGCAACCATTTTGGACCATGATTTCCCATCAGCCCCTGCCAGCACAGCCATTTTGGACCACGATTTCCCATCAGCGCCTGCCAGCACGGCCATTTTGGACCACGATTTCCCATCAGCCCCTGCCAGCACGGCCACTTTGGACCATGATTTCCCATCAGCCCCTGCCAGCACAACCATTTTGGACCACGATTTCCCATCAGCCCTTGCCAGCGCGGCCATTTTGGACCACGATTTCACATCAACCCTTGCCAGCGCGGCCATTTTGGACCACGATTTCCCATCAGCCCCTGCCAGCGCGGCCATTTTGGACCACGATTTCCCATCAGCCCCTGCCATCTCTGGCACACTGTCTCTCCAACCCCACAAAAAAACAAAAACTTGAATATTTTTCTCCAAGTCCCATCGCTGAATGGTAGAAACCTTCCTTTGCCTCCAGAAGGTAGGCAATCCTGGGAGAGAAATACTGACCCAGAGCCGCAAAACAGGCTTATCACAGGCCTTGGGGGCCACCCAGAGCCCATCTAGTCTGACCCCCATGCATTGTACAGGGTTCAAGTCCTCCCAACCCAGCCCTCAAACCCATCAAGGGACTACAGTCTCTCCGCCAGTCCTTACCTCACAGGGCTGCTGCGAGGATTTTTTTAAAAAAGACAATCCCTTATATAAAGGATTATCATTTCTGAACAGAATGGAAATTTATTTAAATTTTGGAAGAAAAAAGGTAGAAGAATGAACTCATCCACTTGGTAGGGGGCAGTTTGATAAAATTGTAGAATTTGGCGTTAATTGGTATTGTTATAGCGAAGCCACTGTTGGAAAATCAATGAAAAATATGTATTTTTTAAAAGTTGAAACATATACGTACTGGTCCCATCACCTCCTGGCAAATAGAAGGGGAAGAAATGGAGGCAGTGAGAGATTTTACTTTCTTGGGCTCCATAATCACTGCAGATGGTGACAGCAGCCACGAAATTAAAAGACGCCTGCTTCTTGGGAGAAGAGCAATGACAAACCTAGACAGCATCTTAAAAAGCAGAGACATCACCTTGCCAACAAAGGTCCGTATAGTGAAAGCTTTGGTTTTCCCAGTAGTGATGTATGGAAGTGAGAGCTGGACCATAAAGAAGGCTGATGGCCGGAGAATGGATGCTTTTGAATTCTGGTGCTGGAGGAGACTCTGGAGAGTCCCATGGACTGCAAGAAGATCAAACCTCTCCATTTGGAAAGAAATCAGCCCTGAGTGCTCACTGGAAGGACAGATCCTGAAGCTGAGGCTCCAAGACTTTGGCCTCCTCATGAGAAGAGAAGACTCCCTGGAAAAGACCCTGATGTTGGGAAAGATGGAGGGCGCAAGGAGAAGGGGACGACAGAGGACAAGATGGTGGGACAGTGTTCTCGAAGCTACCAGCATGAGTTTGACCAAACTGTGGGAGGCAGTGGAAGACAGGAGGGCCTGGCGTGTTCTGGTCCAGGGGGTCACAAAGAGGCGGACGCAACTAAACGACTAAACAACAACATACGTACTAACCGTACTTCTCTCTCGAACCCAGGACCCCCGCCTACCTCCTCCCTTTCTCCTGGGTCTTCTTGCTCTGTTCGAAGAGGGCAGCTTCGTTGAAGGACACCCGTCGCCCCGTGGCGCTTCCCGATGAGAGGAACCTCTCGCTCTCCGCGTCTCGGTAACTGGAGCTCGACATGCAATCAGGGTCATCCACCTTGATGGTGATATCTAGGGGAGGCAATGGCGGGGGTTTTAGGAACCCACCCATCCTTTTTATTTTATAATATTTTTTATTAATTTTAACATATAAATTATAAAACGTACCACAAAACTTATCACTTATACCATCCTTTTAGACTTCCGTCAGCACCTCGGATGATCCACCGTTTTAATCACTTCTTATGCATTTCTTAACTTTATATTGCCTTTACATCTCTTAACAGATCATCCTCTCCCTTCTCCATTTTTGCAATACTCCTCACAAAACTTCTTGCAAACCTACAAACGTCGTCTGATCTTCACAAATATCTTTTCAAGTAGTCCGTAAATTTACTCCAGTCTTCCGTGAATTTCTGGTCTCGCCGGTTTCGAATCCTTCCTGTTAGTTTATCTAGTTCTGCATAGTCCATTAACTTCATCCTCCATGAAACCCACCCATCCTAGCTAGCAAAATCCCAGAGATACAAATGAAACTCGGAAAATAAGAATATCGTGGAAAAGTTCATTTATCTCAGTAATTCAACTTAAAAGGTGAAACTAATATATGAGGTAGACTCACGACATGCAAAGCGAGATATGTCAAGCCTTGATTTGTGATAATTGTGATGATCATGGCGTACAGCTGATGAAAACCCCAAATTAACAATCTCATAAAATTAGAATATGAAATGAAATCAGCAAAACAAGGATTGCAAATAGAGCAATATTATAACAAACAAAGGCTTGACATATCTCGCGGGGATTCAAACCACTGACCTTCTGATCGGCAAGCCCTAGGCTCTGTGGTTTAGACCTAAAGGTAAAGGTAAAGGTAAAGGGACCCCTGACCATTAGGTCCAGTCGTGGCCGACTCTGGGGTTGCGGCGCTCATCTCGCTTTATTGGCCGAGGGAGCCGGCGTACAGCTTCCGGGTCATGTGGCCAGCAGGACTAAGCCGCTTCTGGCGAACCAGAGCAGCGCATGGAAACGCCGTTTACCTTCCCGCTGGAGTGGTACCTATTTATCTACTTGCACTTTGACGTGCTTTCAAACTGCTAGGTTGGCAGGAGCAGGGACCGAGCAACGGGAGCTCACCTCGTCGCGGGGATTCGAACCGCCGACCTTCTGATCAGCAAGTCCTAGGCTCTGTGGTTTAACCCACAGCGCCACCCGCGTCCCTAAGCCTATAGATAGCTCCTAACAAAACCGTTTGCTAGAAACCGCAGGAGGGGAGAGCTGCTCTCACACTCGGGTCGTTTCTCCCAGTTCGCCAAGGATGCTATGGGCCTGATCTAAACCCCTCTTCCATATCTCCCCCCCCCCACTGATAGGCTTTTTGGGGAGGGGGGAGGAATTAAACCAGAGAGGCAACATCCCTGGAGAGGTTCTGAGTTTGGTACCAGGAGATGCAACAGGAGGAATAAAAGGAGAGAGAGAGAGAGAGAGAGAGAGCGCGAGCGCACAACCGTTTCCAGGGCAACGGGCCCTAGCAACCAGAGCGGGTACCACCAGACCTTCCTATAGAAAAGGATGCAGCAAGCCTTGCCGGCTTTTGAAATTAAGCAAGCAAGCATCTCACCTTGAGCCGGCTGGGAATCATCCAGATAGGTAGTGTTTGTTTTCTCGGGGTCATCGCTGGCTCTGAAAAAAAAGAAAGAGAAGAAGGTGGTGGGTGGGGGACCTTGAAAAAGGCGTACGCAACAGAGTGAGATGGAAAAGGTCTAGGAAAAACCTGTGCTGAATAGCTCTAGGTTTGCATAAGCCATGATTTGCATATTAAGGGAATATGCTGTGTACAGTGGTACCTCGGGTTACGGACGCTTCAGGTTACAGACTCCGCTAACCCAGAAATAGTGCTTCAGGTTAAGAACTTTGCTTCAGGATGAGAACAGAAATCGTGCTCTGGCGGCGCAGCAGCAGCAGCAGGAGGCCCCATTAGCTAAAGTGGTGCTTCAGGTTAAGAACAGTTTCAGGTTAATAACGGACCTCTGGAACGAATTAAGTACTTAACCCGAGGTACCACTCTATCTATCTATCATCTATCTATCTATCTATCTATCTATCTATCTATCTATCTATCTATCTATCATTTATTTACCAACTATGCCAAAATAGCTTCATTTTCACACACACCTTCAACTCCAGGTAGGCCAGGAGGTAACGAACGGCCCAAAAATATTATTTTTTAAAACAAGGACAACAATGCACAGTGAGTTTCGTGGCACAGGTCCCTCCGAGGGCTAGACTGAGGTCGAGGAAACGAATAACTATAATAATAATAATAATAATAATTTATTATTTATACCCCGCCCATCTGGCTGGGCTTCCCCAGCCACTCTGGGCGGCTTCCAACAAAATATTAGAATACCATAACGCATCAAACATTAAAAGCTTCCCTAGAGAGGGCTGCCTTCAGATGTCTTCTAAAAGTCTGGTAGTTGTTCTCTTTGACATCTGGTGGAAGGGCGTTCCACAGGGCGGGCGCCACCACTGAGAAGGCCCTCTGCCTGGTTCCCTGTGATTTGGCTTCTCACAGGGAGGGAACCGCCACAAGGCCCTTGGATCTGGACCTCAGTGTCCGGGCTGCACGATGGGGGTGGAGACGCTCCTTCAGAACTACAGAACTTTCTTTTAGAAGACATCTGGAGGCAGTCCTGTCCAACTCTTTGGTGCTATGAAAGTCCTGTGGTTAAAGCAGTCATCTTTTAAATCAATGAGGTCTAGAATCTTTCTTTGCGGCTAGGGAAAAAGACCAGAGCTCAGACCAAGCCTCTCTGACTCTGCATAACCCTCTGTTTTGGTTGCAGAACCGGCCTTTCGCACCGCGACCTCCCCACCTTAGGGTCCCAGTTCTGCTCCCCACACCCCGTTACCTGGAGTGTCGCCGGTCAGCCTCACAGCATCGCCGGCAGACGATCAGGATGCCGAAGAGAAGCACCAGCGTGCCCCCGATAAAGATGGAGAGAAGTATCAGCAGCAGGAAATACCCATCGTGGGTCTTCACTTCGCCAGGCACCGTCTGGAAGGTGGGATTTTTGGGGTGGGGTGGGGGGAAGGAGGGAAGGGAGAGAAAAATAAAAATACACGGCATATGGGTGCAAAGGGTGAGGGGAGCCGATGGGGCTGAGTTTCCTCACCCTTGTTCTGTACAAGCTACCTCCACAGCAAGGAGACTCGGAAAAATATATACCGTATTTTTTGCTCTATAAGACTCACTTTTTCCCTCCTAAAAAGAAAGGGGAAATGTGTGTGCGTCTTATGGAGTGAATGCAGGCTGCGCAGCTATCCCAGAAGCCAGAACAGCAAGAGGGATTGCTGCTTTCGCTGCGCATCGATCCCTCTTGCTGTTCTGGCTTCTGAGATTCAGAATATTTTTTTTTTCTTGTTTTCCTCCTCCAAAAACTAGGTGCGTCTTGTGGTCTGGTGCATCTTATAGAGTGAAAAATACGTGTATATATTCCCTGGCAGTATGAGAGCACATTTCTCCACAATTTTTTTTTGGGGGGGGGGCAGATGGAGACACTCTTCACTTTCACACACAAGTTTAGGGTGTGTGAAGTCAAGAATTGCCTGCCCTTGAGAGATGGCTCCCCCATGTCACTGCACGAGTCATAAAATAATAATAATGATAATAATTTATTATTTGTACCCCGCCCATCTGGCCGGGTTTCCCCAGCCACTCTTGGCGGCTTCCACAGAGACCAAAAATACACTAAAATGTCACACATTCAAAACTTCCCTGAACACGGCTGCCTTAAGATGTCTTCTGAATGTCAGGTAGTTGTTTATCGCTTTGACATCTGATGGGAGGGCGTTCCACAGGGCGGGCGCCACCACCGAGAAGGCCCTCTGCCTGGTTCCCTGTAACTTGGCTTCTCGCAGCGAGGGAACCGCCAGAAGGCCCTCGGAGCTGGACCTCAGTGTCCGGGCTGGATGATGGGGGTGGAGACGCTCCTTCAGGTATACTTCAGTCAGTGATCTCAGCGCGGTTACAAAGCACGCAGAGATGCAACAGGCACCCTCCTCAGAAGGTTCTCATGAGGAAAGAGATTGGAAAGCACTTTGGACTCAAATCACACCTCCATCTTTGCAATTTTAAGAACTCTGTGCTCTTCCCTGACCCTCCATCCTCACGACTCAAGTCTTCTTCCCACCCCACTCCAGTTGATTCCACCGTGCAATGAATCTGTTCTCCCTGGGGCCGTGATCCTTTCACTGAAATGTGTTAAGATTCCTGCATTGCAGGAGGTTGGACTAGATGGTCCTGGGGTCCCTTCCAGCTCTAGGATTCTATAATTCTATGTGCTCATTGCTGATGCTCAATGCTGGCACTATATTAATAAAATAATAGTAAAATACCAGTAGGAACTAAAGCGAGATGAGCGCCGCAACCCCAGAGTCAGTCACGACTGGACCTAATGGCCAGGGATCCCTTTACCTTTACCAGTAAGAACAACAACAATTTATTCTTATTATGGCCCAGTAATAATTTGTAATTGTGGGTTAAACCACAGAGCCTAGGACTTGCCGATCAGAAGGTCAGCGGTTCGAATCCCCGCAATGACGGGGTGTGCTCCCGTTGCTCGGTCCCTGCTCCTGCCCACCTAGCAGTTCGAAAGCACGTCAAAGTGCAAGTAGATAAATAGATACCACTCCGGTGGGAAGGTAAACGGCGTTTCCGTGCGCTGCTCTGGTTCGCCAGAAGCGGCTTAGTCCTGCTGGCCACATGACCCGGAAGCTGTACGCCGGCTCCCTCGGCCAGTAAAGCGAGATGAGCGCCGCAACCCCAGAGTCGGCCACGACTGGACCTAATGGTCAGGGGTCCCTTTACCTTTTACCCCCTGAAAGAGGTCTTTGATGAAGGGCTCTTAGCAGCCAAAGATTCAGGTACCCAGGGCTTTTTCCAGCACAGAGAGAAAGACCCCAGAACTTTCAGTCTGTTAGATTTCTACCTGTCGAGGTCAAAGCGCCCAACTTAAGTTTGGGCCCATGAAGCTGCGATTCCTGCATTGCAAGGGGTAGACCCCTGGGAACCCCTTCTCTGATTCTTCTGCGATCATGTGCAAAACTGGAATATCTCAAGTTGTGGGTTCGAGTCCTCCGCTGGGCAAAAACACTCCTGCATTCAAAAGGATGACCCCTGTTGGTCTCTTCTAAATCTACAATTCTACGATTCCAGGGCCAGCAGTGGTGGTGGGCGGTAGCTGAGTCAGTGCTCAAGTCAGTGACTGACCGCATTAAGTCCTCTGGCCCCTTCCACGGGACTGTCGCTTACTGATGACTCAGCACCCAGCTAGTCCTCAGCGCAGGGTTCCGAATCGTTTCAGAAAAGGGAAATGTGCAGAGATGGGAGGGGACTCAGACCTGTTTGCATCCCAAGCATCCCTTACTTTCACAAACGACAGTCCTTACTTTCACAAATGACATATCCAAAGCATTTCCTGCAGATTTGGAAGCCAACAACTGCCTTCTGCAAATGCACGTGGCTTGGGTCTGTTTCCGACTGGCGGTGGGCAGGATTGAACCCGGGTCCGTCTGCGTGGCAGGCAAGCGCCCTCAACCAAGGGAAGAGGCCCGGCTGCGGAAATCTGCAATGGCTTGCAATGGATTCAGCAGAAAACCCTTCGAGGGTTCCCTTTTCCTAAAGAATCACAAGCTGGAAGGAACCCCAAAAATCATCTAGCCCAACCCCCTGAAATGCAGGGGTCTTTTGCCTAACCTGGTACTTGAACCCACGAACCTGAGATTAAGAATCTCCTGCTCTACCGACTGGGGTTGGCTTCCTCTGCAGAACCCCCCAAAATATTCCCAGATACTAGGCGAAGTCAAAGAAGCCGTAATGTAACCAAAAACCAGAACTGGCTGCCCCCCTTCGGAGCTGTTGAACTACAACTGCCCATCAGCGCTAGCCAATCCCGGGAATTGTAGCGCAGAACCTCTAGATCAGGGGTCAGCAAACGTTTTCAGCAGGGGGCCGGTCCACTGCCCCTCAGACCTTGTGGGGGGCCGGACTATATTTTTTTTGGGGGGGGAAATGAATGAATTCCTATGCCCCACAAATAACCCAGAGATGCATTTTAAATCAAAGGACACATTCTACTCATGTAAAAACACGCTGATTCCAGGACCGTCCGCGGGCCGGATTGAGAAGGCGATTGGGCCGGATCCGGCCCCTGGGCTAGCAAGGCCAGAGCTCAGAGATGATGGGAGTAGATTAGACTGATGCTCTAGATTAAGAGAGCGGGTGATGCGTCTAGAAGCCGCAAACTCCAAACCTAAATGGCTTCGCTTTTTATTCCTCTACTGGTGAGCTTTGGTGGCAGAGTGGCAAGGCAAAGGCACTCTGCATATGCTCAGAGGCACCATCCACAACAATTACTTATTTTTGCCATAATTTCACAATACCACAGCTCCGTCAGTATAAACCAGCTAGATGGATCAAAGGCCTGACTGAGATTCGAACCGTTTCCTATTTAAATCTGAGCCTTTTGCTCAGGACTTTGAGTAGACCTGGAAAAGCCCATTGCCTGAAACCCAAAAGAGCTGCTACCAGTCAGTGCAGACAATATGCAGCTGGATGGACCAGCCATCCTTGCCAAGACTTGTGGGCCCAGGAAATAATTTCTTCCCTCTGCGCTAGGTCAAAGCAATGCCGATTGAGAACTCGCCCTCGATTCGCAAAATTGCTTTAAATCGTTTCTAATATTGGTGTTTTCAATTGCAACCTGCCCTGGGACTTTAGTGTGGGGGGCAGGTAATAATAATAATAAATAATAATAATAATAATAATAATAATAATAATATATTGTTTATACCCCGCCCATCTGGCTGGGTCCCCCCAGCCACTCTGGGCGGCTTCCAACAAAACACTAAAATACAATAACCTATTAAACATTAAAAGCTTCCCTAAACAGGGCTGCCTTTAGATGTCTTCTAAAAGTTTGGTAGTTGTTGTTCTCTTTGACATCTGGTGGGAAGGCGTTCCACAGGGCGGGCGCCACCACCGAGAAGGCCCTCTGCCTGGTTCCCTGTAACTTGGCTTCTCGCAGCGAGGGAACCGCCAGAAGGCCCTCGGCGCTGGACCTCAGTGTCCGGGCAGAACGATGGAGGTGGAGATGCTCCATCAGGTCTACTGGACCGAGGCCGTTTAGGGCTTGAAAGGTCAGCACCAACACTTTGAATTGTGCTCGGAAATGTACTGTGAGCCTCAGATTTTAAAATACATTCGCACTGGCAGCACCATGCTCCGATTACAACAACCCCGGGAGATGATGGACCTGTCCTCGCTGGCTCCCCAGCTGAATGCATTAGCAAAAATTGCCGAGGCTGGGCAGATCAAACAGGGTCAGGATCCACCGGGCAAAAGGCAGCTCTTCTCCCGCAGGCGCACAACCCAGCAACTCCCACTGCTACTCCTGCCAAAAGTTTGGTGGCATTTCTGACCTGGGCCCAACCTGAACTCTCCTATCCAGAGCCGGTGCAGGGGGAAGTGGGGAGACCTCTCTGTCTCTCTGGAGGGGGGCATGCAATACAGAATATCACCCACCCTGGGGGAAAAGCCTCGCAGATCTCTCCCCACCTGCCTCCACGGCAGGGACACTCACCGTCACACCTCCCGTCGTCGCGTTTTCCCATGCGCTCAAATCATCGCTCATTGTCCGTCCTCAAGAGAGATGTCCTCCTGGGGAAAAGGGAGGCACGAAAGCACAGTGACACGGCGGTGCACGGTTGCAGAACAAGATTAAAAATATATATTTAAATTAAAAAAGAAGGCATGGGTGCGCAGGGAGGGGGAAATAAATAAAGAAATGCAATGTACATATATCAAAATTTGCAGAAGAGGCGATGTGGTCGATGAGGTTGTAGATTCTTCTTTTCCCTTTCTCTCTCTCTCTCTCTCCCGGTTACCTTCAGCAATCCATCTCCCCTCCCTTTGCAGCTCACATGTTTTTCGCTGAAGGGAAGATCACGGGTGGATTCCGTTCACAAGATCCTCGGCAGCGCCATGCTGCGATTACAACACCCCGGGAGATGATGGAGCGGTCCTCGCTTGGCTCGCCAGCTTAAGATGCCGCTGAGGAAGGAAAGCAAAATGAAAGGCTGGTGTGTTTTTATTTATTTTTAAGAGGAAGGCAGGATGGGGTAGAAGCGAAGGTGGTGGCAGATTGCAAAAGCACCCTTTCTTTCTTTCCTCTCCTTTCCTTCTATCTCTCTCTCCCTCTTCCACTGCCTGGTGTCAGATGGTTTTCCTTAAGGAGACAGCGGAAGGCCGCAGAGCAGCCTTCGGGGGGCGAAAAGCGGCTGAGAAAAACGGCAAAAGCCTTTACCCCCAACCCCGGACCCTGGAAAAAGGCGGCAGCCTCTTCTCTCTTCCCCAAGCAACCCGGCCTTCCACCCCAGACGCAGTTGGGAGCCTGGAAATTAAATCGCCTTTTCCAAACACACATGCACGCGCTAGGATCCTGGCTCATCAGCCCACACACACACACACACAGGGTTGACTCACGCCAACAGGAGAGGGAGATGAGCAAGAGGGGAAGGCAGTGAGGGGGCGGACGGTTGCTGCAGCAGAGTGGGGGGGCGCAACCCCACCCCAGGAAAGAGCAGCGGAAGGGTTCCGGGCGGCTTTGATCCCAGCGGCTGCAAAAAAAAAAATGAGGAGGGGGAGACACGCAGAAAGGGCTGAGTGTGTGCATAGCTGGGGGAGGTGGGAAGGGGTTTTGTGGCACCCACCCGCCGCTTAAGGAGCTAGTAGCGTGCACACACATGCACACACGTGTGTGCAAGGTGCAAGGACCTTAATGCAATTCCTCCTACCCGTAGCAAGAGAGCAAAGGCAGGAGGCACACACACGCTCCCAGAGGAAATTAGGAGTCAGGCCCCATTGACCTTGGTGTTGTCAACACTGGCTGGCAGCAGCTGCCCGGGGTTCCAGGTAGGGATGTTCCGCAGCCCTAGCTGAAGATGCGAGGGCTTGAACCTTCAGCCCTGACCCTGCCTCGTCCTCCTGGTTGGTCTAACCTGGCTTATATACCGAGTCAAGCCATTCACTTTTCTAGTTTGGGGTTGCCAACACTGGCTGGCAGCGACTCTCTGGGGTTTTAGGCAGAGGGGTCTGTCTGTCTCTGTCTCTGTGTCTCTCTCTCCACCGCCATCATATCTCTGCGTGCAGCCACAGAGCAACAACCCTTTCCCCCAAAATAAGGGTTCTAGTCCACATGGTTCCGAGCTAAATAAGAGAGCTAAATAAGAGACCAAGTCAGGCTGTGGCTCGAGCGAGTTTTTAAGCACACCGGACGCGTGCTTAATACACATGGGACCTCCCAAGGAATCCCGGGAGCTGTGGTTCTTACTCTTCACAGAGGTACAACTGACAGCGCCGTCCAACTACAGTTCCCAGAATCCCTTGGGGGATGTCACATGCTTTAAAGGTATGGTGTGGACCCACCCACAAAATAAATAATTTCCCACACTGCCCCCGTTAATGCCTTTTCGCTCCAAGTCCCATAATGTCCCCAAAAGTTCAGAAAAGCTTAGCGTCCCACTGCGTGGTCTCCAGCCACCTGGCCTCTGAGCATGTGGGAAGTGCTACTTGCTACAGAATAGCTTTGAACCTTGGGCTGAAGGGTTGCTGCTGTTGGTCTTCAGTGCCTTCATTTCAGGTCCTGTTGCGATTTGGGGGGAAATCGTTCGGTTTGGCCGTGCATTTATTCATTGCGTACGACTACTTTTGCTATAGGGGACGCGGGTGGCGCTGTGGGTTAAACCACAGAGCCTAGGACTTGCCGACCGGAAGGTCGGTGGTTCGAATCCCCATGATGACGGGGTGAGCTCCCGTTGCTCGGTCCCTGCTCCTGCCAACCTAACAGTTCGAAAGCACGTCAAAGTGCAAGTAGATAAATAGGTACCACTCCGGCGGGAAGGTAAACGCCGTTTCCGTGCACTGCTCTGGTTCGCCAGAGGCGGCTTAGTCCTGCTGGCCACATGACCCGGAAGCTGTACGCCGGCTCCCTCGGCCACTAAAGCGAGATGAGCGCTGCAACCCCAGAGTCGGCCACGACTGGACCTAATGGTCAGGGGTCCCTTTACCTTTACCTACTTTTGCTATGTTGTGGCTGTGATGGGACAGCTCGGTTGGTAGAGCACGATACTCTTATTAATCTCATGGTTGTGGGTTTGAGTCCCATTTTGAGCCAAAAATTTCTGCGCTGTGGGGGTTGGACTGGATGACCCTCAGGAGTCCCCTTCTGACTATGATCCACAGCAGGTAGGGAGTTGACGGACAGAGAGGCTGCTTTTCTCATTTCCACACACACACACACCCTCCCAGATCATCATGGAAGGATTTCATCTCCATGGTGATCTGAGTTGCAAGATGTTTTTTTCCCCGCTTGCAGGCTTTTAACCCTGCAGCTCCCGGAATTAAAAGCGGCAAAGAAATAACCTCATAGCTAGGGGGAACTGGAACTACAACTCCCATCAGCTGATGCCAGCACTGCGGTTGGGAGACGTAGTTCGAATCGCTGAGAGGGCAGGAGGCTGTTCTGCCCTTCAACCCAGTGCCCTGTCTCAGGCTGCAGGACAGACAGGCAACATCGAATAGAATTGGAAGGAGAGGTCTAGCAATGCAGGAATATGCAGCTGTCTCGAACCTGCAACCTTGGCATCATCAGGGCTGCACTCTGACCAGCTGAGCTATCCCAGTAAATCCATCACACACAAATACAGAGGGAAATTTGCAAGCAGGGAATGACAGAGGGCCTGGGCATTCCCCCAGCTTCTGGTAATCAGAGATAGGTAAAGGTAAAGGGACCCCAGACCGTTAGGTCCAGTCATGGCCGACTCTGGGGTTGCCGCGCTCATCTCACTTTACTGGCCGAGGGAGCCGGCGTACAGCTTCCGGGTCGTGTGGCCAGCAGGACTAAGCCACTTCTGGCGAACCAGAGCAGCGCACGGAAACGCCGTTTACCTTCCCGCTGGAGTGGTACCTATTTATCTACTTGCACTTTGACGTGCTTTCGAACTGCTAGGTTGGCAGGAGCAGGGACTGAGCAACGGGAGCTCACCTCGTCGCGGGGATTCGAACCACCGACCTTCTGATCGGCAAATCCTAGGCTCTGTGGTTTAACCCACAGCGCCACCCGCGTCCCACTCAGAGATAGACTGCAGCTATATATGGAGGTTCCACTCCTTTAAAAAAAAAACAAAATCTGTGAATAGAGAGATCATCTGAATTGTTGGCGTCAATCATTCAAAGGGCCCAGGAAGCTCAGAGACAGACTTCTGCCTTAAAGGAATCATCTCAGTGGGCAAGCTGCTCTCGGTTTAATACAGCAACTAGGCAAATACAGTGGTACCTCAGGTTAAGTACTTAATTCGTTCCGGAGGTCCGTACTTAACCTGAAACGGTTCTTAACCTGAAGCACCACTTTAGCTAATGGGGCCTCCCGCTGCAGCCGCACCGCCGGAGCACGATTTCTGTTCTCATCCTGAAGCAAAGTGCTTAACCTGAAGCACTATTTCTGGGTCAGTGGAGTCTGTAACCTGAAGCGTATGTAACCCGAGGTGCCACTGTAGATCTATTGCTCTTCCCCACACTGGGGTAGATTTGTCCTGCCCATGGAAGTTCTACCCAGCCGTAACTCCACAACTGCCATCTTAAGCCAATGGCCGGATTAAGTGAGAGATAGCCGAGAGAGACTACAGGGAGCGAGTTTCAAAAGAAATTGAAATGGAGAAAAGCAGAGGCAGAGGTTTAAGAGGGCTCCGAGGCAGAACTGTCAACGCAGTAAAAGGATAGATTTTGGGGAGGGGGGGCGGGAGATGTGAAGACGACCAGATAGAAGGGCTGGATGAAACTGCCTCTGATCAAGCAACAAATGCAGCAAAATAATAGATAAACACAAACCCTTTTGCATTTTTTTGCATGCAAAAACAAACGAACATCTCTCTCCTTTTGCAAAAAGGGTTTACAAGCCATGATTTGCCTGGGTTTCTTGGCAGCCCCTCCCTTCGCACAGGATCCGCTGTAAAATTATATTTATTTGTTTTTAAATACCGGGGTGGATGGACAGAGGGAGCAGACACAAAAGCTGCTGCTGGTACTTATTTTGGTAGCTGATAGAGAAGCTGGAGAGTGGGGGGGGGGGAGAGAGAGGAATTCCCCCACCCCTTTTGCTGGGAAGCAGGATCCGACCCAGAACAGAAAAAGCCTCCACCAGCTTCAGAGGTGAGGATCTCCCTCTCTGCCTTTCTGACAACACTTTCTCCGAACAACCACCACCACAACAACACACCCACTCCAGCATAGGTCTACTCACAAGTCAAGGCCAGATGCATTCAGTGCAGGGTTTACTCCCAGGGTAAGCGTGGATATTTTTAATTTTGCCCTCTTGGCATTTACAACGCCTAAACAACGGTGGCTTTGCCAGATGGGCGGGGTGATGATAAAATAAATAAAAATAAAATAAATAATAATAATAAGGACTAGATTTGCACCAACGATTCCATTTGGGGTTTGGGGAGAAATTAATCTGCACAGTAAAAATATATTATATATCCAGAAATTTTTAAAAACAACAATTCATGCACCCACGTTTGGATCCAACCAAGGATAAAATAGGTTGAGATGAATGGACATGACTAATGGGGGGGGGGGGTGAGCGGCGGGAATGTCTCAGCTCCGCGTAAAAGCTGAGTCAGATCATGCCAGCCGAATCATTTCCTCCCAAATGAAAATTAAAATAAGTCGATTGCATGATTATCTTCCCTCCTTAAGGAGGTCGGCTGCAGCTGGGTCCTTGCAAGGGGAAAATATTAGTCCGTTTCTCGGATCTGCTGCAAGGCGCTGCACGCTGTCCCCGAGTAGACCCATAGAAAGAGGGAGAGGAAGGACTTTCGCTTCCATGCAAATAAAAATGTAGATTGTTTCTCTCTTTTCCTCCCCCCGCTTCCATTGCAAGCCCCGGAATGACAGCTGAGAGCAAACCGCGGCTCTTGAGAAAATCCTTTTTTACGAGCCTGCTCCTTCCAAAACAAACAAGCGGATCATTTAATTTAAAAATAATAATAATTCCACACACACACACCCCCGGAGAAATTCACCTAATGGAGACCCACCTCGGTTCATCACAAAACACAGACATCATCTCTCTCTTTCCCCCGCCCCTCTGCTCAATTGCAAAACTGGACGAAGCATGCGTAATTTAAATTTAAATTTTTATTTTTTAAATGGAGCCTGAAAACATATTGGAAAGATCCAAGCCAGCAAGAAAAAAAATGGTCTGGATTTTTTTTTGGGGGGTGGGAGGAGTTGGGCAAGGGAAGCGACGTTTCCTTTGCTTATCTTTTTAAATATTATTATTATTATTATTAGGAATAAAATGTTAAGCCGACAGAAAAAGGGGAGGGGAAAAGAATGGGAACAGGAAGAGAGCGTAACAGATGGACACACAGAGAAGAAAGGAGAATGAATTATGTTGCAGGAGGAAAGATTTAGGGCTCCCTAGAATTAATAATAGCAATAATAATAATATTAATAATACTCTGGACTCACCTAAATTCGTGAACTCGCATCTAAATAAATAACTAAAAGCTCCAAAAACAGGAGAAAAAGCGGAGCTCCGGATCCTCTCTCTCTCCCTCTCAGATTTCAAGGGGGTTCCCCGCTTTCCGCCTTCCTTCCCGTAGCTCACACCTTAATTTTGATTTAAAAGGGACAGAGAGGATTTATGAATGAAAAGGGACCCACCCACTTAGGAACGCGGAGAGGAAGCTGCGCGCGGGGGGGGGGCAACCCACGTGACCACAAAGAGTGAGAGTGTGTGTGTGTCATTCAAGGATAATGAGACGCTTCTGATTGGACGGGTATCCGGGGTTTCATTTGAATGAATGGGGAGGGGAGGGGGGAGGGTTATGTAAAGCGCGCGGATAAATAAATAAATAAATAACCGAAGCCTCGATCCTTTTATCCATCACTATCAATCCCTTTTAAACAAAAAGCAAAAATAAAGTCTATTTCTTGAATCAGTTCTAGCCTCTCGCCGCGGATCGCAGCCTCCGCAGCACGGATTTAAAGCGCATCTGAGGCGCATATAAAGCGCATGACAATCCACACACACACACACACAACACACACACACACAGAGGAAAATGGTAGTTTCCCCTCCACTCAACCCTCTCGCAGAGGTCCAGTTCCCAGAGAAACTACAGTTAATAATAATAATAATAATAATAATAATAATAATAATAATAATAATAATTTATTTATACCCCGCCCTCCCCAGCCAGGTTCCCATGTGCTCTAAATGTCTGCCTTGAATCTGTGGTGTGTGGCTCCTCTGCCCCCAATATATTGAATATATACAGGGCCTCCGATATATATGTCAGGACCTCTTCTAAATTAATATTAGGAGTTTGTATATATTATTATGGGTTGGCTGCAACCCAGCCTACTTAGAGCAGACCTGTTGAAATGAATGGGCCGATTATGCCCATTCATTTTGATAAGGCTTGCTCTGATAATTATTTTTATTAATTTTCAATTGCCATCCAATAGTAGCTTCGTTAGGGACGTGGGTTAAACCACAGAGCCTACGGCTTGCCGATCAGGTCAACGGGTCGAATCCCCGCAATGTCGGGGTGAGCTCCCGTTGCTCGGTCCCTGCTCCTGCCAACCTAGCAGTTTGAAAGCACGTCAAAGTGCAAGTAGATAAATAGGTACCGCTCCAGCGGGAAGGTAAACGGCGTTTCCGTGCGCTGCTCTGGTTTGCCAGAAGCGGCTTAGTCCTGCTGGCCACATGACCCGGAAGCTGTACGCCGGCTCCCTCGGCCAATAAAGCGAGATGAGCGCCGCAACCCCAGAGTCGGCCACGATTGGACCTAATGGTCTGGGGTCCCTTTACCTTTACCTTTTTAATAGCCTCATAACAATGCCAGATTATAATACAATTACTAATGCCAGTCATTCAGATACCGAATTATATAATTTAGGTGGCTAGAATTGATGGGTTTGATTTTATTTCTGCTTTCCAAAATCTGACATTCCGGTCGAAATAATAATCCCTTATACAACAACTGCAATGTTAATGACTTCTATACGTGTTGACATATTAAATTGGTGGACTTACTTTGAGCTGCCCTATACACTTTCATAGGCAGGGCCGGATTATCAACCTAGTAAGGTATAGGGACCCCTGACCATTAGGTCCAGTCGTGGACGACTCTGGGGTTGCGGCGCTCATCTCGCTTTACTGGCCGAGGGAGCCGGCGTACAGCTTCCGGGTCATGTGGCCAGCAGGACTAAGCCGCTTCTGGCGAACCAGAGCAGCGCACGGAAACGCCGTTTACCTTCCCGCCGGAGCGGTACCTATTTATCTACTTGCACTTTGACGTGCTTTCGAACTGCTAGGTTGGCAGGAGCAGGGACCGAGCAACGGGAGCTCACCCCGTCATTGCGGGGATTTGAACCGCCGACCTTCTGATCGTCAAGTCCTAGGCTCTGTGGTTTAACCCACAGCACCACCCGCATCCCTAATATTATCAACCTATATCGCCCAAATTATTGAATATGCCTGTATTATTCCTCTTGGCGATAAACTGTTGATACGATTTGCTGCTCCCCTTTCCCTCTAAGGTGGCATTGTGTGGTTCTCTGCCCCCCCCCCGCCCACCCCCATTTTATTTTCACAACCACCCTGTGAGGTAGGTCAGGCTATGAGACACTGACCGACCAGAGGACGGCCAGTGAGTCCAGCACTTTCTGAAGGAATCTGTTCCACAGGCGTTACCGTCAGAAAGTTCTTCCCAATGATTCTTCGGGATCTCTTGGCATCAAATCCATCGGTTTCGGAACAGCTCCTTCCCTCGCATGGGTAGGCAAACTAAGGCCCGGGGGCTGGATCCGGCCCAATCGCCTTCTAAATCCGGCCCGGGAATCAGCATTTTTTTACATGAGTAGATTGTGTCCTTTTATTTAAAATGCATCTATGGGTTTTTTGTGGGGCACAGGAATTCGTTCATTATTTTTTTTCGAAATATAGTCCGGCCCCCCCACAAGGTCTGAGGGACAGTGGACCGGGCCCCTGCTGAAAAAGTTTGCTGGAGCATCAGAAAACAAGCCTGTGCCCATTTTCCATTTGTGCCAACTGAGGTTGCAACAGGCGAAGAGCTGGCGGCGTTGGGGAAACAAGTCCCGTCAAAGAGATTTGAGTTATCTATGGAGGGCAGCACAGTTTGTCGGGAAACTCAGGGCAGATGAAATAAAAGCTCTCCTCCTTTTCCTCGCTGCGCATCGTTAACCTGCGGAACTCACTGCCACAAGCTTGGCCGCTAAAGTCGGATGGCGTTTAAAAAGGAACAAGTGAAATCATCAACTGGGAAATGGATACAGGACGCAAGATTGAAATGGCAGCCTGGGAACGACTGTGGAAGCTACATTTGAAGTTTACAGTGTGTAAAAGAAAATTATTTGAAAATAGGTGGTGCCTGACAGGCTACAAAAAAAGTATAAATCTGAATCAAATGTTTGTTGGGAATGTAAGAAGGAAATTACCTTCTGCCATATGTGGTGGAGCTGTAAGAAAGCAAAAGCTTACTAGGAAATGATATATATTGAGCCGGAAAAAAAGGTTTAATATAACTTTTATTAAGAAACCAGAGGCTTTGCTTTTGGAAATAATAGGGGTAGAGAAACCCAAACAATATAAAAATTCATTTATGTTTGCAATCACGGCGCCCCGAATGATTTATGCCCAGGGATGGAAAAAAAGATAACATCCCAAATAAATATGGCAGCAAAAATTGTTGGAATATACAGAAATGGCAAAACGTACTGGAAGAATAAGAAACCAAGAAGATAGCGTTTTCATTCAGAGTGGAAATCGTTTTATCGAGTATTTAAAATGTTATTGTAAGCAGATTAAGTCATTAGCAGGGTTGATATAAAGACGTGCAGTGATGAAAAATAATAATTTTGAGTATATTGGATAATTAGATTTAACTTGGATATGCAGGGAAAATAATAAAATATAAGCAACTGCAGAAGGGGGAGGTCGAAATCGGGTTTTTAAATGTAAGAAATAAATCAATTGGGGGGGGGGATGAATGTACAAATTCATAGAGGAACTCTTCATGGTGAGAAAACTGCTCACAAAGCAGAAATGGCTTCTGAACACCAGGTGCCGGAAGCCACAGGAGAGAAGAGGGCTGCTTTTGTGTTCGAATCCTGCTTCCTGGGGCATCCAGATGGCTCTTCTGGCATTCTTAGTTCCCCCTTAAAGGTCCCCTTTAAAGGGACGCGGGTGGCGCTGTGGGTTAAACAACAGAGCCTAGGACTTGCCGATCTGAAGGTCGGCGGTTCGAATCCCTGCAATGACGGGGTGAGCTCCCGTTGCTCGGTCCCTGCTCCTGCCAACCTAGCAGTTCAAAAGCACACCAGCGCAAGTAGATAAATAGGTACCGCTCTGGCGGGAAGGTAAACGGCATTTCCGTGCGCTGCTCTGGTTCGCCAGAAGCGGCTTAGTCCTGCTGGCCACATGACCCAGAAGCTGTACGCCGGCTCCCTTGGCCAATAAAGCGAGATGAGCGCCGCAACCCCAGAGTCGGCCATGACTGGACCTAACGGTCTGGGGTCCCTTTACCTTTACCTATCTCTGATTACCAGAAGCTGGGGGAAAGCCCAGGCCCTCTGTCATTCCTTGCTTGCAAGTTTCCCTCTCTCTCTCTCTCTCTCTCTGTGTGTGTGTGTGTGTGTGTGTGTGTGTGTGTGATGGATTTACCTCAGCCGGTCAGAGTGCAGCCCTGACGATGCCAAGGTTGCAGGTTCGAGACAGCTGCATATTCCTGCATTGCTAGACCTCCCCTTCCAATTCTATTCTATGTTGCCTGTCCGTCCTGCGGCCTGAGACAGTGCACTGGGTTTAAGTGCACAGCAGCCTCCTGCCCTCTCAGCAATTCAAACTATGTCTTCCAGCCACGGTGCTGGCAGCAGCTGACGGGAGTTGTAGTTCCAGTTCCCCCTAGCCATGAAGTTGTTTCTTTGCTGATTTTAATTCCGGGAGCTGCAGGGTTAAAAGCCTGCAAGCGAAAAAAACATGACCCGGAAGCTGTACGCCGGCTCCCTCGTCCAATAAAGCGAGATGAGCGCCGCAACCCCAGAGTCGGCCACGACTGGACCTAATGGTCAGGGGTCCCTTTACCTTTACAGGTCCCCAAGTCCTTGCCAAAGGTCCCCCAATGTCCCAAGAGCAGTTGCAAGATGCCTCCCCCATGCCAACAAACAAGGGAGACCCAGCCCGATCGCAGCCCAACCGCTTGTTTTTCCAAGGCTCCCCCCAAAACAGGTCAGAAAATAGCTTTATTAAATCGACAAGGTGTGGAGCTTCAAAAGGAACAAAACACTCGAATGGCGATGCCCATGAGCTTCCAAAATATGCATGGATTTTGCGCAAGCGCACAGCTCTCTGCGTAAAGCTGGGGGTTTTTTTGTTTATTGCTTCAGAAGGACCAGGGGAAAAGGATGGAGAGCATGGAAACTAGCCTGTGTTTTGGATGGAAAAAAAGATGCGATGCCCCAGGAGGAACAGATAAACCCAGGAGGCCGAAACAAAACACGCAAGGCATTCCTATGACGCGGAGGCTCAGAGCTCAGAAACATGGGCTGGCTTTTTTAATCCACCTGCTGTCTGCTCCCTCTGTAGGAATGCCTCTGTTGGGCCTGAGAGGCAAACCTTCTGCCCAGCTCCCCCCCTACGGAGGAACCCTGTCAAAGGTGGCTGATTTTGCCCAGTGAAATATATTATTTGCTGTATTTGCATCCCTCTCCTTTTGTTGTTTAGTCGGGTCCGCCTCTTCGTGACCCCCTGGACCAGAGCACGCCAGGCCCTCCTGTCTTCCACTGCCTCCTGCAGTTTGGTCAAACTCATGCTGGTAGCTTCGAGAACACTGTCCCACCATCTCGTCCTCTGTCGTCCCCTTCTCCTTGTGCCCTCCGTCTTTCCCAGCATCAGGGTCTTTTCCAGGGAGTCTTCTCTTCTCCTGAGGTGGCCAAAGTCTTGGAGCCTCAGCTTCAGGATCTGTCCTTCCAGTGAGCACTCAGGGCTGATTTCCTTCAGAATGGAGAGGTTTGATCTTCTTGCAGTCCATGGGACTCTCAAGAGTCTCCTCCAGCACCAGAATTCAAAAGCATCCGTTCTTTGGCCATCAGCCTTCTTTATGGTCCAGCTCTCACTTCCATACATCACTACTGGGAAAACCATAGCTTTGACTATACGGACCTTTGTTGGCAAGGTGATGTCTCTGCTTTTTAAGATCCCTCCCCTACCACCACGCCAAAAAAAAAAGGGTATCGAAGCTGCTTACAAAAATCAAAATCAGGCCCACGACTGAAAATGAGACGGCACACATGAGGAAGAAGGAAGGGGGAGGGAGGAGGAAAGAAGCAATCTCAAAGTCTTAAAAGGTAGTTCTTATAGCCGTGCAGCCAGAGTCGGTGGCTGGTCTGGCTGTCGGCTGAATATCCCTTAACAGCACTGGGCTGCAAAGCAGCAGCCTCCCTGGTGTATATTTGCCACCTAGCAACCACCTTTCAGAGGTGTACTATTTCTGGGTATGGACGCTCCGGGTGTGAGGCGCAAATGCAAATCGGAGGGGGGGGGGTGTTTGTGTGCCTAGGGAGGGGGCAACAGGTCAGTTGCAGAAAAACGGTCCTTGCCTCCTGTGGCAAGGAGTTCCACAGTTTAACTCTGGGCGTTGTTGTCATTTGGAGGACTGGGAATGTTGCCTCTGGAGGCCAGTTCAGCTCAACGTCTGGTTGGCATTTCCCTAAAAGGACGCGGGTGGCGCTGGGGGTTAAACCAGAGCCTAGGACTTGCCAAACAGAAGGTTGGCGGTTCGAATCCCCGCGACGGGGTGAGCTCCTGTTGCTCGGTCCCTGCTCCTGCCAACCTAGCAGTTCGAAAGCACATCAAAGTGCAAGTAGATAAATAGGTACTGCTCCGGCGGGAAGGTAAACGGCATTTCCGTGCGCTGCTCTGGTTTGCCAGAAGCGGCTTAGTCCTGCTGGCCACATGACCCGGAAGCTGTATGCCGGCTCCCTTGGCCAATAAAGCGAGATGAGCGCCGCAACCCCAGAGTCAGCCACGACTGGACCTAATGGTCAGGGGTCTCTTTACCTTTAAAAGCCCTGGGATTTTTAGCCTTCCAGATGTCACTCAGCTGCAACTCAGGGATGGGCAGCTTGCTACCACACCCCCCCCTTGGCGCATCTGGCTAGATATTGCCTACACTGATTGGCAGCTCCAAGATTTCAAGCCTTCTCGGCCCATCCTGCATGCAAAACCACTATCCTCCCTTCCTTGGGAATAAAGAATCTAGTTTTCATTGTTCTACATAAAAGGACCGATTTAGAAAACACAGGAAGCTCTAGCATTGAGCCACGGTTCTGCACACACGAGGTCCCCCAACTCTGACCTCAAGTATGTTATTTCCCCGCAGAGATTATTTCTGAACGGCCATCACCGTTCTGTCGTGTCTTTCTCTTGCCATAAAGCACCCTCTGCTGGGAAAAACAGGCACAGGTTTTAAAAATCCTGCTTTTTTGCCCACAAGAATCAGAGAAGGGCACTCAAAGACCAGCTCACCTGGAAAATGTGTGCCGAGGGAGGAGCAACAGGCAGGCGAGATGGAAAAAGCCTCACATCTGAGCAGGGAAAGCTGTTTGTCTGAAATTGCAGAACTGTGGAAGAGTTGGAAGGCACCCCGAGTCAACTAGTCCAACCCCCTGCGATGCAGGAACCTACCGCCCTATGGGTCTTGAACCCACAGCCCTCAAATTAAGCATTCCTGCCTCTAAAGGACTCCAGAAGAGGACAATTGAGAGCAGCATCCGGAGACATGGCTTTTAGAAATCTGGCCCCCCTCTGCCGAATGTTGGGAGATTCAGAGCGGGCAAAGCACTTCCTTCATGCAGTGCAGTTAAACTATGGGATGGCCAAAATTCAGAGGGGGGTGTCAAAGGCTACTAGCCTATGCTCACATTTAAATGACGATGGGCAATGGGGAACCTTAGCCAATCTTGGGAGATTTAAGGCTAGGCCAGGGGTCAGCAAGCTTTTTTCAGCCATGGGCCGGTCCACCGTCCTTCAGACCATGTAGTGGACCAGACTCTATTTTTGGGGGGAAATGAACCAATTCCTATGCCCCACAAATAACCCAGAGATGCATTTTAAATCAAAGGGCACATTCTACTCATGTAAAAACACGCTGAATCCCGGACTGTCCGAGGCTGGATTGAGAAGGCAATTGGGCCACATCTGGCCCCCGGGCCTTAGGTTGCCTACCCCTCGACTACGCAAACTCCCAAGGATCTAAAAGGCTGTCACGTCAGGCAGAAGACTTGGGGTTTGATGTAGCGTTATGTCATATTCTGAGCAGACCCATTTGAAGGACACGGCTTGTCTACGTGCGCCGGCTCACATTTAAGGGAGTCTTGTCGCTATGGCTTTTCTGTGTGCCTCTCTCGCAATTTTAGTCCATCCTTTCATGGAATCGTAAAGTGGGACCCTGTGGGTGATCCAGCCCAACCCCCTGTGACATTTTTTGCCCAACCAGGGGCTCGAACCCACAGCCCTGCAATCAAGTGTCTCGTGCCCTATGGACTGAGCTACCCCAAACTTCCTTGTTAAACTGGCAGGTATAGATTTGCGTCTACTCTAAATTTAGTGGGCTGCAAACCTTTGAGTTTAAGGAATGGTTTTCCCCCAGCGAGATATAGCTGGTGCCTTTAATACAGCTTTAGGAACCAGGCAAAACACATTCCTCTTCAACCAGGTCTTTTCCTTATTAAAATCCTAGACCCTTTCTATTAAATGTGTGGGGTAGATGGTAGATTTATTATGTTTATCCTGTATTTTTATGTTGTGAATTCCCCCAAGATGAAAGGCATTATACAAATTTACTAAAATTCTGCAGTGCTCTAGAAGGCTGCCTAGGACAGATGGGTAGAAATCACAATTAAGGAAGTTTTGATTTCTTCCTCTCTCCACGTCCCATTTGTTTGTGTGTTTTAAAGATTGCAGAGAGAGCCTTAAATGATTGCATGAAAAGTCACATTGGGAACCTCTGGCCAAATCTTAAAAGCAGATTCGGGCTGTTAAGTGGGCTGCAGTGTTAATACAAAGCTCTTTACACCTTCTAAAAAACCCCCACCCCACTTTCCATTTGAAGGCTGGGAAATTGATCGAAAGCTGGTTTAAGAATGGGCAGGAGCTGAAGCGAGCAAGCTTTTGAGTTTATACACAGCTTGCAAACTGGAGACATTAACTGCCTCCTGTGTGGCAGCCAGGCTGATGGCAAACTGCTTTTGAGTTCTGGGAGCTGGGCAGATTCACAAGGTCAGAGCCATAAATCCACCAAAAAACCAGCCTTCAAAAGCTACTACTTTTGTTTACTGGTGCTGGGTGTTTTCTGCACGAGGTTTTAGGTATATGCTTTTTCTGAAACCCAGCCTTTGGTGGCCAATGAGCTTTATCTGTAGGGAGAACCCAGGGCACCTATTCTTATCAATTACTAAGCCTCTGCTTAAAACATGTTTAGCGAAGCCTTCCCAGATACGTAGAAGGTTGGAGTTTTAAGTTTATAATTTACTGCCAATTTAAACATTTCCATTTATTTACGATTTTATTCTCGTATACTGCAATGAAGCAGTGCACGGGTTACAAAATAAGCAATAATGTAGTAGTAGAGACCTGCAAAGCTTGCTCCCTTCTCTGCACTCCCAAGAAATATCCCTTTAACCGAAGAGCCTCAAAAGCTCTCGGATAACTTGCACCATAAAGCGTAGAAGCGAGTTTTACCCTCAGGCTCCTCCTGCGCTGTGTCGGGAATGTCCCCTAGTTCACAGAACAGCCTTCTGGGAAAGGGCTACTTCACTCCTAAACGCTCAGCGTCGCTCTGCCAGAACTCTTTACAACCTGGGAGGCTTCTCTCGGGACCCAGCCCCAAAATAAAGGATCTCAGGTAATAGTGTTGGGGTTTACAGCTTCCTAGATATGGAGGGCTAGAGCCAGCCCTAAGCAGTTTCCTTAAGAGCTACATTCCCCTCCTCTGTAATTCAACAACGTTAGTAACGACTCCACAATGTGCCTTTTTGGGGGTGCAAGTGTTGCCAACACGCCCCCGCCATGGCTCCCCATTGCCTTCAGCGTATACGCACAACTCAGCCGTATTTGTAGCCCTGTGTTTTATTAGCCTTGTTGAATCCATTAAAAAAACGCAAACAGCTCTCGACACTTTTGCTGCCCAGCCCGGAGGCCGGTGTGCTCCTCGCCGGTCCTCTTCCACGCAGCACGCGACTGAAAGAAAAGATGGGGGGAATACGCAGTTAGCACCCCAGACAAGAAAACTTAGGATATATATATGTCAGCATTAATCTGAAAACAAAACCCATACGCCTAGCAAACCACCAAGAACCTTACCTGCTAAAGAGTCGAAGTTGGCTTACGGTCTATGTTCTGCACTCAGCCTCAAAACCACTTCCTGATCAATGGCTTTTTTTCTCCGTCAACCTGCCAAGACAAACTCGGGTTACAAAAATATATCTATACCGCGCACGGCAAAACCTCTATGCTTTCTGCCCTGCCCACCCTCACACAATCCGCCCCCCACAGCAACCAGTTTCCCCACAAAAGGGTTCTGCGAACCCGCACTGACTCTCAAGAGTCCAGCGTGGGGGGTCAAGCGTTCCGAGACTCAACCTGCGTCCCCCTCGGACTGGACAATGGCAGCTGACCCCCCCCCCACAAAAAGCATTAGTCGCGGAGGAAAACGGTTGCTTAGGAATAAGCGTGGGCTACGGGGGAAAAGTTAAAACGCAAACACGATGGCAGAGAACATTACAGTTACGTGGACTTAAGTCTTAAGGGAGAGTCTCCCGAGATGAGCATTAGTCCCTTGGGGGGGAAATTCGTTTTTCCCCCCATCTGACATCTACCCTACCGGCAAAGAAATGGCTGTGAACGCAACACCCCTTCTGACCCACATGGAATTTATGCCACAAAAACCAAAGACTCGGTACAGGAGATTAAAAAAAGAGGATTATTTTTTTTTAAAGGGTGGTGTTTTTTTTCAGCTGACCAAAATTGGCAGAGAAAATTTTTGCTTTCGGACGGGTTAAAACATTCAGACTTTCAAATATATATATATATATATAAATATGAGCTCTCAACAGGAGGAAGAATGCGGACATGAGGAAAGGAGTTACCTCGAATTACAGGACTATCCCCACATATGAACTAGCCAAGAGAGCAGCTTTCGTCCCAGAGGTTCTCTCTCTCTGTTGGATGCACAACACTTCGCTTTTTCGTCAAGGCACTGCCGTTTTCCATACGCTAGCAGAGAATTCTCAGAACTTAAGAAGGCAACGACAAAGCTAGCTAAATTAGGTCACAGTTATCGGCCTTGGAACACTGTCAAGAATTGGCAGCAGCGGCGGCTGACCCCGGTTGGAACGAGGCTCCCTTGGTCTTGGCTAAGAACGTCTGGCTGGCTTTTCAAGCTACCAAAGGTGTCAGCTAATTCTTGCACACACGCTAACTCTTGTCGCAAGCTGTCAGCTCTGAGTCACCAGGTGCAAATTACTATGGCAAGCGGTGTGGTTATTTTTCAAAGGTTGGGTCTGTTCCAGCCAAGCTGAGAGCTGACCCCATGATGGGGAAAGGAGGTGGCTACGCTCCTTTAGATACTCTTGCTTCAGCTTCAATCACCCTCAACCTGACCTGGCGTCTATCTAGGCCTTAAAAGTACAGTAAGATTTGCGTTGTTTTCACCACCGTTACGATAGCCAGCCTGCAATCCTCTCTCTGCAGCTAGCTGCCCTTCCTCTCTGACTGTACACTTTTGACGCTCAAATCCAGAGTTGTGTTGTGCAGCAAGATGTAAAATTTCAAGAGCAGATATGATTTTTTTTCAGATGGACTTTTAATAGGCTTCGTGAAGCCAAAAGGAAAACCGTACAAGAAATCCTTTTTAAACCACTTCAAAATTACAACATCAATTGAATTAGGCATATACTTTTCTTCCAGTAAAAAAAGGACAACAGAAACAAACATTTTTTTTCCACGAGCCTCTTGCGAGTTAAGATTTGCAGTGTCTTTCTGGGATACGTTTTATGGCATACAAGCAAAAGTCTCTTAAATGCAGGTTGAACATACAAGCAAAGTTTCGCTTTAGGTATACCAAGGTGGGTTGCCTTTGAAAGTCGTTTATAAAGTCATACCCAGGCTACAGAGCCTACCTTGCTACACTAAAGTTTGTTACAAAACGATGCACTAAAACAAACCGACTTCACAGCTTGCTCAGCTTCTACTGAACAATTACGGTCCTTTCTCGCTCAAAACAAAACCAAAAAATCCACAGAAATGGGGCCCCAAAACCTTCCAGTCTTTTTCTTTTTAATAAAAAAAACAACACACACACTAAAGGACACACACAATCAAACACACACACACCTCTGCTCACAAATGAACTAAAATCTTAAGTGCTTTAAAAAAACACACACGTTAAAACACTTGAGAGAGGAAAAACCCAGAGCTTTCTTTGAGTCTGAACAGACCATCGCATATTAGAAGCTGTCAGGCTGTGGTTTTTTTGACAAGGTCAGAACTGAGAGTTTACTACAAAAGTGAGAATATACAAAGGAGATGACTACACAAGAACGGATTTCAGCGAAGCTCCCAAAATCTTTATAAATACAGCCATTGGAAGGACGATCTTGAGCCAGGAAGGTTTTTTACTCGTTGTGTGTAGCTGAGGACAAGAAGCAGGCAGAATTGTAAAGGCACCGAAGCATAGACAAAGGTCCCAGCATTTTTTCCTCCCCTACTCGCTTGCAAAGCAGCACCTCAAGGCTACCAACGCTATCTCTCCTTATCTCCCCACCCCTTTCTTTTTTGCTCCTGGCTTTCGAGAGGGGTTCTCTGGCGTCATTTCCAGCTTCCGGGGGGGAAAAAAAACGCTAGTTACGAACGACTCTAGGTCCGACTTAAGCGTGGCGCATGCATTAATGAGGGCGGGGGTTCCCCTCCCTGCTTTTCCGTGGCGCGAGTGCTTAAAGGCCTGCCAGAAGAGCGGCAAGGAGAGGCTTGCCGGAAACAGGCTCCAAAGCGAACCTAACGGTACTTTTCCAAAGGTTACCATCCCTGCAAAAATCAAAAAGATTCCCACGTCAGTGTATCCTTTCCCTTATGATCTAGGGCTTACCATAACTGTCATAGCTGTCTCTGTAGGAGCCTCCTGAAGGCCTGTCGCCATAGCTGCCTTGACTCCTGCTGCGGGGAGAGACGAGAAGATGCTCATTCACAAGGCACAGCTACAACCAGCAGGTGCATGGGGCTATTTTGTGACCCAACCTCCCCAGGGCTTACCTGCTGCCACCATAGTAGTCTCTAGAACCACTGTATCCCCCGCTTCTCGATTCAAACCGGCTGCCACCGTAACCCCGGTCTCCACCGGCTCCTGGGAAAGGAGAACCACCCAGAGGCTTGAGATGCATCCAGCTCAACGCAACCAAACTCCGAAAGTACAGAGGCCACTTGCAAGCCCGGGCTCACCTCTGGAAAAGCCCCGGCCCCGACCTCTGCCTCCGCGGAAAAAGCCCCGGCCACCAGCCGAGCCGCCTCTGTAGCCGCGGGACCTGTTGTCGGACGATTTGCCTGCTTGATCGACCCTGATTTGGCGGCCGTCGACAGACTGGAAAAACGAGGGGTTTCGGGGTTAGCACAGTGCTCCACAGTTAACACGCACACAAAAGCAGTGACTGTCAAACAGATCCTCAGTTAATAATAATAATTTATTATTTATACGCCGCCTACCCGGCTGGGTTTCCCCAGCCACTCCGGGCGGCTCCCAACAGAATAGTAAAAACACGATAAAACACCAAACGTTAAAAACTTCCCTAAACAGGACTGCCTTCAGATGTCTCCAGAAAGTCAGGTAGTTGTTCATTTCCTTGACCTCTGATGGGAGGGCGTTCCACAGGGAGGCCCCACCACCGAGAAGTTATGTTTCCCCAAACTGCTAACTTTTAACAGTTGTTCTATCGTGATCACATCCTAAAAACGGAAGGACTTCTGTCCTACCAAGGACCGCTGTTCAGAACAGCCACCACAGAACGGAACTCACCTTGCCATTCATGGCCATCATCGCATCTTTAGCATCATCAACACTCTCAAAGGTGACAAAGCCGAACCCTCTGGATCTCTGGGTTTCTCTGTCTTTGACGACAACAACTAGCGGGAAGGAAGAAGAGAAGAGTTTGGATTTGATATCCCGCTTTATCACTATCCGAAGGAGTCTCAAAGCGGCTAACATTCTCCTTTCCCTTCCTCCCCCACAACAAACACTCTGTGAGGTGAGTGGGGCTGAGAAGACTTCAGAGAAGTGTGTCTGGCCCAAAGTCACCCAACAGCTGCATGTGGAGGAGCGGAGACGCGAACCCGGTTCACCAGATTACGAGTCTACCGCTCATAACCAATACACCACACTGGCTCTCTCTTAAATTTCTCACTGGAAGGAGAAATTTAAGCCCTTTGGTCAACTTAAGTGCAGGGCACAAAGCCAAACTTATCCCCATGAGAATTCGTGCTAATCCGAGTGCTTTTCATTCTTAATTTAAGTGTGGGGCAAACTCAAGGTTATCTTTTATACCGGCTTAGCCTACCACGTCCCAATCGATGCTCAACTAAATTATTTAGATTTTTTTTTTAATTACCATCAGTGATCTGTCCGTATTTAGAGAAGACTTGCTCCAGCGACTGTTCATTGGTGTCAAAACTGAGGCCGCCGACAAAGAGCTTTCCTTCATCTGATGCCATTTTCTCTCCTGGGAGCAAAAAAACAAGCCTCGCTGTCAGGGCTACCCTAGGTCCCAGCTCACAAAGGACCAACGCTGCTTCGTTGTTAAGTATAAAAGCCTTTATTGAAGTTCAGTTTCACTTCCAGAGCCGCAGCGCGCAGCCCCACGTCTAAAGTGTCAGACCACTGATGCTCCGTCTGAGTCTCCTCCCCCTTTACACCAATTTAAGAGTCTAGCCTTGCTCCACCTTCTCCGCTGCTCCTTCCTCCTCTGGGTCCGCCTGCCCGCCGGGGTTCCGCCCTTTCTAGCCTCTTCTCCCGCTGATTCCCCTGAGCCTTCTCCCTCCCTCCGGCGGGCTTTAGGAGCTGGTTCCCCATCCGGGTCTCCTGCTGTTCCGCCCGCCTGCACATTTGAACTTGGCGCGCGCGCCCAGCCAGCAACTTTCCTCCTGACCGTTCCACTGCTGCTGTCACTGCTTCCCCCATCGGGGGGGCTAGCTGCAACTGACCTCCCCTCCGTTGGAGGCGTGGTCAGCCCTGACTCCCTCTCTGGAGGAGACACTGCTCCTGACACATGTGACTCCTCCCCCCCACTACGCTCTGGTGGGGAAACTGGTCCTGATCCTCCACTGCTGCTTTGGGGTTCCCCTCTGGCTCCTTGTTTCTGGTGCGTCCCCCCTGGGACCCCCCTTGCCCTGACCATCGGCGCCCCCTTCTGGGAATCTTCTGATTCGCTGGAGAAGCTCATGGAATCTCTCGGGCCACTGTCATACTCCCCTACGCTGCCCTCGGATTCTTCCCCTTCGCTCTCCCAATCCTCTCTCCCCAGTGCTCCTGCTCCTGATTCCCTGACACTCGCGTTCAGCATTCGCCCAAAGTGACAAAACACAGCACCCCTCCTAGAACAAGTTTGCCAGATCATCAACGGAGTGGGGTCACGACTCACTCAAAACTTAAGGAGCTTAGCAGCCAGTGACACAAATCCTGTTTTATCCGTTTTCTTCAATGCAGAAGAGAAAACAGTTTCATTACCTTTAAACCTTTGTTTATAAAAATACTGTACAGTGGTACCTCGGGTTACATACGCTTCCGGTTACAGACTCCGCTAACCCAGAAATTGTACCTCGGGTTAAGAACTTTGCTTCAGGATGAG
This sequence comes from Podarcis filfolensis, assembly GCF_964270895.1. Classification (NCBI taxonomy): domain Eukaryota; kingdom Metazoa; phylum Chordata; class Lepidosauria; order Squamata; family Lacertidae; genus Podarcis; species Podarcis filfolensis. The sequence continues at coordinate 9,452,265 of NC_139622.1, forward strand.
AACAGAAACCGTGCGGTGGCAGCAGCGGGAGGCCCCATTAGCTAAAGTGGTGCTTCAGGTTAAGAACGGACCTCCACAACGAATTAAGTACGTAACCAGAGGTACCACTGTACTAACCAGCCCTGCATGAAAAGCCACATTTGCCACAAACGTCCCCCCTTCTACAGAATTGTTGGAAATGTAGAGGGCAGGCTCCTCTTTTGCAAGTAGGCAAAATAAAAGGAAAAAGGATGGGGGAGCGAAGCAAAGATAAAGAAAAAGAATTGTAGATTCTTATATTGCATGGAATTAGTAGTCTATCACAGCTGTAAAAAACCTTAGAAAATGTAAACAAGCCCATTCCTATGCTTTTTTTAAAGCTCCAAGGCCCACGTGTTAAATAACACCTGTACATAAAAGGCCTTTACCCCCCTTCTTTCAACCAACCATACTGTTAATGGTACTTTTAACTGGTCCTTCTCTTAATGTTTATCCTTCTTGTGTGATTTCTACGCAAATGCGGATTATAAACTTCGCGAAAATAATGAATTGGGAT